>NC_029775.3:60953202-60988657 GCF_000817695.3 Arachis duranensis | reverse complement strand
ATGTTTTAATTAGTTTTTATTATATTTTTATTAGTTTTTTGTTAAAATTCACTTTTCTGGACTTTACTATGATTTTGTGTGTTTTTCTGTGATTTCAGGTATTTTCTGGCTGAAATTGAGGGTCATGAGCAAAAAACTGATTCAGAGGCTGAAAAGGACTGCAGATGCTGTTGGATTCTGACCTCCCTGCACTCGAAGTGGATTTGTTGGAGCTACAGAAGCCCAATTGGCATGCTCTCAACGGCGTTGGAAAGTAGACATCCTGGGCTTTCCAGCAATGTATAATAGTCCATACCTTTCCCGAGATTTGATGGCCCAAACCGGCGTTGCAAATCAGCTCCAGAATTCCCAGCGTTTAACGCTGGAACTGGCATAAAAATTGGAGTTAAACGCCCAAACTGGCATAAAAGCTGGCGTTTGACTCCAGAAAAAGTCTCTATACATGAAAGCTTCAATGCTCAGTCCAAGCACACACTAAGTGGACCCAGAAGTGGATTTTTACGTCATTTACTCATTTTTGTATACCCTAGGTTACTAGTTCACTATTAATAGGATCTTTTGACATTGTATCTGTACCTCATGACACTTTACACGTTTCTCATTGTATCTTCTACGGCATGAGCCTCTAAACCCCATGGTTGGGGGTGAGGAGCTCTGCTGTGTCTTGATGGATTAATGCAATTACTACTGTTTTTCATTCAATCATGCTTGCTTCCATTCTAAGATATCACTTGCTCCTAAACCTGATGAATGTGATGATCCGTGACACTCATCATCATTCTCAGCTATGAACGTGTGCCTGACAACCACCTCCGTTCTACCTTAGATTGAGTGGATATCTCTTGGATTCCTTAATCAGAATCCTCGTGGTATAAGCTAGAATTGATGGCGGCATTCAAGAGAATCCGGAAGGTCTAAACCTTGTCTGTGGTATTCTGAGTAGGATTCAAGGATTGAATGACTGTGATGAGCTTCAAACTCCTGAGGACTGGGCGTTAGTGACAGACGCAAAAGAATCACTGGATTCTATTCCAACCCGATTGAGAACCGACAGATGATTAGCCGTGCCGTGACAGGGCGCGTTGAACATTTTCACTGAGAGGATGGGAGGTAGCCATTGACAACGGTGAAACCCTACATATAGCTTGCCATGGAAGGAGTCTTGCATGCTTGAAGAAGAAGACAATAGGAAAGTAGAGATTCAGAAGATAGAGCATCTCCAAAACCTCAACCTGTTCTCTATTACTGCAAAACAAGTACTTATTTCATGTTCTTTTACTTTTTACAATCAATCCTGATAATTATTGATATCCTAACTAAGAGTTACAAGATAACCATACCTTGCTTCAAGCCAACAATCTCCGTGGGATCGACCCTTACTCACGTAAAGTATTACTTGGACGACCCAGTGCACTTGCTGGTTAGTTGTGCGAAATTGCAAAAGTGTGATTGCAATTTCGTGCACCAGGGCTTCAAGACTTGCTTTGGTAGAGCTGGATCAGGTGTCTCTTCTTCCTTCTTGGTTTCTGAGTCTTTGGCAGCTTCTTTTTCTTGCAAGTTATGGTTTGAGGAGGTTTCTTCCACTACCTTCCCACTTCTTAGTGTGATGGCCTTATATTCCCTTCTTGGGTTGGCCATGATATCACTGAGAAATGTATGTGTAGGCATTGGTATCTGTTTGAACAAGCTCCCTAGTTATGTTTCCTATTTTGAAATTCCTGCCCCTTCGTTCCTTATGTTGGATCTGGCCTCTTCTTGGATTGCATCTATCTTTTTTCTGCTTGCAATGATCTCTCTGCAATAGTGGTAATATTCCCTGCTAGCTGTGTCATGATGTCTTTGAATCTTGCGAAATTGCCACTATCATCACTTGGTTGTGAGGTTGGAGACGATGTATTTTGAGAATGGTTGTTGTATGGTTGTTGGTTGGGGTGGTAGGGTGCATTATGTGAATTGTGGTAAGGTTTATTGGTATTAGATTTATGGTTGGGGTTGTTGTATTGGTTAGAGTTGTATGGTTTGTGATATTGGTTGTGGTTTTGTTGGTTTCCCCACCCAAATTTTGGGTAGTTCTTCTAACCTGGGTTGTATGTTTTGGAATTGGGGTCGTATGGTGGTCTGGATAAATTGTTCACGTAGTTGGCTTGCTACGACTCACATTCAACTTCTTGGTTATCTTCTTCTTGCATAGGTGCTTGAGCATGGATGGTTGAGACTTGATTCTTCTCCATTTTCTTGGTTAGAGCTGCTAGTTGAGCTGCGATTACCTTGTTTTGAGCTAGCAGAGCATCCATAGAGTTGAGCTCCATTACTCTCCTTCTTGGGTTTCTATCAAAAGCATAGAAGTAGTTATTATTGGCCACAGTTTCTATTATGTCTATGGCCTTTTCTATCGTCTTCTTCTTGTTGAGAGAGCCTCTTAAAGAGTGATCTAAAGCCTTCTTTGATTCTTGTGTCAATCGTTCATAGAAAATGTGCAGTTGTACCTGATCGGCTCGGATTCACTACCCTTCCCTAATAATATTGATGAATCCGCTCTTGGCAAGCGCACCAAAATTATCGTCAAGTATTAACCCATAGTGGAGTGGGATTGTATCCACAGAGATTGGTAGATTTGAGTAATTTTAATCAATTGGTGAATTAGTCAAGCTCAACAGAATAAGTTGTGTGTGCAGAATTATAAATGGCAGAAACACAAATGACAAAAGAAATAACAGAAAGCAATAAAATGCAGAAATGGAAATAACAAGAATGTAAAGGGGAATGGGATTTTGCAGAATGTAAGTAAATCTGTAAAAGAATGGGAGAGATAAGAATGGGGGAATTCATTGAGATAAGGAGATACTGTCTCTTTGGATTAATTCCAGCTCATATCCTCTTCAATCATGCAACTCATTGACCTCTTGGCAATCATGATTGATTGAGCCCCAATCCCTTGGTGACTCAATCTCTCAGATCTTGATCAATAGCCAATTCCTTGGTCTAATTGCTCATAAAGAGAGATATGCTTGATCCCTGATTATACCACACATCATCATAGGTCCAGGTAGATGGAGGATTATATGTCACCATATCCAAACACCAAAACCCATATTCTACTCAAGTGTGAAAAGGGATTTCTAGCATGGTTTCATGTTTCTTTTTCCAAGGTTCCCATGAAACCCATTTTGCATTCAATCTCTTTTCCAAGTTAATTGAACACTAAGCATTAAAATCGAAATTCCTTCTAGCAAATCAAAGAGAAGATGAAGAGAAAAAGAAATTCACTATCATTAATCCATCAAGTACAATTGAGCTCCCTCTCTCAATGAGAGGGAATTTAGCTACTCATAGCTCAGGGAGAAAGTACAAAAGATGGAAGAGATAAAGTGTGAAAAGTAAAAAGTGAAATCCAAACTAAGCTCTGTGACTTGCTAGCTAACCCCTTTTTCCAATACTTCCAAGGGTATTTATACTACTCATAGATCTAGAAAATAAAAGAAAACTACAAAAGTGAAAAGAAAATTACAATTTGGAGGGAAAAGAAACTCAACAAACGTGATCTTCCAGCTCGCGTGTGGCTGGCGCTTCTCTGGTGTGTCACGCTCCTTCTGTTTCTGATTTGGCGTGCCACGCCTCTCCATTCAAGTGGCACGCCGTCCTCTGTTTCACCTCTGGCGTGCCACGCCTTCGAGCCTTAGTGGCATGCCCAGGACATTTTAAAGGGCAAAGTAGCCTGGCGTGCCACGCCTTCGATCCAAAGTGGCACGCCCAAGGCATTTTAAAGGGCAAAGCACCCTGCGTGCCATGCCTTCGAACCAAAGTGACACACCCAAGGTCACTTCCCTTATTTCTATGCTTTTGGAGATTTGTACCAGCGTGGCACGCCCAGTGTCTAGCGTGCCATGCCCTTCTCAAAGCTTCACCCCCTTGCCGGCATGCACGCCTCGCCATCCAAGTGGCACGCCTGAGTTCATTGGCTCCTCTTCTTCCTCTCTGGAAAACATTACCAGCGTGCCACGCCATGATACTGGCGTGTCACGTCTTTCATTTGCTTCATCTTTTTACTGGCGTGCCATGCCTCATCTCCCAAGTGGCACGCCTGAGTTCATTGCCCTTTAATTCCTTTTTTGGAAAACACTACCAGCATGCCATGCCATGAGACTGGCGTGTCAAGCCCTTCATTTGCCCTGGTCCCAGATGTTGGCGTGCCACGCCTGAATGTTCAAGTGGCACGCCAAAGTGAGATAATTAAGCTGGCGTGCCACACCTTTGATACCAAGTGGCACGCCCAGCTTTATTTGGCCTCCTTAGGTGCTGGCATGCCGCGCCTTATTGCTCAAGTTGCATGCCTTAGTGGGACTTTTTGAGCTGGCATGCCACGCCTTCGATACCAAGTGAAACGCCCAGCTTTTGCATGGTCTTCTTGTTCACTGGCATGGCACGCCTTATTGCTCAAAAGGCACGCCCATTTAACTGTGGGTCTTATAGGCTTGGCATGCCACGCCTTGGTCCTCAAGTGGCATGCCCAAGTGAACTCTGGGGCTGGCGTGCCACGCCTTCGACACAAAGTGGCATGCCATAGTGATGGCTCATCTAGTAATGAGTTCGCGTGCCACGCCCTGCTCCTGGCGTGCCATGCCCCTTAGATGGTCTTCAATTTTTGCTCTCTGGAATGTTGTACGAGCGTACAACACCCAGCTTCTGACGTGCCACGCCAATACATTTTTGTGGTGTTTGTTCCAAGTGGCACGCCTACTTCACACGCACCACTTGTTTTGTTATTATCTTCCCCATTTTTTATGTCTTCTCCACCTGAAATCCAGCACAAACTCATTTCAAAGTAATGTATTATGATATTTATCAATTAAGGCATGAATTGCAATGATCAAATGAGATTATGCCTCTTTTATGGTCCTTTTTATGCAAGAAAAAGGGTAGATGATGTAAGTCATCACAACACCAACTTAAGCTTTGCTTTTCCCAAGCAAATCAATGTGAGTGGTCTTTTTGGTGAATTGAGACTTGACCTTGAATGTATGCACTATAATGAGGAATTGGACTAAGTGCTCAACACATGCATGAGTGCTTTGAAATTCACAAAGGGCTCCTAGATCCTTAAAGGTTTTTTTTCTAAGTATGTGTCTTAGGGGTCCTTTTCATTGATTGTCACCTTGAAGTAGTAAGGGTTACCTCTTTCTTTCTCTTTTGTGCTTCTTTTATGTTTATTGACCAGGACTCTAAGTGTTTTATCTCAAGACAACCCTTTAGTTAGGCTTTCAATTAACACTCCCAAGTCAGTTGACTTTAGGGTGCTAGGTGTTGAAAAACCCCTGAAAATTTACTTGCCCAGGCTTCTTCTAGACACATATTCACTACAAGCATCTACTAGGGGCTCTAACTCTTTTTGAGTTTTTCAATATTTCTTTTCCCTCCTTAGTAGTTGATGCTTAGAGCCTTTGGTCTTTGTTGCTTACTACTTCTTGGTTCTATAGATATTCAAGGAACACCCCTCAACTTCTACTTGTCATGCCTTCTAGGACTAGTTACTTCTCATGACTCATTTTTTTCTTTTCACTTCATTCAAGGTTTTTCACTTAGTCTTTTTGTTCCTTAGTTCTTTTGAATAATCTTTCTTGGTCTTAGTCTCATTTACCCTTGTTCACACTCACAACAACTCTTATGGAAACAAACTCTACTTTATTGATGAAGATGAAGACTACAGTTATCATTTCATTCTCTTGCTTGCATATCAAAGGTCTCAAAAAAGACTTCAGCAGAATAAACATAAACTATCCTAACATTACCAATTATTCTCAAACATAAAGCAAACAGGTAAAAAAAAAACTTAAGCAGAATTCAGAAATTTGGGAAATGTCAACCATGGAACTCAACAACCTTATGCAGCTTCTTCAGTTCATTGGCCCCTTGTCTTTGTCCTTCTTCTTGGAGGGGGAGGAGTCATCTTCACCCTTTTTGGAGGATCCTTCTTATGCTTTCTTGTCCTTGGGCTTCCAGAAACCTATCCTCACCATATAATTTCTTTCATTCTCCTTATGCTTAGCCAGGATCTCCTCTTGTCTAGCACTCAATTCTTCTAGCCCTTACATGAAAGTTGGGTATATGGGGTTGATGGCGGCCACAGCATTACACAGGTGATTCAGCTTCGCCTATGTGTTGATATCATATTGTCTCCTTAAAATGGTTTGGGCATCATAGAGATGCCTGAACTCATTGATGGTGTTTTTGTGGAAAAATGAATTTCCAGACACATAGATCTAACCGGCAAGTATACCGGGTCGCATCAAGTAGTAATAACTAACTTAGAGTGAGGTCGATCCCACAGGGATTGATGGATCAAGCAACTTTAGTGGGTGATTAGTTTAGTCAAGCTAACATTGATGAGTGAGAATTGTGGCAGCAGAATGTAAATAGCAGTGAACTTAAATTGCAGAATGTAAATAGGCAGGAAGCTTAAAGAACAAGCAATGTAAATTGCAGAAACTTAAATGACAAGAAATGTAAATTGCTTGAATCTTAAATGGGTCAAGGATGTGGGATTGCAGAAATTAATCAAGGAAAAATATATTGCAACAAGTAGAAGAGTAGAGGATTGATTCAATGGAACTAGATCTTAACAGAAAAGTAAAAATGCCTTGAAGAGTAAATAGAGAAATACTGTGCTTAATTTGCAGCAAAACAAGTGCTTAAGTTACAACAATTAAAAATTGGGTTCAAGATCTCAGGAGTAAAAGAGACTAGATAACAAGTCTAGAACTCAAATCCTTCCTTGATTCAACAAGAACAGTTTGCAGCATAAAGAAGAAAAATGAATTGCAGAATTAAAGAGAAGATAAAGCAGTATGTGAATTTCAATTATGCAGAAAAAGTAAACAAGAGATCTCAAGGTGAGATTGAAACAGAATTTCTTCAATTCTCTACCCAAGATTTAAAGCAGAAAAGAAAACTTAAAGGAGAGACCTATCTATTCCTAATGCTCCCTATTGGAGCCAACCTCCCCTCATTCAGCTTCAATTGATGCCTTTATATAGGCTTTACTAAATGAAAAATGAAAATGAAATTAAAACAAATTACAAAAATGAAAATCCTAATTTAATTAATCCATGTGCCTTTGAGTGATGATGTGGGCTTTGCTTGCTTTGGATTTGAGGAGAAATGGGTTTGGTTGGCCTTGATTCAATTTGGAGAGGAATTGAATTTAAATGGAATTTTGGTTGAATTTTGGCCCATGAGTGTTTGCTCCCAGGAGGCTGCCCTGCCCTTGTGGAGGGCAGAGCAAGAAATAGTGCGTGCGGCCCTCGTAGCGTGCTTGCTTGGTGCGTCAGGATGCTGCCCTGCCCTTGTGGTGGGCAGGGCAGAGTTGCCATGGTGCGCGTTTGTTGCTGGCCGAAACTCCTTTGGTGCGCGACAATTGTGCAAGCTGGCCGTGCCAATTTTTGTGCCATGCACCAAGAATTGCTGCCCTGCCCTTGCGAAGGGCAGGGCAATGTTGCCAAAAGGTGAGGTTCCAAGTTCGAAACATGGTGGAGGCACACGCTGCTCTTTTCCTTGGTTTCCTTGGCACCTAATTCACGCCTAAGGCTTGGCTTCCTTGGAGGTCTTGTGTTCGAACCTTGGTGAAAGCAATTGGGGGAGCAATTTTCCTTGATTTTTCATGAAGAGCACGACATTTCCCTGCTCTCCAAGAGGGCAGAGCAGAAAAATGAGCGCTACTTGCTTTGGGGTGAGGCTCCAGCTTCGAACCTTGGTGGAAGCACATTGGTTTATTTTCGCTTATTTTTTGCCCTTAAAGATGCCTTCTGTTCCTACCACAATTTTATGCCAAATATGGATTTCTATATATCGTTGGAAAGCTCTGAATGTCAGCTTTTTAACGCAACTGGAAGCACATCAATTGAACGTCTGTAGCTCAAGTTATAGCCCTTTGAAGAAGGCATGGTCATGCTGTGAGCGCCCAGATTTTACCTTAGCGAAAATTCTTGCTTCCAACCTCACTTTGCATCACGATTCTGCCCTGCCCTTGGCAAAAGCAGGGCAGTGTGTGCTGATTGCCTATTCTCCTTTAATTTGGTCATGGGCCACGCTTTTAAAAGCGTGGCCTAAGGCTCCAAAGTGTGCTCCAACTTTAAAGTGTGTCCCAAAGCTCTTTTTTTTCTCCTTTTTTGTGCTTCTTTGCTTCTTTTTCTTCTTATTTCCTACAAGATTTATAAAATTAAAAGATCAAGGAAATATACCAATTAAGTATAAAAGCATTCAATATTTAAGCACAAATCATCAATTTCTTGTATGAAAAAGCATAGAAAAATAGGTATATGATGACATGTCATCACTCAGCAAGGTTCCTCTGTTGCCATTTGTTTTGCTCCACCACCTTGTTAAGTGCACTTTGCACCTCACCCCAATCAAACTCCTCTTGCTGTTCCTTCCTTGCTTGCTCAAAACTTCCTTAGAGGTTGTGTATTTTCTCATTCACTTGGTTCTATTGCTCCCTTTGGCTACTTTGAAATTGGTTGACAGCTTCCCGCAATTGATGCAGATCTCCCTTTATTTGGAGCACGTCTCCTTGTAGCTACTCCCAGTTCATTCCTTTAGGAAATTGTTGGTATTGTTGGTATGGTGGTGGTTGACGCACCAGAAATTGTGGTTACTCCTCTTCCTCTTCTTCCTCTTATTGTTGTGGGTGTGGCACATAAACGTGAGCTCTATGCTCTCTAGCCCTTTGAAGTGGATTGATGGCCAACACCTTGGCTATCTTCTTGGTAGTTATAGACTTATCTTGCTTCACCAACACCTCATCAATCACCTTCTCAACTCCAGTGTCATCACATAGCTCTTGTATGATGCTGGGGAATGCCAATTTTGTGCTCTCGTTAGTGCTTTTCAGTATCTTGTTCATGTTGTTGGCAATGAACTCCCCAACATTCACCTTCTCTCCCTTCATTATACTGTATATAAGTACAGCCCTCTCCTTGGTCACCTCAGATATGTTTGATGTAGGGATCAAAGACCTTCTCACAAAGTCTAACCACCCCCTAGCTTGGGGGCTCAAGTCCCTTCTCCTCAGCTGGTTGAGTTTTCCATCTTTATCATTGATCCACTACACATTTAGTACATAAATTTCATTCAGGATTTCATCAAATCCTAGGTTTGGTTGCTTCATCCTCTCCTCATAACTTCGAGTGGAGTTGACCTTTTTCACCATCAGCACCCTCTCTATGTTAGAGGGACTATAGTCAATGGTCTTTCCCCTCACATAGCTGATATACCCATAGGTTTGCCCTGGCTGTGGCACGGCATTGGCATAAAACTCCCTTACCACACCTTCCACCACTTTCTTTGGTGGGTTGCAGAAGAGTGCCTAGCCCCTGTTGTTGATCTCAATGTTCATCACAAGGTGCTCATTCCTTCCTAGTTGGAAGCCGACCTCTGGGATGATCTCCCTCTCACTCACCCAACCATAGAATTGGTTTTGGTTGAATGCTGAGAGGAATTTGTACTCATTGAAGTTTGAGCTTGAGGAACCTGAGGTTGGTTCTTTAGTCTTTTTTTTCTGAGGTTGAGGATCCTGGTGGTGCCATTGGGTGGAGAAAACGAGAGTGTTTAAGGGTTCTAAGATATTAGTGGAGTGTTGCGAAGAAATACAAGCAAAACAAGATTTTGCTCCAACACCAAACTTAGCACTTGATTGTCCCAATCAAGTAGAGAGATAAAGAAAAAGAAGAACGAGAGAAGAAAGAAAGGGCTCTATGAGTTTGTTATGTGGAGGGAATGGGGGGTAGGGGATATATAAGAGTGAAGGGTGTAGTTTGATGGTGGGAAAAGAAGGGAATTCAATGTTTTCCACTTGGGGAGTGGCGCCTAGCGTGGGAAGAGGTGCCAACCCTTATCCCGCTGTGCTCTCTAAAGATGTTGAGTTCCAAAGTGCAAGTATACTTTGACCTCCTTGTTATCTATCAAGTGGGCCCCAGTCAATCTCCTGAAAAAAGAAAATGAAAACCCCGTTAGTAATGACAAAATCATCCTCCACATTCCTTTTTAATGCTAGTGAATGAGATTGCAACTGATGGGTGTCCCTTGGGATACCAAACTTAATTCATTTGCATCTCAATAAATTGGGTTTATCATTGGATTTTTAATGTGTTCATAGGGAAGAAATAATTTTAATCCTTTCATGAACACATTAAAATCCACATTCAAGCCTCCACCAATGTACTAAATGCTTCCAATTTGAGCGGTATTGGGCTTGCTGATTGATTCTCGCATGGTAGTGGCCACACCAAACTTAATCTCTGGGCTTACTCCTTAAAAATTTAATTTATCCAAATGCTTGTTAGCCTAAATCAAGTTGGTGAGTGGTGATGACTTGGATCATATACCCTTCTTTCTTGTATACAGAATACCATAAAAGAGCATAAATCTCATTTGATCAGTACAATTCATGCATTATTTGATGAATATTATGGTACACTACTTTAAGATGAGTTGTGCTGAATTGCAGGTGAAAAGGGCATCAAAAATGGGTAAAAGACAAACAAGAAGCTGGGCGTGTAAAACTGGCGTGCCACTTAAAGCAAACGCCACAAAAAATGCACTTGCATGTGGTACACAAAATTGTAAATCACAATTTCTTCACAACTTCGCACAACTAACCAGCAAGTGCACTGGGTCATCCAAGTAATACCTTACGTGAGTAAGGGTCGATCCCACGGAGATTATTGGCTTGAAGCAAGCTATGGTTATCTTGTAACTCTTAGTCAGGATATCAATTATAACTATCAATTGACTTGCAAATGAACAAGAGGGCAAGAAATAAATACTTGTTATGTAGTAATGGAGAATATGTTGGAGTTTTGGAGATGCTTTGTCTTCTGAATCTCTGCTTTCCTATTGTCATCTTCTTCACGCACGCAAGGCTCTTCCATGGCAAGCTGTATGTTGGTGGATCACCGTTGTTAATGGCTACCATCCATCCTCTCAGTGAAAAAGGTCCATGTACATGGCTAATCATCTGCCGGTTCTCACTTGTGTTGGAATAAGATCCAATGATCCTTTTGCATATGTCACACGCCTAACACTTATGAGTTTGAAGCTCGTCACAGTTATCCCTTCCTGGATCCTACTTGGAATACCACAGACAAGGTTTAGACTTTCTGGATCTCAAGGATGCTGCCCATGGATTCTAGCTTATACCACGAAGACTCTGGTCTCACGGATCTGAATGCTCTGTTGTCAAGAGAGGCAATCAGACTTGTGAGCCAGAAACCCAAGAGATACTTATTCAATCTAAGGTAGAACAGAAGTGGTTGTCAGGCACACGTTCATAGGTTAAGAATGGTGATAAGTGTCACGAATCATCACATTCATCATGGTTAAGTACGAATAAATATCTTAGAATGAAACAAGCGTGTTTGAATGGAAAACATAAGTAATTGCATTAATTCATCAAGACACAGCAGAGCTCCTCACCCCCAACAATGCGGTTTAGAGACTCATGCCATCAGAAATACAAAGTTCAGATCTAAAATGTCATGAGGTACAAAATAAATCTCTAAAAGTTGTTTAAATACTAAACTAGTAACATAGGTTTACAGAAAATGAGTAAACTGAGATAGATAGTGCAGAAATCCACTTCTGAGGCCCACTTGGTGTGTGCTGGGGCTGAGCTTTGAGCTTTACACGTGCATAGGCTATTTCTGGAGTTAAACGCCAGGTTGTAACCTGTTTCTGGCGTTTAACGCCAGAATGGAACATGGAATTGGCGTCAAACGCCAGTTTACGTCATTTATCTTCAAGCAAAGTATGAACTATTATATATTGCTGGAAAGCCCTGGATGTCTACTTTCCAACGCAATTAAGAGCGCGCCAATTGGACTCTTGTAGCTGCAAAAAAATCCATTCCGAGTGCAGGGAGGTCAGAATCCAACAGCATCAGCAGTCCTTTTTTCAACATGAATAAGATTTTTGCTTAGATCCTTCAATTTCAGCCAGAAAATACCTGAAATCACAGAAGAACACACAAACTCATAGTAAAGTCCAGAAATATGAATTTTTGCCTAAAAACTAATAAAAATATACTAAAAACTACATGAAATTACCCCCGAAAAGCGTATAAAATATCCGCTCATCACATCACCAAACTTAAACTGTTGCTTGTCCCCAAGCAACTAGATAAATAAAATAGGATAAAAAGAAATCAAGAAGCAATAATATCTCCGAGTTTAAGTGAAGCTCAGATTATAATTAGATGAGCAGGACTAATAGCTTTTTGCTTCCGAACAGTTTTGGCATCTCACTTTATCCTTTGAAATTCAAAATGATTGGCATCCATAGGAACTCAGAATTCAGATAATGTTATTGGTTCTCCTATTTCAGTATGTTGATTCTTGAACACAGTTACTTATAAGTCTTGGCTGTGACCCTAAGCATTATTTTCTAGTATTACCACCAGATTCATAAATGCCACAGACACATAACTGGGTGAACCTTTTCAGATTGTAACTCAGCTTTGCTAAAGCCCCCAGTTAGAGGTGTCCATAGTTCTTAGGTACACTCTTTTGCTTTGGATCACGACTTTAACCACTCAGTCTCAAGCTCTTCACCTGGACCTTCATGACACAAGCACATGGTTAGGGACAGCTTGATTTAGCCGCTTAGGCCATGATTTTATTCCTTTAGGCCCTCCTTTCCATTGATGCTCAAAGCCTTGGATTCTTTTTGCCCTTGCTTTTTGGTTTAAGGGGCTATTGGCTTTTTCTGCTAGCTTTTTCTTTTTCTTTTGTTTTTTTGCAAGCTTTGTTTTTCACTACTTTTTCTTGCTTCAAGAATCAATTTCATGATTTTTCAGATCATCAATAACATTTCTCTTATTCATCATTCCTTCAAGAGCCAACAGATTTAACATTCATAAACTCCATTATCAAAATTATGCACTGTTCAGGCATTTATTCAGAAGACAAAAAGTATTGCCACCACATATAAATAATTTGAATTTTTCTTATTAAAAACTCGAAAAAATATTGCCTCCTCATTCTAAAAATTTGCTATTTTATTCTTGTTTGATGATGATGGGAAAAATAAATTATAGCTTAATTGGAGATAAAATCAAAATAAAGATACTAATTACTACTACTCATATATAACTTCTAAGGTAAATTCCTGATAGGAACAATTATCACAGAGTTAAGGCTAAGATTAGGACTCAACAACCTTTATTTTGGGAGGTGGATGCTCCTTTAGTCTGTGGGGTGCTTGGCCCTTCAAGAGATAGCTTTTGACGCTTCAGTTCATTCAGTTCACGCCCTTGCTCTTCTTGTTCCCCGAGTAGTTTGCAAAGCATGCTATTTTGATTTTGCTGTTCTTCCTTTAGTTGGTCCATAGCTTCTTGCAACTTGGTAACAGATGCTTCAAGACGCTCCCATTATTCAATTTGAGGGATTTCCGGGAGGAACTCCTGTGCTTTCCTCTTGATGGGGTCGTCCTGCACTTGTTGTCCTTCCATTGACTTTTTGGTGATCGGTTGCTCAACTGAGATATACTCATTTACTCCCATCTTTACCCCAGCTTCTTTATATAACATAAAGATTAAGCTTGGATAAGCCAATTTGGCATCTTTGGAGTTCTTATTTGCAATTGTGTAAAGTTCACAAGAAATTAGCTGATGAACTTCCACTTCTTTTTCCAAAATAATGTAATGGATTATTACTGCTCTTTTGATGGTGACTTCAGAGCGGTTGCGAGTGGGCAGTATAGAATGCCTAATAAAGTCCAGCCAGCCTCTGGCAACTAGTTTGAGATCTCCTATCTTGAGTTGGTTTGGGACACCCTTTGTGCTGGTTGTCCACTTGGTTCCAGGGAGGCATATGTCCTCTAGAATTGTGTCTAAGTTCTTATTTGTTCTCATCATTCTCCTATTAAAGGAGTCTGGGTCATCTTGCAGTTAAGGCAGCTTGAAGATCTCTCTTATTTTGTCAGGGTGGAGATGAACAATCTTCCCTCTGACCAGAGTTCGAAAGTCATAGAAGGCGGTTCTAACTATTCTCTGCCTGTCTGTTTGCCACAGATTATAGTAGAATTCCTAAACCATGTTTCTTCCCACCTTTGTTTTAGGATTAGCTAGGATTTCCCAGCTCTTGTTTCGAATTTACTCTTGGATCTCTGGATATTCGTCTTCTTTCAGATCGAATTTAACTTCTAGGATCACTGACCGTAGACCCATTATTTTGTATTAATGGTCTGAATGTTCTTTGGTTAAGAATTTCCCTTGATTCCAAAGTGGTTTTGGAATATTCTCTTTCTTGCCTCTTAGAGTGGTTTATTTTCCCTTAGGAGCCATGATCTTAGTTGGTGTTGGCTTAGTGATCACGGATAAACACACCAAACTTAGAGGTTTGCTTGTCCTCAAGCAAAATAAAGGAAAGGAGAGGGATAGAGGGAAAGCCAAGTTCGAATTATGGAGGAGAGGAGGGAGGCCGAACGCGGATTTAAAGGGAATGGGGGTGGGTTTTCAAAAATTTTTGAAGAAGATAGGATAGAAGATATGATTTATAAAAGATAAGTATGATAAGAAAAAGATGTAATTTAAAATTGAAAAGATATGAAAGATATTTGAAAATGATAAATCTGAATTTTGAAAAGAAGATATGATGAGTTTAAAAAGATTTGAGAAGAATTTAAAAAGATTTGAAAAGATTTCAAAAAAGATAAATGAGTTTTGATAAAGGTTTAAAAAGATATTGAAGAAAAATTAAGAAAGATTTTTAGGATTAAAAATTTTTCGAAATTCAAGTTGAAAGATAAGAGTTTGTAACATTTTTATGCAAGAAATTATGAATTGAAATATGAAAAATGGAAAAAATTTTAAGTGAAAACGAAGTTACCTTCTCCCCACAATCCTGGCATTAAACCCCCAACTGCTGCATGTTTTGGGCGTTTAACGCCCATCTGTAGCTTCTCCTAGGCGTTTAACGCCCAACTGTAGCTTCTGGCTGGCGTTAAACGCCAGAAAATCCTTTATCACTGGGTATTTTTCTTGAACGCCCAGGATGCTGCAAATCTGGCGTTTAACGCCCAGAATGGTATCCATTCTGGCGTTAAACGCACAGTAGATACTTCTTTTGGGCGTTTAACACCCAAAACAGCTTTTACTGACATTTTCGCACCAGTGAGCTTCCTTTTGCTGTTTTATCCTCTGAATCCTTTTGTAACTCTGTGAACTCATGCAATTGATACTTTACCTTGAAGATAATGACTGGGTTGCCTCCCAGCAAGGGCTTGTTTATTGTCTTTAGCTGGACTATTACTGAGCTTTAATCAAGTCTCAATTTTGAGCATTCTTGCTCGAAATTGCTTTCAGGATAATGTTTGACTCTCTGTCCATTAAGAATGAAGTTTTTTGTTAGAGTCATTATCCTGAAGCTCTACATATCCATATGGTGACACACCTGTAATCACATATGGTCCTCTCCACTGGGATTTCAACTTTCCGGGGAATAATCTGAGCCTAGAGTTAAACAGCAGAACTTTCTGCCCTGGCTCAAAGTCTCTGGATGATAGCTTCTTATCATGCCATCTTTGCTTTCTCTTTGTAAATTTTTGCATTTTCGAAAGCATTGAGTCTAAATTCCTCAAGCTCATTTAACTGGAGCAATCGTTTTTCTCCAACTAACTTGGCATCAAGGTTTAGGAATCTAGTTGCCCAATAGGCCTTGTGTTCCAGTTCCACTGGCAAGTGACAGGCTTTTCCATACACAAGCTGGTATGGAGAGGTCCCTATAGGAGTCTTGAATGCTGTTCTGTATGCCTACAGAGCATCATCCAAGCTTCTTGCCTAATCCCTTCTATGGTTAATCATAGTTTGTTCTAGGATTCTTTTAAGTTCTCTATTAAAGACTTCAGCTTGCCCATTTGTCTGTGGATGATATGGAGTTACCACCCTGTGGCTAACTCCATATCGAACCACAGTAGAGTAAAGTTGTTTATTGCAGAAATGAGCGCCCCCATCACTGATTAGTACTCTAGGGACACCAAATCTGCTGAAGAAATATTTCTGGAGGAATTTCAACACTGTCTTAGTATCATTAGTGGGTGTTACAATAGCCTCCACCCATTTGGATACATAATCCACTGCCACCAGAATATAAGTGTTTGAGTATGATGGTGGGAAAGGCACCATGAAGTCAATACCACATACATCAAACAACTCAATCTCCAAGATCCCTTGTTGAGGCAAGGCATAACCGTGAGGTAGATTTCCAGATCTTTGGCAACTGTCACAATTACGTACAAACTCTCGGGAGTCTTTATAGAGAGTAGGCCAATAGAAGCCACATTGGAGGACTCTAGTGGCTATTCGCTCACTTTCAAAATGTCCTTCATACTGTGATCATTGGCAATGCCAGAGGATCTTCTGTGCTTCTTCTTTAGGCACACATCTACGGATTATTCTGTCTGCACATCTCTTGAAGAGATATGGTTCATCACACAGATAGTACTTTGCATCCGAGATCAATTTCTTTGATTGCTGCCTACTATACTGCTTGGGTATGAATCTCACAGCCTTGTAGTTTGCAATGTCTGCAAACCATGGTACTTCCTGGATGGCAAAGAGTTGCTCATCCAGAAAGGTTTCAGAGATTTCAGTAAGAGGGAGGGACGCCCCTTCTATTGGTTCTATTCGGGACAGGTGATCTGCTACTTGGTTCTCTATCCCTTTTCTGTCTCTTATTTCTATATCAAACTCTTACAGAAGCAACACCCATCTTATGAGTCTGGGTTTTGAATCCTTCTTTGTGAGTGGATATTTAAGAGCAGCATGGTCAGTGTACATAATCACTTTTGATCCTACTAAATAAGATATGAACTTGTCAATGGCGTAAACCACTGCAAGTAACTCTTTTTCTGTGGTCATGTAGTTCTTTTGTGCATCATTTAAAATACGACTGGCATAATAAATGACGTGCAGAAGCTTGTCATGCCTTTGTCCTAACACTACACCAATGACATGGTCACTGGCATCACACATTAGTTCAAATGGTAATGTCCAGTCTGGTGCAGAGTTGACTGGTGTTGTGACCAACTTAGCTTTCAAAGTCTCAAATGCCTGCAGACACTCCTTATCAAAGATGAATAGCATGTTAGTAGCTAGCAGATTACTCAGAGGTTTTGCAATTTTTGAAAAATCTTTTATAAACCTCCTATAGAATCCTGTATGCCCCAGAAAGCTTCTGATTGCTTTAATATTGGTAGGTGGTGGTAATTTTTCAATTACCTCTACCTTAGCTTGATCCACCTCTATTCCTTTGTTCGAAATTTTATGCCCAGGGATGATTCCTTCAGTCACCATAAAGTGACATTTTTCCCAGTTTAAAACCAGGTTAGTCTCTTGGCACCTTTTCAGAACAAGTGCTAGATGGTCAAGACAAGAGCTGAATGAGTCTC
Source organism: Arachis duranensis (assembly GCF_000817695.3). Taxonomy (NCBI): domain Eukaryota; kingdom Viridiplantae; phylum Streptophyta; class Magnoliopsida; order Fabales; family Fabaceae; genus Arachis; species Arachis duranensis. The sequence continues at coordinate 60,971,221 of NC_029775.3, read as the reverse complement.
AAAATACTGAGAAGTTGTCCATGAAGACTTCCAGAAACTTTTTCACCATATCAGAGAAAATAGAGAGCATGCACCTCTGAAAGGTTGCAGGTGTATTACACAGACCAAATGGCATCATTCTGTAAGCAAACACTCTAGATGGACATGTGAATGCTATTTTCTCTTGATCCTAGGGATCTACTGCAATCTGGTTGTAACCTGAATAGCCATCCAGAAAGCAGTAGTAATTATGACCTGCTAGTCTTTCTAGCATCTGGTCTATGAATGGTAAAGGAAAATGATCCTTTCTGGTGGCTGTATTGAGTCTTCTGTAGTCAATACACATGCGCCAACCCGTAACTGTTCTTGTAGGAACCAGTTCATTCTTTTCATTATGAACCATTGTCATGCCTCCCTTCTTGGGGACAACTTGGACAGGGCTCACCCAGGGGCTATCAGAAATAGGATAAATAATCCCAGCATCTAGTAATTTAGTGACCTCCTTTTGTACCACCTCCTTCATAGCCAGATTCAGCCGCCTCTGTGGTTGAACCACTGGCTTAGCATCATCCTCTTAGAGGATATTGTGCATGCATCTGGCTGGGCTAATGCCCTTAAGATCACTGATGGACCACCCAAGAGCTGTCTTGTGTGTCCTTAGCACTTGAATTAGTGCTTCCTCTTCATGTGGCTCTAAGGCAGAGCTTATGATTACAGAAAAAGTGTCACCTTCTCCCAAAAATGCATATTTCAGGGATGGTGGCAATGGTTTGAGCTCGGGTTTAGGAGGTTTCTCCTCTTCTTGAGGGTTTTTCAGAGGTTCTATTATTCTCTCTGATTCCTCCAGATCAGGTTGAACATCTTTAAAGATATCCTCTAGCTCTGACTCGAGACTCTCAGTCATATTGATCTCCTCCACTAGGGAGTCAATAACATCAATGCTCATGCAGTCATTTGATGTGTCTGAACTCATCCTTATTGACTCTCAGGGTCACTTCCCCTTTTTCGACATCAATGAGGGTTCGTCCAGTTGCTACGAAAGGTCTTCCTAGGATGAGAGTTGCACTCTTGTGCTCCTCTGTCTCCAGCACTACAAAATCCGTGGGGAATGCAAATGGCCCAACTGTGAGAATCACATCCTCAATCATGCCTGATGGGTATTAATGGAGCCATTAGCAAGTTGAAGAAAGATCCTGGTTGGTTTGATTTCTTCTGCCATGCCAAGCCTTCTGATAGTGGATGCAGGTACTAGGTTGATACTTGCCCCAAGATCACATAGATCTGTCTTGGTACAAGTGCCCTCTAATGTCCATGGTATCATAAAGCTTTAAGGATCCTTAAGCTTCTCTGGTAAACTTTTCAGAATGACTGCACTACATTCTTCGGTGAGGTAAACTTTTTCAGTTTCTCTCCAATCCTTCTTATGACTTAAGATCTCTTTCATGAACTTATCATAAGAGGGTATTTGCTCAAGTGCCTCTGCAAATAGAATCTTTATTTCAAGAGTCCTGAGATAGTCTACAAAGTGGGCAAATTGCTTATCCTGTTTTGCTTGGCGGAGTTTCTGAGGATAAGGCATTTTGGCTTTGTATTCCTCAACCTTAGTTGCTGTAGGTTTATTTCCTACAGATGTGGTTGGAGAAGCCTTTTTAGAGGGATTGCTATCAGCACTTGTATGTGTCTGATCTCTCACTGGCGTTTGAATGCCAAGGTTAGAAGCTGGATTGGCGTTGGATGCTAACTCCCTACCTGTTTCTGACATTTGAACGCCAGAACTGAGCTTTCCTTGAGCGTTTAACGCCAGCTCTCCTCCCTTTTCTGGCGTTTGAGCGCAAGAATTATTCCTCTCTGGGCTCTTCTTGTCCTTAGAGGGATTTTGGGTAGCAGTTTGTTCATTTCATGGCTTCCTGCTACTTTGAAGTGAGGTATTAAATATTTTCCCACTTCTTAATTTAACTGCTTGGCACTCTTCTGTTATTTGTTTTGATAACTGCTATTTTGTTTGCTTTAGTTGTACTTCCATATTCATATTAGCCATTCTTGTGTCTTGTAGTATCTCTTTGAATTTGGCTAGCTGTTTTGTTAGAAAATATAATTGCTGATGGAATTCAGTAACTTGTTCTGCAGGACTGAGTTCAGCAGTTACTGTTTTAGCCTCTTCTTTCATGGAAGATTCACTACTTAGGTACAGATGCTGATTTCTGGCAACTGTATCAATGAGCTCTTAAGCTTCTTCAATTGTCTTTCTCATGTGTATAGATCCATCAGCTCAGTGGTCCAAAGACATCTGAGCTTTCTCTGTAAGCCCATAATAGAAGATGTCTAACTGCACCCATTCTGAAAACATTTCAGAGGGGCATATTTTTAGCATCTCTCTGTATCTCTCCCAGGCATCATAAAGAGATTCATTATCTCCTTGTTTAAAACCTTGGATGTTCAGCCTTAGCTGTGTCATCCGTTTTGGAGGGAAATATTAATTCAGGAATTTTTCTAACAGCTGTTTCCATGTCCTTAGCTTGGTCTTTTACAGCAAATGGAAACAGTAATAATCTATAGACATCCTGATCTATTTCCTTATCATGTACTATGTCAGCAATTTGTAAAAACTGTGCCAGAAACTCTGTAGGTTCTTCCTGTGAAAGAGCGGAATACAGGCCACTTTGCTGCACCATGATAATAAGCTGAGGATTCAACTCAAAACTACTGACTCCGATGGAGGGTATACAGATACTACTCCCATATGAAGCAGTAGTGGGGTTAGCATATGACCCCAGAGTCCTTCTAGACTGTTCATTTCCACTTAGGTCCATGATGGAGAAAGGGAGATGTTATGAATTAGATATTCAAATAGTATTAAAATATTTTTTTTGAAAACGAAAATTAAAAATAAAATAAAATAAAATAAAATGAAAAATGGGTGAGGATTTTCGAAAAATGAAGAGAGAGAAAAAGTGGTTAGGAGGTTTTGAAAAAGATTTTATTTTTGAAAAAGATATGATTTTTTTAAAATTTATGATTAATTTAATGCTAAATTTTTGAAAATTATTAGTGGAATGACGAAAATATATTTTTTTGATTTTTGAATTTTAATGAAAAGAGAAAAACGATAAAAAGACACAAGACTCAAAATTTTTAGATCTAATGCTCCTTATTTTCGAAAATTTGGAAAGAAAAACACCAAGGAACAACAAACTTAAAAATTTTAAGATCAAAACACAAGAAAGACTCAAGAACACTTTGAAGATTCACAAGAACAACAAGAATATAAAAAGAACACCAAGAACACTTTTTGAAAAATTTTTAAGAAAATAAGAACACATAAGACACCAAAATTAAAAGACTCTGACCCAAAAGACAAAATTTTCCTAATCTAAGCAACAAGATTTACCGTCAGTCGTTCAAACTCGAACAATCCCCAGCAACAACGCCAAAAACTTGGTGCACGAAATTGTAAATCATAATTTCTTCACAACTTCGCACAACTAACCAGCAAGTGCACTGGGTCATCCAAGTAATACCTTACGTGAGTAAGGGTCGATCCCACGGAGATTATTAGCTTGATGAAAGCTATGGTTATCTTGTAACTCTTAGTCAGTATATCAATTATAATTATCAGTTGACTTGCAAATGAACAAGAGAGCATGAAATAAATACTTGTTATGCAGTAATGGAGAATATGTTGGAGATTTGGAGATGCTTTGTCTTCTAAATCTCTGCTTTTCTATTGTCATCTTCTTCACGCACGCAAGGCTCTTCCATGGCAAGCTGTATGTTGGTGGATCATCGTTGTCAATGGATACCATCCGTCCTCTCAGTGAAAAAGGTCCATGTACATGGCTAATCATCTGTCGGTTCTCACTTGTGTTGGAATAAGATCCAATGATCCTTTTGCATCTGTCACACGCCCAACACTTATGAGTTTGAAGCTAGTCACAGTCATCCCTTTCCGGATCCTACTCGGAATACCACAGACAAGGTTTAGACTTTTTGGATCTCAAGGATGTTGCCCATGGATTCTAGCTTATACCATCAAGACTTTGGTCTCACGGATCTGAATGCTCTGTTGTCAAGAGAGGCAATCAGACTTGTGAGCCAGGAACCCAAGAGATACTTATTCAATCTAAGGTAGAACGAAAGTGGTTGTCGGGCACGCATTCCTAGGTTGAGAATGGTGATAGTGTCACGGATCATCACATTCATCATGGTTAAGTATGAATAAATATCTTAGATAGAAACAAGTGTGTTTGAATGGAAAATAGAAGTAATTGCATTAATTCATCGAGACACAGCAGAGCTCCTCACTCCCAACAATGGGGTTTAGAGACTCATGCCAACAGAAATACAAAGTTCAGATCTAAAAAGTCATGAGGTACAAAATAAATCTCTAAAAGTTGTTTAACTACTAAACTAGTAACCGAGGTTTACAGAAAATGAGTAAACTGAGATAGATAGTGCAGAAATCCACTTCTGAGGCCCACTTGGTGTGTGCTGAGGCTGAGCTTTGACCTTTACACGTGCATAGGCTGTTTCTGGAGTTAAACGCCAGGTTGAAACTTGTTTCTGGTGTTTAACGCTAGAATGGAACATGGAATTGGCGTTAATCGCCAATTTATGTCATTTATCTTCGAGCAAAGTATGAACTATTATATATTTCTAAAAAGCTGGTGCACGAAATTGTGATCATCAACTATTATATATATTCCAGGGCCCACTTGATGTGTGCTTGGGCTGAGCTTTAACTTTACATGAGCTAAGGCTTCTATTGGAGTTGAACGCCAAGTTGTAACGTGTTTTTGGCGTTCAACTCTGGTTCGTGACGTGTTTCTGGCGTTTGACTCCAGAATGCAGCATAGAACTGGCGTTGAGCGCCAGTTTGCATCATCTAATCTCGAATAAAGTATAGACTATTATATATTTCTAGAAATCTCTGGATGTCTACTTTCCAACGCCATTGAAAGTGCACCATTTAGAGTTCTGTAGCTCCAGAAAATCCATTTCGAGTGCAGGGAGGTCAGAATCCAACAACATCAGCAGTCCTTTGTCTGCCTTTTATCAGAGTTTTGCTCATGTACCTCAATTTCAGCCAGAAATTACCTGAAACCACAGAAAAACACAGAAACTCATAGTAAAGTCCAGAAATGTGAATTTAGCATAAAAACTAAAGAAAACATCCCTAAAAATAGCTAGATCCTACTAAAAATTACCTAAAAACAATGCCAAAAAGCGTATAAATTATCCGCTCATCACAACACCAAACTTAAATTGTTGCTTGTCCCCAAGAAACTGAAAATCAAATAGGATAAAGGGAAGAGAACATACTGTAAATTTCAGAATATCAATGAATATTAGTTCTAATTTGATGAGCGGGACTTGTAGCTTTTTGCTTCTAAACAGTTTTGGCATCTCACTTTATCCTTTGAAGTTTAGAATGATTGCCTTCTATAGGAACTTAGAATTTCAGATAGTGTTATTGATTCTCCTAGTTTATTTTGTTGATTCTTGAACACAGCTACTTTTATGAGTATTGGTCGTGGTCCTAAGCACTTTGTTTTCTAGTATTACCACCAGATACATAAATGCCACAGACACATGACTGGGTGAATCTTTTCAGATTGTGACTCAGCTTTGCTAAAGTCCCCAGTTAGAGGTGTCCAGAGTTCTTAAGCACACTCTTTTTGCTTTGGATCACGACTTTAACCACTCAGTCTCAAGCTTTTCACTTGGACCTGCATGCCACAAGCACATGGTTAGGGACAGCTTGAATTAGCCGCTTAGGCCTGGATTTTATTTCCTTGGGCCCTCCTATCCATTGATGCTCAATGCCTTGGATCCTTTTTACCCTTGCCTTTTGGTTTTAAGGGCTATTGGCTTTTTCTGCTTGCTTTTCTTTTCCTTTCTATTTTATTTTTTTTTCGCCACTCTTCTCTTTTTTTTTCAAGATTTTGCTTTTTCACTGCTTTTTCATGCTTCAAGAATCAATCTCATGATTTTTCATATTGTCAATAACATTTCTCTTTGTTCATCATTCTTTCAAGAGCCAACAATTTCAACATTCATACACAACAAGATCAAAAATATGCACTGTTCAAGCATTTATTCAGAAAACAAAAAGTATTGTCACCACATCAATATAATTAAACTAAATTGAAGGATAATTTTGAAACCCATGTACTTCTTGTTCTTTTGAATTAGAAACATTTTTCATTTAAGAGAGGTGAAGGATTCATGGAATTATTCATAGCCTTAAGACATAGTTATTAAATACTAATGATCATGTAATATAGACACAAACATAGATAAACATATAACATAAAAAAATGAAAAGCAGAAAAAAATTTAAGAACAAGGAATGAGTCTACCTTAGTGAGGGTGGCGCCTTCTTGAAGGACCATTGATGTCCTTGAGCTCTTCTATGTCTCTTCCTTGTCTTTGTTGCTCCTCCCTAGTGATTTTAGTGCTCCTAATAATTATGTGGAGGAAAATGTATCCCCTAAGGTATCTCAAATATTTCTTGATGAGGGAATTCCTCATGTTCTCTTGATGTGTAGTTAAATGCTCTTCTACTGAGCTATAGACCCTTGAGATGAATCTCTCCATCTCCCATACTTGGAGGTGGAAGCTTTTTGTCTTCCTTTTTGTCTTTTTTTTTTTTTGAGGTTTCTCTGGCCTTAGGTGTAGTATAATCACCAAGCATCCTCCTTGCATTGTTATTATTTTCGGCTGCGATCTCCTCTCCTTTTTCAAAAATTTCTGTAAAGTTTTCTCTAAATTGTTGAATTTTAGTTTCTCTTGACTTCCTCTTCAGAGTCCTTTCAGGTTCAGGATCTGCTTTAATAAGAATGTTCTTGTCCTTGCTCCTGCTCATATGAAAAATAAGGGAACAGAAAATAATAATAGAGATCCTCTTTGTCCAGATATAGAGGTTCCTTTATGTGAGTAGAAAATAAGAAGAATAAGAAGGAGAAGAGGAAAATTCAAACTCAGATAGAGAGGGGGTTCAAATTTTAGGATGAAGAGAAGTGTTAGTAAATAAATAAAATAAATAAAAAGAGGTGAGAGGGATAGAAATTCGAAAAATAAATTTTGAAAAAAGGGATAGTAATTTTTGAAAATTTAAATGAAATAAAATTAAAATTAAAATTTGAAATAATTAGTTAATTAAAAGAATTTTGAAAAAGAGGAAGGTAATTTTCGAAAATTAGAGAGAGAAAATTAGTTAGGTGGTTTTGAAAAGGATAAAAGATAAAACAAACAAATAAATCATTTAGTTAGTTGAAAAATATTTGAAAATTAATTTTGAAAAGATAAGAAGTTAGAAAAGATTTTTGAAATTAAAGTTTGAAAAATATATGATATGGAAAGATATGATTAAAAAGATATGATTTTAAAAAGATATGATTTGAAAAGATAAGATTGAAAAGATATTTTTGAAAAGATATGTCTTTAAAAGATATGGTTTTAAAAATATATGATTGAAATTAGTTTTGAAAAAGATTTTAATTTTAAAATCACAATTAATGACTTGACTCACAAGAAATCACAAGATATGATTATAGAATTTAAAGTTTGAATCTTTCTTAACAAGAAAGTAACAAACTTGAAATTTTTGAATAAAAACATTAATTGTTGATGATATTTTCGAAAATATGATGTAAAGATAAGAAAAATATTTTGAAAATATTTTGAAAAAGATTTTTGAAATTTTTGAATATGATAAAAAAAATGGAAAAGATATGCTTTTTGAAAAAAAATTAAAAAGATAAGATTTAAAAAGATAAGATATTTTTTTATTTTTAAATTTTTTTATGATAAGAGAGAAAAACACCAAAAATACTCAATGCATGAAAATTTTGGATCAAAACACATGATGCATACAAGAACACTATGAATGTCAAGATGAACACCAAGAACACTTTGAAGATCATGATGAACATCAAGAACATATTTTTGAAAAATTTTCAATGTAAAGAAAACATGCAAGACACCAAACTTAGAAATCTTTTATGTTTAGACACTATGAATGCAAAAATGCACATAAAAAACACCATACAACACAAAACAAGAAAATATGAAGATCAAACAAGAAAGTTCATCAAGAACAACTTGAAGATCATGATGAATGCAATGCATGAATGCAATTTTCGAAAAATGCATGATGAATATGCAATTGACACCAAACTTAAAACTTGACACAAGACTCTAACAAGAAACACAAAATATTTTTGAATTTTATGATTTTCTAATTTTTTTGTATTTTATTTTTATATGTTTTTCGAAAACATATAGGAAAAATAAAATAAGAAATTCTAAATTTTTAATATGAATTCCAGGAATCATGCAATGTTTGTCTAAAGCTCCGGTCCAGGAATTATACATGGCTTAATAGCCAGCCAAGCTTTATGTGAAAGCTCCGGTCCAAAACACTAGACATGGCCAATAGCCAGCCAAGCTTTAGCATACAGCTAATATTCCAATTAACTTGCCTCTATGAAGATGGTTTTGAAGCCTCAGTCCAAAAGAATTTAGACATGGCTTTATAGCCAACCAGGCTTCAACATGCTTCATGAAACTCTAGAATTCATTCTTAAAAATTCTAAAGAACAGGATAAGTAATATAATTTTTTTTCGAAATTTAAGAAAAATAAAACAAAATAAAATAAAATAAAGTTACCCAATCTGAGCAACAAGATGAGCCGTCAGTTGTCCACACTCGAACAATCCCCGGCAACGGCGCCAAAAACTTGGTGCACGAAATTGTGATCATCAACAATGGCGCCAAAAACTTGGTAGCGCTCTCAAACGTGAATCACACTTTGTCACAACTCCGCACAACTAACCAGCAAATGCACTGGGTCGTCCAAGTAATACCTTACGTGAGTAAAGGTCGATCCCATGGAGAATGTTGGTATGAAGCAAGCTATGGTCATCTTGTAGATCTCAGTTAGGCTGATTCAAATGTATTAAGAGATTATAGTGGACGAAAATAAAATAAAATAGGATAGAGATACTTATGTAGATTCATTGGTGGGAATTTCAGATAAGCGTCTGAAGATGCTGTATGGCTCTAGGACGTCTGCTTTCCTACTGCCTTCCTTCAATTTTTCTTACTCCTTTCCATGGCAAGCTGTATGTAGGGCATCACTATTGTCAATGGATACATCCCATTCTCTCAGTGAAAATGGTCCAAATGCTTTGTCATAGCATGGCTAATCATCTGTCGGTTCTCGATCATGTTGGAATAGAATCCCTTGATTCTTTTGCGTTTGACATCACGCCCAGCAATTGCGAGTTTGAAGCTCGTCACAGTCATTCAATCCCGGAATCCTACTCGAAATACCACAGACAAGGTTAGACTTTCTGGATTCCCATGAATGCCGCCATCAATTCTAGCTTATACCACGAAGATTCTGATTAAGGAATCTAAAGGATATGCGCCCGGTCTAAGGTAGAACGGAAGTGGTTGTTAGTCATGCGTTCATAGGTGAAAATGATGATGAGTATCACGGATCATCACATTCATCATGCTGAAGTGCAACGAATATCTTAGAATAGGAATAAAGAGAATTGAATAGAAAATAGTAGTAATTGCATTGAAACTCGAGGTACAGCAGAGCTCCACACCCTTAATCTATGGTGTGTAGAAACTTCATCATTGAAAATACATAAGTGATAGAGGTCCAGGATTGGCCGAGAGGCCAGCTCCCAAAACGTGATCACAGGATCAAAAATACAATCTAGGATGAAAATATAATAGTAAAAAGTCCTATTTATACTAGACAAGCTAATAGGGTTTACAGAAGTAAGTAATTGATGCAGAAATCCACTTCCAAGGCCCACTTGGTGTGTGCTTGGGCTGAGCTTGAACTTTACACGAGCTAAGGCTTCTATTGGAGTTGAACGCCAAGTTGTAACATGTTTTTGGCGTTCAACTCTGGTTCGTGACGTGTTTCTGGCGTTTGACTTTAGAATGCAGTATAGAACTGGCGTTGAGCGCCAGTTTGCGTCGTCTAATCTCAAATAAAGTATGGACGATTATATATTTTTGGAAATCTTTGGATGTCTACTTTCCAACGCCGTTGAGAGCGTGCCATTTGGAGTTCTGTAGCTCTAGAAAATCCATTTCGAGTGTAGGGAGGTCAGAATCCAACAGCATCAGCAATCCTTTGTCAGCCTTTTATCAGAGTTTTGCTCAGGTCCCTCAATTTCAGCCAGAAATTACCTGAAACCACAGAAAAATACACAAACTCATAGTAAGGTCCAGAAATGTGAATTTAGCATAAAAACTAAAGAAAACATCCCTAAAAGTAGCTAGATCCTACTAAAAATTACCTAAAAACAATGCCAGAAAGCGTATAAATTATCCGCTCATCAAAAGCCCTGGATGTCTACTATCCAACGCAATTGAGAGTGCGCCAATTGAACTTTTGTAGCTCCAAAAAATTCATTCCAAGTGTAGGGAGGTCAGAATCCGACAGCATCAGCAGTCTTTTTTTTCAGCCTGAATCAGATTTTTGCTCAGATCCTTCAATTTCAGCCAGAGAATACCTGAAATCACTGAAAAAACACACAAACTCATAGTAAAGTCCAAAAATATGAATTTTGAATAAAAACTAATAAAAATATACTAAAAATAACTAAAACATTCTAAAAACTACATGAAATTACCCCCAAAAAGCATATAAAATATCCGCTCATCAGCGTGGCTGGCCACGAGCTAGGCATCGCACGCCAGTACTAAATTCCAAAAGGGAGATCCAAGCATGCATGTGGACGTGGCACGCCAGAGACTGGGTGTGGCACGCTAGTACGAAATTTCAGAGAGCAAAACAGAGGACACAAAAGGGGCGTGGCACGCCTGACCAATCAACTACTATGGGTGTGCCACTTGAAGTCGAAGGCGTGGCACGCCAACTCACCATCTCAAGAAGAACCTCCACTATGGCGTGCCACTTGGTGTCGAAGGTGTTGCACGCAAGCTCCAAGAAGTCACTTGGGCGTGCCACTTGAGAACCCAGTCGTGGCACGCCAAGCTTGAAGAACGCACAAATGCATGGGCATGCCACTTGAGCAGTATGGCGTGGCACGCTAGTACAATAATCCAGAGAAGGAGCTGAAGGCAACTAAAGACTGGGCGTGCCACTTGGTGTCGAAGGCGTGGCACGCCAACCTCTCAATCTCACATGGCCGTGCCACTTGAAGCTGAGGCGTGGCATGCCAACCATTGGAATCAAGGCAAGATCATGGGTGTGGCACGCTAGCCTTCAGGCGTGGCATGCTGGTACAAGTTTTCAGATACGATGAAAGAGGCCAATTACATGGGGCGTGTCACTTAGTATTGAAGGCGTGGCACGCCATTCACTATTCTTCACTTAGGCGTGCCACTTGAGCAACCAGGCGTGGCACGCCGGTGTCATTTAGAGGGCAAAGAAGCATTGGGGCATGCCACTAGAGTTCGTGGCGTGGCTTGCAAAATAGAGGAACTACTTGCTCACAAAGGGGCGTGGCACGCCAGACCCAGGGCGTGCCATGCTAGTGCAAGTTTCTAGAGGAGCTTAGCCAAGCATCCAGCGAGGGCGTGGCACGCCAGGCCCTGGGCATGCCATGCTAGTTCAAGTTTCCAGAGGCAAAGGAAAGTTGAAAAAGCAAAGGGTGTGCCACTTGAGCTCGAAGGCGTGGCACACCAACACAAGAATTCCATTATGGCGTGCCACTTGAGTTCGAAGGTGTGGCACGCCAAGGTTGATAGAGAGACGAGCATGCCACTGAAGGATTGGGCGTGGCACGCCAGGCTAGACATGAAGGGCACGTGACATGCCAGTAAAATGCCAGCCATGCGCCAGCTGAGAAGTCACGCTTATTGAGTGTTTTCTTTTCCCTCCAAAATGTAATTTTCCCTTTTCACTTTTGTAATTCTTTTATTTTACTGGGAGTAGTATAAATACCCCCAATTTGTACTGAAGAAGGGGTTAAGTAGTTAGTCTTAGATCCACTTTTACACTCCACTTTTGAGTACTTTTCAAGCTATGAGTAGCTAACTTCCCTCTCATTGATAGAGGGAGCTCTGTTGTACTTGATGGATTAATAATAGTGAAATTCTTCTTCTCTTCATCTTCTGTTTGATTTGCTAGAAGGAATTTCATTTTTAATGCTTAGTGTTCAATTATCTTGGGAAAGAGATTGAATGCAATTGAGTTTCATGGGAACCTTGGGAAAGGAAACATGAAACCATGCTTGAAATCCCTTCTCACACTTGAGTAGAATCTGGGTTTTGGTGATGGGATACGTGACATATAATCCTCCCTCTACCTGGACCTATGAGGGTGTGTGGTATAATCAGGGATCAAACATATCTCTCTTCATGAGCAATTAGACCAAGGAATTGGCTATTGATGAAGATCTGAGAGATTGAGTCACCAAGGGATTGGGGCTCAATCAATCATGATTGCCAAGAGGTCAATGAGTTGCATGATCGAAGAGGATATAAGCTAGATTTGATCCAAAGAGACAACATCTCCCAATCTCAATGAATTTCCCCATTCTTATCAATCCATTTCTTTACAGCTTAATTTTTACATTCAGTAATTACCCACTCCCATTTACATTCTAGTGATTTATGATTCAGCACTTTACATTCTGCAATTTCCATTTCTGCACTTTATTGCTTTTCTTTATATTCTAGCCATTTACATTTATGTCATTTACAATTCTGCACTTCACAATCTTATTGATCCGCTTGACTAATTCATCAATCAATTAAAATTGCTTAAATTTGCCAATCTCTATGGATACGATCCCACTCCACTGTGGGTTATTACTTGGCGATAATTTTGGTGCGCTTGCCAAAAGAACTAATTCACTAATTTTTGTAATGGGTAGTGAATCTGAGTCATCAAGTTTTATGGCGCCGTTGCTGGGGATTGGCTTAAATTTGACAGTGATTAAATTGATTGGAGAGATAGATTAAGCAATTTACATTCCTTGTTATTTTAATTTCTTTTATTTAGCATTCTTGTTATTTTATTTTGAGCTCTATTTCCTTCTTCTTTGATTACTTTATTTAGTGTCCATATTTCCATTCTTCTAACTGTTTGATCAATTACACCACTCACACTAACAACTACTCTAACAATAGTAATTTATTCATCCATTTTCTTTCTGGCTTTGTGCCTTGATTGGTTGTATGACAGGTAGGAGAAGCGGGGTTTCAACTTCCTTTGATTCTGAACCAGAGAGGACCTTCCTTAGATTAAGGAGGGAAGCAAGAGGGAAGAGAGTCGTTGGTGCTGAGGAAGAAGAAGAGCATTTTGAAACAAACATGGAGGAGAATATGGAGAAAGTGCCAACAATTTATGCCAATAACTTTGAGCTGAAGCCTCAGCTCATCACACTTGTTCAGAATAATTGCTCATATAGAGGAAGTGCCTAGGAAGATCCTAATCAACATCTCAGCACATTCTTGAGGATATGTGATACTGTAAAGTCCAACGGGGTACACCTTGACATCTACAAACTACTTTTGTTCCCTTTCTCACTCAGAGATAAGGCAGCAAAGTGGTTGGAATCATTCCCCAAGGATAGCCTAACTACATGGGAGGAGGTCATGAACAGATTCCTTGCAGGATTTTACCCTCCACAAAGAATCAATAGGCTGAGAGCTGAGGTGCAAACTTTCAGACAACAAGATGGAGAAACACTTTATGAGGCCTGGGAGAGATTCAAAGATCTGACAAGAAGATGCCCACCGGAAATGTTCAATGAATGGGTATAACTATATATCTTTTATTAGGGACTATCCTATGAAGCAAAGAAGGTAGTGGATCATTCTTCAGGAGGCTCACTCAACAAAAAGAATACCATTGAAAAGGCCATAGATGTCATTGAGAGTGTAGCTGAAAATGAGTATTTCTATGCTTCAGAAAGGACTCAGAAGAAGGGAGTGCTAGAACTCAATTCTGTAGATGCTTTGTTAGCTCAGAACAAGGCAATTGCAGCCAAATAGCAGCCTTGACCAAGAAGATAGAGGCCAACCAAGCCTCAGTCATTCAAGACCAAACTCCTCAACAAGAAGGGAATACACCAGAATCTGAAGGTGATTGGGAACAAGCTAATTATGTGAACAATTCTTCTAGAGCACCATATGACCCACACTCTAAGACATACAACCCAGGTTGGAAGAACAACCCAAACTTTGGGTGGAAAAATCAACAAAACCACAACCAGGACCACAACAAGCCTTATCCATCAAATCAGCATCCCAACCACAACCCCAACCATCAAATAGGGAACCATAGACCCTACCATAACTCACAAAACACATCATACCATAACAACCAACCCATATACAACAAGAATTCCACTATGGCGTGCCGCTTGAGTTCGAAGCCGTGGCACACCAAGTTTGATAGAGAGACAAGCGTGCCATTTGAAGGATTAGTCGTGGCACGCCAAGCTAGACATGAAGGGCACGTGACACGCCAATAAAACGCCAGCCTTGCGCCAGCTGAGAAGTCACGCTTATTGAGTACTTTTCAAGCTATGAGTAGCTAACTTCCCTCTCATTGAGAGAGGGAGCTCTGTTGTACTTGATGGATTGATAATAGTGAAATTCTTCTTCTCTTTATCTTCTCTTTGATTTGCTAGAAGGAATTTTGTTCTTAATGCTTAGTGTTCAATTATCTTGGGAAAGAGATTGAATGCAATTAGTTTTGATGGGAACCTTGGGAAAGGAAACATGAAACCATGATTGAAATCCCTTCTCACACTTTAGTAGAATCTGGGTTTTGGTGATGGGATATGTGACATATAATCCCCCCTCTACCTGGACCTATGAGGGTGTGTGGCAAAATCAGGGACCAAGCATATCTCTCTTCATGAGCAATTAGACCAAGGAATTGGCTATTGATCAAGATCTGAGAGATTGAGTCATCAAGGGATTGGGGCTCAATCAATCATGATTGCCAAGAGGTCAATGAGTTGCATGATTGAAGAGGATATAAGCTAGATTTGATCCAAAGAGACAACATCTCCCAATCTCAATTAATTTCCCCATTCTTATCTATCCATTTCTTTATAGCTTAATTTTTACATTCAGCAGTTACCCACTCCCATTTACATTCAAGTCATTTATGATTCAGCACTTTACAATCTGCAATTTCCATTTCTGCACTTTATTGCTTTTCTGTATATTCTAGTCATTTACATTTATGTCATTTACAATTCTATACTTCACAATCTTATTGATCCGCTTGACTAATTCATCAATCAATAAAAACTGCTTGAATTTGCCAATCTCTGTGGATACGATCCCACTCCCCTGTGGGTTATTACTTGGCTATAATTTTGGTGCGCTTGCCAAAAGAACTAATTCACTAATTTTTGAAATGGGTAGTGAATCTGAGTCATCAAGTGGCCACACCAAACTTAGCTTTTTAGCTAGTTCTTAGCCCAATCACTCATCATCACTAGTAAATGCTTTCATCCAGTTACACTTCCAAAAGATAGCACACAATTTAACTCACAAAGCTATCTTAACTATCAAAACTGAAATTAACTTCCTAAGCTAATATTTACAATCTACTTCTAATAAAGCAATAAATAAAAGGATATAAAGTATTGGGTTGCCTCCCAACCAGCGCTTCTTTATCGTCACTAGCTTGACGTTCTTCCTTTTTAAGTTGAGGTGGTAGCTCACTCTTCTTTCATCCAGTGAGTCCCCCAGGTAATGCTTGAGTCTATGGCCATTTGCAGTGAAGGTTCTCTGTGTTTTGTCCTCCATGAGCTCCACTTGACCATACGGGTACACTTTGATGATGGTGAAGGTTCAGACCATCTAGACTTAAGCTTCCCAGGGAAGAACTTAAGTCTAGAATTGTACAATAACACCTTTTGTCCTTTAGTGAACTCCCTCTTTGCTATCTTTTGATCATGCCCTCTTTTTGTGTTCTCTTTGTAGATCTTTGCATTTTCATATGCTTGGTTCCTAAATTCTTCCAGCTTGTTGAGTTACCTCAGCCTCTTTTCTCTAGCAACTTGCTCATCAAAATTCAGTAGTTTTAGAGCTCAGAAGGCTCTATGCTCCAGTTCAACTGGCAAGTGGCAAGCCTTGCCAAATACTAGTTGGTATGGTGACATCCCAATAGGGGTCTTGAAGGCTGTCTTGTAAGCCCATAAAGCATCGTCTAGTTTCTTAGACCGGTCCTTCCTTGAGCTTCTAATAGTTTTTTCGAGAATCCTTTTTAGCTCCCTGTTGGAAATCTCTACTTGCCCGTTGGTCTGCGGATGATAAGGGGTTGCCACCTTGTGTTTGACTCCATATCTGAGAATGAGTGCTTCCAGTTATTTATTGCAGAAATGTGTCCCTCCATCACTAATGAGTGCTTTGGGAACTCCAAACCTGCTGAAGATGTTCTTTCTTAAGAAGCTCATTACAACCTTGTTGTCATTTGTGGTGGTGGCAATAACCTCCACCCACTTTGACACATAATCTACAGCCACAAGTATATAACTATTTGAGTAGGAGGATGGGAAAGGCCCCATGAAGTCAATCCCCATACATCGAATAGTTCTAGCTCCATTATAAATCTTTGTGCATCTCATTATTCATGGGTAAATTGCCAGCCCTCTGGCATTCATCACACCTTGACACCAAGTCCTTTGCATCCTTGAAAATGCTTGGCCAGTAGAATCCACATTGGAGCACCTTGGATGCTGTTATTTCTCCACTAAAGTGGCCTCCATATGCAGATCTATGACATTGCCAAAGCACCTCTTGTCCTTCTCCATGGGATATACACCTCCTCAAGATCCCATCAGCACACTTTTTGAACAAGTATGGCTCTTCCCAGATATAGTATTTGGCATCTTTGATGAGCTTTCTCTTCATATGTTTGTTGATGTTGGTTGGTAGTTCCCCAATGGCCTTGAAATTGGCTATATCAGCAAACCAAGGGGTCTCTTATATCATCATCAATTGCTCATCTGGGAAGCTTTCATTCACTGCAAGATGGTGTGCTCCTTTTTCCTCTTGTAGGATCCTTGAGAGGTGGTCAGCAACTTTGTTCTCTGCTCCACTCCTATCCTTAATTTCGATGTCAAAATCTTGGAGTAGCAGGATCCATCTTATTAGCCATGGCTTGGATTCTTGTTTTGTAAGCAAGTATTTGAGTGCTGCATGATCAGTGAATACAATTACTTTAGAACCAATGAGATATGATCTAAATTTATCAAAAGCAAAGACAATGGCAAGTAATTCCTTCTCTGTAGTGGTGTAGTTCCTTTGATTTTCATTAAGGACCTTGCTGGCATAATAAATGACATGCACCAACTTATCCTTCCTCTGTCTTAAAACATCACCCACAACAAAATCTGATGCATCACACATCAACTCAAAGGGTAGATACCAACATGGTGGTCCTATGATAGGTGCAGAGGAAAGTTTGTTCTTAAGCTCCTCAAAGGCTAACATGCATTCATTATAAAAAAAAGGTACATTAGAGACAAGTAGGTTGCTCAATGGCTTGGCAACCTTGGAGAAGTCTCTAATAAACCTCCTATAAAAACCAGCGTGTCCCAAAAAACTTCTGATTGCTTTGACATTGTAAGGTAGAGATAACTTTTCAATCACCTCTACCTTTGCCCTGTCTACTTCTATGCCCTTCTTTGAGATTTTATGACCAAGGACCACTCCTTCTGTAACCATGAAATGGCATTTTTCCCAGTTTAAAATAAGGTTGGTCTCTTGGCATCTCTTTAGCACCAAGGCTAAGTGATGCAATCAATCAGAATATGTGTTACCAAATACAGAGAAGTCATCCATAAACACCTCGATGAACCTCTCAATCATATCCGAAAATATGGAGAGCATGCACCTTTGGAATGTTGTGGGTGTATTGCACAGTCCAAAGGGCATCCTACTGTAAGCAAAAACACCATATGGACAAGTAAATGAAGTTTTCTCTTGGTCCTTTGGGTCCACAACTATTTGGTTGTAACCCGAATAACCGTCAAGAAAGCAGTAGTATTCATGTCCAGCCAGCCTCTC
>NC_029775.3:60940912-60953177 GCF_000817695.3 Arachis duranensis | reverse complement strand
GGTATCAACTCATTCTTCTCATTTGGTACAACAGTGATTCCTCCTTTCTTTGGAACTACTTGTACCGGGCTCACCCAAGGGCTGTCTAAGATGGGCTAGATCACCCTAGCTTGCCACAACTTCAACACTTCCTTCTGGACTACCTCAGTCATGGTTGGATTCAACCTTCTTTGTTGTTGTCTTGAGGGCTTGGCACCCTTCTCAAGTAGAATCTTGTACATACACATTGAAGGGTTGATCCTTTTTAGGTCTGTGAGTGTCCAGCCTATAGCATCCTTGTGTTGTTTTAGCACTTGGATGAGCTCCTCTTCTTGCTCCTTGCTCAAGCTTGAGTTGATGATCACTGGGTAGGTGCTGTTGTCACCTAGATAGGCATATTTCAAGCTTCGAGGTAGGGTTTTTAGCTCTAGTTTCAGTGCCTCTTCTTCATTGTTGCCTTTGTGGTTTGCCATGATTGATCTTTCCATGGTTCCTTGTGGTGGTTCCTCACGTGGTGCTTGTTGCTCCAATTCCATATTTCCTTCCTATTGCTTCCTTGGGATAACTCATTGCGTTGAAGACATTGAAGACCATCTTTTCCTCATGTAATCTCAAGACTAGTTCTCCTTTTTGCACATCAATGATGGCTCCAGCAGTAGTTAGGAATGGCCTTCATTTTCTGGGGGAGTTTCTTTTGTATGATAGCACTACATTCCTCAGTTAGGACTACAATCTTCTTTTCACCCCAGTTTCTTTTTCTAGTCATGAGCTCCTTCAAGAACTTTGCGTAGAGGGGCATTTGCTCCAATGCTTCAGCAAATGGTATGTTGATTTGGAACTTTTTGAAGATTTCCAAAAATCTAGAGAACTGGCTGTCCTTCCCATCCTTCCTTAGCCTTTGTGGGTATGGTGCCTTTGGTACATAAGGCTTCAAGATTGGCTTTGGTGAAGATGGGCTAGGGGCCTCTTCTTTCTTCCTATTTTCAGGCTTTTTTGCAGCTTCTTCTTCTTTGCTTTCCTGGTTTTGGGTGGCTTCTTCTATCACTTTTCCACTTCTAAGTGTGACGGCCTTGCATTCCCCTCTTGGGTTGGCCATGATGTCACTTGGAAATGTGTGTGTAGGCATTGGAATTTGCTTGGATAAGAACTCTACTTGTGCTTCCATTTTTGAGATTGCTGCACCTTGGTTCTTCAAATTCGACATGTATTCTTCTTGGTTGGCATCTATCTTCTTTTCGGCTTGTGCTTGCCTTTCCAAGAGGGTGGAAATGGCTCCTATTAGCTGTGGTGATAGCTGTGCAATTGCGGCCTTGATAAACCACTATTTCATGGTTTATCTTATGCTCAATTGAGTGGTTTTTATCAAGCCTTTGCACACTTATTCATACTATTTGCATGGTTTTACATTCCTTCCCAGAATTTGTTCTATGATTGAAAACTTGCTTCTTTGGTCTTAATTTTGCTATGTTTAATCCTTTCTTATTACCATTCGATGTCATGATATGTGTGTTAAGTGATTTCAGAGATTACAGGGCAGGAATGGCTTAGAAGATGGAAAGGAAGCATGCAAAAGTAGAAGGAATACAAGAAATTGAAGAAACTGCTGAAGCTGTCCAGCCTGACCTCCTGGTACTAAATCGACTATAACTTGAGCTACAGAGGTTCAAATGATGCAGTTCTAGTTGTGTTGGAAAGCTAACGTTCGGGGCTTCGCAACAATATATAATTTGTCATAGTTGACTTGGCATTTAAGGACGCGCACGCCCAAAGCACGGGCACGCGCACATTGGCGAAAAGCCCGTCGGCGCCCACGCGCACCTAGGGCGTACGCGCGCATGAGCCGCGACCTGTACGTGGCAGATTTCATCCCTAGCAATTTTTGGGCTATTTTTGACCTAGTTTTCGGCCCAGAAAACATAGATTAGAGGCTGGGAGTGGAGCAGAATCAGATCTTTCATTTATAATTCAAAATTTTAGTTTTTAGATGTAGTTTTTAGAGAGAGAGGTTCTCTCCTCTCTCTTAGGATTTAGGATTAGGATTCCTTTTAAAGGAATTAAGATTTCATCTTCTTCAATCACAGGTTCAATGTTCCTTTTATTTATTTTTCTAATTTAATTTATGAACTTTTCCATGTTAGATTTGAATATTCTGTTTAATATAATTTGAGGTATTTTCGGATCTATGATTTGTTTCTTTTATTTATGATATAAATAATTTAGAATTTTCCCTTTTGGCTTTGGTTAAGTAATTGGTGACGCTTGAGTTATCAAACTCGAGGTGTTGACTAAAAATTGAAATTCTTTGCTGATTAATTTGGATTCCACTAACTCTAGTCTTTCCAAGGGAAAGACTAGGACTTGAGGATTCATATTGATTTATCCACCTGACTTACTTTCGTAGTTAGAGTGGGAGCAAAATCCAATTCTCATCACAATTGATAAGGATAACTAGGATAGGACTTCCAGTTCTCATACCTTGCCAAGAGCTTTTCTAGTTATTAGTTTATTCCTTTTGCCATTTACTATTCTTGCTTTTTATGTTATACATAAGAAAACCCCAAAAACATATCTTTTTCCATAACCAATAATAAATCATACCTCCCTGCAATTCCTTGAGAAGACGACCCGATGTTTTTATACGTTGGTTATCAATTTCAAAGGGGTTTGTTACTTGTGACAACCAAAACTTTTGTAAGAAAGGAATTCTTGTCGGTCTAGAAGCTATACTTTCAACAGGAATTTATTTGTGAAAATTCTAGATCGCGCGAGAGTTTCGTTATTCAAAATGGCACCGTGAAATAAGAAATTGCATTTATCCCTTTTTTCATTCTGCATACTGCATCAAAAAAAAACCCCACACGAGCGCGCAGGCCACGCGTGGCCGTGGAATGGAAATCGGCATAAAGATCCAACGCCCAGAAAGTTAGGCTAGAACCATGTGGCTGTTGTGCGTTTAGCATAAACTGGCCCATGCGTTCGCATCTCTGATGCGAACGTGTCACTTGCACAAACTCATCCCACGCGAAAGCGTGAGCAACGCATCCGCGTCGCGTAGATATTATGGCCTCCTACATGGAAACAGAGAGTTGCACCAAAACGACGCTGGAACTGTGCATGTAGCACAATTCACAGTGACATGTTCGCATGCATCACGCGTCCGCGTCACTCATCTTTTATCCAACTTACCCAATCGCGCCAATCACGCGACTGCGTCAACCCCTTTCACCCTAATCACGCTATCGCGTGTTCCACGTGTTCGCGTGGTTTTGATTCCACTAAACCCAGAATCACGCGAAACCCTTCTCCTTCCTTCTTTGCAACTCCATACCTCCTCTGCAACCACCACCACTGTACCACCACCACTGCCGCGCCCAACACCCCAACCACCAGACAACCCCGCGACACTCCCCCTCCTTTCCTTCCTCCCTTCTTCCCTTCCCTCTCATCTCCCTTCCCTCTCACCAAACCCCCACCTCTGCCACTGCCCCTCACCAAAGCAGACCACCACCACACCGCCAACCATCCCGGCAGACCACCACAGCCCCACAACCTTCGCCCCCCTCTTCCTTCCCTACCCCTCCCTTAACCCTGACCTAGCACTACAAACCCACCCCTGCCACCACCTCTGAGCGCTGCCGCACCGCCCCTTCCATTGCCGCCGCATCAGCAACACCACCAGCACATTCCGACCATCTCTCTGCTCCATACCTCTCTCTGTCTCATATTCTGATCCTACCCTCACCAGGTTCCGCCGAACACCGTTCCCTTTATGAGTTCATTAGTTAGTCAATTGCATATTTTTTCAGATTCTGTTCAAATGAGAATAGTTAGAGATGTATGATTGTAGTGGACTCTAGGTGGTTAGGTACTTAGGATATGGTTAGTAGATTTAGACCTGATAATTGCACCGTTCGTGCTACATGTTTTGTCTATTTTGCGATTCTGATTTTGCTGTGATGACCATCTTGTTCATATGCTGTTACATGTTTCATGCTGTTGTTACACTGTTCTTTCATGTTCGTGTTATTTGTGTCTCTTTGCAGCACTATTTAAATTTTATATGAACTAATTTATCCTGCTATGTATTTCTCAGGAACATCCAATTTTAGTCGGAATGCTGCCCAATATTCTGCAAATTATTTCATTTTTTTCCATTCACGTATTGGTTTTGGCAATCTTAAATTTTGCACTACTCGGCTACACCCAAACAAATTCATGAATGCACAGGCTAGCATTCTTATTCCATTTGATTCCCTGGTTAATACTTTGCATTATTGATGATTTCATTCTCCTTTTCCACTTCCCTAATATGCATTATCATCAATTAACTGCAAACCTTACTTGAATATGAGTTGATTATTATTTCAATTTGTGGATTTCTTGTTAACTAGGAAATCCATCATCATGCCACTTACTTTAACTGTCTTTTTACTAACTCACTATTTTCACTTTCTAACTTCCTTTTTTCACCTTTTAACCATCTTAACTTCTGACTTCTCTTTTCACCTAACTACTTTAACTCTTAACTCAGGGCATGATCAATGTTTTTTCAAATTAACATAACTTTCACTTATCATATATTTTGGATTGCGATTTCTATTTTCAGACTTTTCCACTTGAACACAATCTAAAATGCACATATATTTGACTCAATTCATGCTTCTCTTGCTCTTTTGCCACTCTATGCTTCTTTTGCTATTTGCCTACTTATTTTCCTGGTTTTATTCTTTAATTATATCCTGGAATTTCTGCTTTACAGGATGTCTGCCCCTCAAAGCAAAGGAAAAGGCAAAGCAACCACTAGCATAAGGAAAAGAGGCGAATCCTCTATGTCCATCATTGGCATCTTACATGATGATTCCTGGTGGGAGAAGAACTTTACCCCGCAGGAAAAAGCTGATCAGTTGGTACCTGCGACTGACCCGGATAAATTTGCAAACAAATACTGTGAGCTGAAATATCCAGTTTTGCCATATCCAGGAACTTATACCTAGAAAGGACACTCAAAATTCTAGAAAAACTCAAGCAGTACACTTCAGACCAAATTAAACCGAGAGGTTGGTTCTTTTTGGAGAGAAACTTGACTGAGATCAACTCCTCCTGGGATAGAGAATTATACTGTAACTACTTTAAGACATCCCTGGATGCAGTACAGCTCAGAGGCAAGCAAATTCAGGTTACTGAGGAGGCAGTTGAAGACATCCTCCAGCTCCCGCCTAAATCTGATCAGCCAGACGGTTACCAAAGGGCTGAGGAGGATACGAAATTCATGAGATTTGACTAGGATGCAGTGAAACGGGCTATAACTCTTGATCCTTTTATTCCATGGGTCATGGGAAAGAGCACAGTAGTACCCAAGGGAATCAGGCTATTATATCTGAATGATGAGGCTCGACTATGCCAACAGATTCTGAGTAACTACGTAATGCCAAGCACTCATGAGACGAAGGTGCCAGCTGCTATGATTACCCTCATCTGGTGTATGATGATGGGTAAGGACTTATATCTGCCCCGCTTCACCCGGCATTACATGACCAGAGTCTATGTCAGAGGCACCCTCCCAGTTCCATTCCTGATTACTCAGTTAGGTCACCGAGCTGAGGTACCTTGGGAAGTTGCTGATGAAAAGGAGATCATCCCTCACAGTCAGAAGTTTCAGGCTTTAGGCTACAGACCTCCTTTTGTAACTGACTCTACTGAGGCAGCTACGTCTTCAGCTGCCCCTTCAGCATCCACTACCCCAGCTCCATACTCTGCACCCCCACCTGCTCCTGAGCCCGTCTATCTTCTGGTGCACCGACTCTTTGACCGCTTAGACCAGATGGAGCGCCACCAGCAGCAGCACTTTGAGAGGTCCGAATGTTGCAACAGGCGACGTTATGAGAGGTCTGAGCGTCGCCACAAGCGGCGCTATCAGCACCTCAAGCTATTGATCTGATCTGGTGGCGACATCCCCTCCGAGCCCGACACACCATCCGACACATCTGAGGAGGAGGCGAGCGATCATGAGGAGGAGACACGTACCCAGGCTAAGCAGAAAAGACCTGAGCACACTACACCACATCATGAGGAGCACCACCAGCTACAGGCCGCTGATCCGGAACTTCCTCTACAGACAGAGCCTCCGCTTCAGCAGACCACTCCTCCTACACTCACAGAGACTGTAGATCTTCATACCCCTACTGAGACACCGGCAGCCCATCCTTCCAGAGATGACACTTCTTCACACCCAGTTTGAGTGAGCATCGAGGACGATGCTATTATTTAAGTGTGGGGAGGTTGCCATATCTGGCATATCTTTTGGTGAACCACTATAAGACTCTTTTATCTTATTTTGTTCATTTTCTGTATTTTATTTTATTTTATCTTTTAGTACTTATATATTTTTCTTTTGCTTTTGCTATATTTTTATGTTATTTTTTTTTTTGCATTTTGCACTTTGGGCTGTATATATCTTAGATATTTTAGCTTAATTTGCACTTTTAGTTTACTAGTTATATACTTAGTGGATTAATTAGTATAGTTTACACTTTTAGCATATGATAAGTTGGTTTAATTGAAAATAAAAGAGTAAACTAGAAACTTTAGTAAATTAAAACAATCCACACACCTTGTATATATAACATTACATGTTAGTTAGTTAACAACATTTCTTCAAGGAGAAACACTAAGATTTTAAGGGGCACCTTGAAGATACATACATAACTGATATATGATTTATGAGCTTGAAGAACACATAGCCCGTGAGTTTTGAGCTTAATTGTGTGGTTACATCAAACCATAAATTTCATTCTTGTGTGTTTCGCACTTCCTTTCTATGCTTGCAATCTTTAATTTATTTTAATCTATATGTCCAATTATAGAATATAGATGCATACCAAGAGATGATTGAGGCTATTATTTGTATTTATGCCCACTTGTCCCAAATAGACCTACCTTTTATGCCATCTTTATTATCCCCCTTGAGCTTTTTAATCCTCTTATATTTTATAATCGCATTACTAGCCTTAAGCAGAAAAACAAAATGAAAAAAAAATCCCAAGTTGAATCCTTGGTTAGCTTAAGATAGATATTATGTAAAATTTAAGAATGGGAAATTTTATGGGAATATGGGATGACAGAAATAAGGTAGGGATTTGTATTAAATAAGATGTTTTAAAAATTTGGGAAGCATGCTCATGTGAAATCAAAACAATTAAATTACCATGTGCTTCGAAAAAAATATTTAGTATTTAAAAAAGGGGATACAAAAATTACCCTGAATGCAATTATAAAGAATCAATGCACATGGGACAATAGTAAAAAATAAAATGCATGAGCATGTAACACAAAAGTGGAAAGGTCTGGGTAGCTAGGTGAAGAATTATGAAGTTATATTAAATATGTATATGTTAGGTGAGATCTTAGACTAGTCAAGGATTCACTTTGTTAGCTCACTTAGCCTTGTATATACATCCTTACCCTTACCTCAGCCCCATTACAACCTAGGAAAAGACCTCATGATTTTTGTATGTCTATATTCAATAATTGTTTATTGATTAGAGGAAAAACAAAGTTTTAGAAAGCATGACTAGAAAAGAAGAGAGTGCTTAACCCCAAACACTGAGTGACTAAAGAGTAAACACACAATCCAGTGAAGGTTCAATAGCTCATTCTCATATGTCCATGTTTAATTATTAATTGTCTTGCAAGTTGTGAACTATCTTAACTCAACTCAATTGTAACTGTGCTTTAATATGATTTGGCCCTAATTGTACATATATGAATCCTTTAAGGTATGAATTAATTAACTACATGTAAGCCTTATATATAGGTGAATAATAACTAGAATTGCATGACTCATTTAGGTAGTTGCATTTAGAATAGATTGCATTACATATGATTCCACCATTTTACCTTTACTCTTTTCTCTTGGATTTAGCATGAGGACATGCTATTGTTTAAGTGTGGGAAGGTTGATAAATCACTATTTTATGATATATCTTGTGCTTAAATTGAATGATTTTATCAACTCTTCACCTACTTATTCATATGAATTTGCATGGTTTTATAATTCCTTTCTTATGATATAACATATGAGAAAACATGTTTCCTATGCTTCAAAAATATTAAATTTAATTATCCTTTATTACCATTCGATGCCGTGATTTGTGTGTTGAGTACTTTCAGGTTTTATAGGACAGGAATGACTTAAAGGATGGAAAGGAAACATACAAAAATGGAAGAAAAGCACAAAATGGAGTTTTTGAAGAAACTGTAAGTGATGCGAACGCGTGACCCACGCGGACGCGTGCTTAGCGCAAAGAGCATCGACGCGAGCGCATGGATGACGCAAACGCGTGACTCGTGCGAAACACAACTGACGTGGACGCATGACTGACGCGACCACGTGGAATAGCAAAACTCCATATGACGCGCCCACGTGACCCACGCGGACGCGTGACTTGTGCAATCTGCAGAAATTGCAGAATGCACTGAAGATGATTTTGGGCCGCATTTTCGTCCAGATCCAAGCCCAGGGAACACAAATTAAAGGCTATAAATTGGGAAATTCATCCATTCATCGAGATACGTCATACAACATACATTCATACATAGTTTTAGGATTAGATGTAGTTTTTAGAGAGAGAGAGAGGTTCTCTCCTCTCTCTTAGAAATTAGGATTAGGATTTAGGATTTTTATTATGCTCAGACTACTTCTCTTTATTTACAGGTTCAATATTCCTTTTATTTATTTTCTCAATTTGGTTTATTAACTCTTCATGTTTAGATTGATTTCCTATTTAATACAATTTGAGGTATTCCAGACTTATGATTGTTTTTTCTAATTTATGTTATTGATGCTTGGGCTCTTTCCAAATTATTTTCATTCGAGTAGATTTTCTTCCCTTTTGACTTTAGTTAAGTAATTGGTGATACTTGAGTTATCAAACTCAGCAATGGTTGAAATTGGCAATTGCTAATTAATTTGGATCGCTCTAAAAGTTGACTAAAACTCGAGGATCAATTTAATTAGTCCACTTGACTTGCCTTTATTTAATAAGGGATAATTAAGTGGGATTAAAACCTAATTCTCAGCACACCTGATAAGGATAACTAGGATAGAAATTCCAATTCTCATACCTTGCTAAGAGTTTTCTTAGTTATTGATTTACTTATTCCTGCAATTTATTTCTCTTGTTCAAAACCCAAAAACACTGTTTTCCATAACCAATAATAAGCACACCTCCCTGCAATTCCTTGAGAAGACGACCCGAGGTTTGAATACTTCGGTTTATATATTTTATTGGGTTTGTTACTTGTGACAACCAAAACTTTTGTAAGAAAGGAATTCTTGTCGGTCTAGAAGCTATACTTACAACGGGAATTTATTTGTGAAATTCTAGATCGCACGAGAGTTTTGTTCTTCAAAGCCTCAAGAAGAGACTTTATTCATAACAATGGTCAGTTCCAATGCCAAAATGGAAATCAACGGAATCGTAACTTTCTCGCTCATAACAATGGCAACCACAACAACTATAATTTGGGAGAGGAAGAAGGAGGTCAACCTCAGCAAACTCAGGATATTTCAGTTTGCTCAAGGTGTGGGAAGGATCATGGTAATAGAGCTTGTAGATATGGGACACACACTTGTTTTTCTTTTGGAGATTATGAACATATATCGAGGAATTGCCCAAAAAGGTTTGTTCGAGATCCTGCTAGGCCACAACGACAAGGAAGGGTTTTTACCGTAATTGCTGGCAACAGTAATGCATTTAGTTCTTCCACTCGAGGTGAGTACCACACTATGATTTTGTTTGTGCTAGATAATACTATAACTTCTTATGCACATGTTAAATTTTGAAGACAAAATTTTCTTTTAGGAGGGTAGAATGTAACAACCCCGATTTTCATGTACGTGAGATCTTTTTTGGAAATACGGATTTCTCCGGAAGATCAGTAAGGGGAGAACTTCTGCTATATCATCAAGTATCTCAATCCTCATTGTCATTATGTCATCTTTAAGATAGAACCTGTTCCGAGGGTTACCTGAAACGTGTAGCTCGGTCGTCTTGGAGAGGCCCGAGGTGGGGGTCAGGGACCCGAGCTTGATATGTGGAGTGGTTGGTGGTTGTACCCGCAATGACACTCCGATGCTTAAGTTAGCATGGGTTCAAGCAGATATGTGTAGAATGTGGAATGTATGCCATACCTGGGTGCTCCAGTGTATTTATAGTAGTTGGCCGTGATCTTCCCTGGATAAGATATTCTTATCTTATCTTATCTAGATATTTTTATCTTATCTTATCTTTTGGGAGTTTTTATCTCTATCTTTGTGGAACCGCCTTTCCTAGGCCTTTTCGGCCTTTAGGTTTTGGGTTGCGTTCCTTTTGATGGGCCTTCTTAGCTTTATTGTCCGAGGTCCGACCTCAGGCGTGGGTCTTGGGACGAGGTCGGACCTTTCATGGATTTTGCCGAGTTGGAGGAGCCCGGTCAAGGTATGAACAGTGCCCCTGCCTGAGTTCGTCCTTTTGGGAGGTCGAGCTCGGGCATAGTAGTTTTTCAAAATTCAAAAATGGTCGTTCCTGCATTTGTTGCATTTTACCGTTTCTCCTCGATTTCCGTTCGGGCTTTGTGAAGGCATTATTTATTTGCCCCTTTCGTCCTTTTCTTCATTTATTCTGTTCCCTTCCTGTTTTCTGAGTTTTCGCCATCTCCTTTTTTGAGCACCGCTTCCTTTTTCTTTTGTTCTTCTTTTTCTCTTTGTTTCTTCTTCCCAGAATCTTTCCGTGCGTTTTTCTGGGGTTTCCTCTGCGCCGCCGTTCCGTACTCCTTGCTTTCGGAGCTCGCCGTCTTCGTCTCTTCTTTCCAGGTTTGTTTCCCATGTTTCTCTTTTCTTGTGCACATATGCTTCTTGTTTCTTTTTTGTGGCTCTTTGTTTGTTTCTTTTTTCTCTATTCCTGGGTTGCCCCGAAAAGAGGCGCCGCCATTGCTTTGTTTGTTTGTATATGGGGGGGGCTCTTTTTTGTTCTCTGGTATTTTGCTCCGGGTTGCTGTATTTTCTTCTAAAAGATCTTTGTTTCTTGGCTTTGCTGAATGGGTTCTCGCTGTCTGCTTTTATGTGATTTTTTGCTTGCTGTTTGTATTTTGTAGGCAAGAATTTTATGTCTCGAAAGGTTCTTCAAGCGATGTCGACCAAGATTCCAAGTGGTCTTGGTTGGGTAGATCCTGTTCCTCTAAGAGTCCCTTCTGTGGTAGATTCTGAGTATTTAGCTAGGTTTCGTAGGCAATGTAGCATATGTGAAGATAGAGAGTCTGAGAGGGATTATGAACTAGTAGCCCCGGATTCCAAGGAGAGAGTTTGCTTCCCGCCTTTAGATAGTTCCGAGAAGCTCTTCTTTTACGCTTATGATTGTTTTTTCTCTAAGCTGAGTGTCCGACTTCCTTTTACCGACCTGGAGTCCGAGGTGTTATGGTCTTGTAACCTTGCCCCTACGCAGCTCCATCCAAATTCTTGGGTATTTTTAAAGCTGTTTCAACTTTTGTGTCAGTTTTTGGGCGTTGCTCCCTCTATTTCTCTTTTTTCCTACTTGTTTGTGTTGACGAAGCCGGGGTCAGGTGGAGGGAAGGTATCTTGGGTCTCTTTTAGAGCTAACCAGGGAAGAAAGTTTTGTACCCTGTATGATGAGTCCTTTCACGATTTTAAGAACTTTTATTTCAAGGTCCGGGCTACTGGAGACGTCCGACCTTTCTTTCTAGATGAGAGTGGGGAGCCCTCTTTTCCTCTTTGTTGGCAGGAGAATGTAGTGTCCGCTAAGTATACCTTTGAGAGTCTAGATGAGGTGGAGCAAGCCTTTGTGGGTGTGGTGAGCAGTTTATGGGGTCGGGCACCTCACTTGGACACGAAGAAAATGTTGGGAGATCCAAGCCTTCTCCGTTCCGAGTTAGGTAGTTCCCGACCTCTTCCGAGATTCATCTTTTTAGTATTTTGGTTTTGCTTGTTTTTGGTGGAATTTCTGTTGTGGTAATCTTTTTCTTTATTTCTTGCAGAGATGTCTTCTCAGGCGGATTCCAGGAAGTTCCTTCGTCGGACGAAGAAGTCTGTGGCTGCTCGGAATATCGAGGCCGGGGAGGCTTCTGCCCGATCTTCTCCGCAGAAGACTACTGTGGGTGTTCAGACTCGGTCGAAGACTATTCCGACTCCCCAGTTCCGAGCTATAAGTCAAGATCCTCCGACCTCTGGGCCTGTTCCTTCTTCTCCTCTTTCGACTTCGGGTCCTCCTCCCAAGAAGCAGAAGACCTCTCA
>NC_029775.3:60939307-60940760 GCF_000817695.3 Arachis duranensis | reverse complement strand
CTAAAGCTACCGCGGCTGTGGCGGCAGCGAAGACATCTGAGGAGATGGCGAAGGCGGCGACGGAGAATTATACTCAGATATATGCCGAGCTTGTGGAGACAAAGGAGAAGTTGCAATCTGCTCAGGATGATTTTTACGAGCTAGAAGGTCATGTGGCCAAGGGTATGGATGTTATGTTTGAGAATTCGAAGGCTCAGGTCCGAGTTCTTGCTCCTGACCTGGATCTGAGCTTATTTAGTACGGATAACGTTGTTGTGGAGGGAAAGATTGTTCCTGCTCCCAATGAGGATGAGGTTCCGGTGTCCGACCCCAAAGTTCTGGTGGAGAACCCGACTTCACCTTTGGCCGGGGATGGATCTGGTGTGGAGGTTTCAAACCGGGATGACGTTGCCGTCGATGCAGTCCCGATATCTATGTTTCCTCCGCAGCCTTCTGTTGATGTGGAGTCCGGAAAGGACCTTGGTCCTCTGTAATCTTTATTTTTGGTGTTTTGCCCGGCCTGTGGGCTCTTTTTTGGATGATTTCTGTGAACGCTTTTGGACACCTTTTGCTTATTAGCTACTTGTAGTAACTTTATTATGCGGTGTTTTTGTTCGCGTTTTGACTTTTTGGTTCCGCTTTTATGCTTTTTAGTTGTTTTTGGATAACAACTTTTTAGCTAGCGCTTGGAACTTTTGCTGTACCCTTTCTTTTGATTTCATTTTTCTTTTTGTCGCTTGTACTTTTTAGTTGTATAGCAACTTTTTAGTAAGCGTTTTTCGAAGTCTTTGTTTTCGTTTTTTCGCTTGTACTTTTTAGTTGTATAGCAACTTTCTAGTAAGCGTTTTCGAAATCTTTGTTTTCGCTTTTTTCGCTTGTACTTTTTAGTTGTATAGCAACTTTCTAGTAAGCGCTTCCGAAATCTTTGTTTTCGCCGTTTTAAGGCTTCTTTCTTTGGATCCGGGTTTTTTCTCGGACCTCGGACGTTTCGAGTACCTCCTTTTGTTGGGTCCGACCTTGTTGTTGGTCGGCCTTTTAAGTTATTTTTGTAATCTCTTTTTATTTGGCTTTTTGAGCCTTTTCAGAGTTACTTTATAACTTCTCACATTAATTTGAACCTCGTCGCTTTATCTTTGCCGACCTTGTGTGGTCTCTTGGCAAATGATTTTTTGCGTTTTGCCGAGCATAAATTAATGCGCCTTGGCGGGGTACTTTCTAGGATTTGTTTCATCATGAGGAAAAAAAAATAGAAAAATTTGATTAGTATTAAAAAAGAAAGAATATCTACATAGTGTTTACCCTTGAATAGGTCGGGTGTCTTTACTTTAACCGGGTGTCTCATTAAAAAACCCTTGCAGGGGAAAAAGAGTACACCTCGGGTTAAATTTTTCTAGCTGTAGTACCGTCTTAGATTACAGGCGTGCCAGGCCCTGGGCAGCTCATTGCCTTCTAGGTCGGATACTTTGTAATAGCC
>NC_029775.3:60932346-60937443 GCF_000817695.3 Arachis duranensis | reverse complement strand
CTAGATACTGAGATTTTATGGCAGTCCGGTTTTCATAGTGGAGGTCGAACTCGGACAGTTCCACCGCCCATTTTAGTATTCGTCCTGCCAGGTCTGTTTTTTGGAGGATGTGTCTCATTGGTTGGTTTGTCCGGACTTTGATGGTGTGGGCTTGAAAGTAGGGACGGAGCCTTCGGGCTGTGAATACTAGGGCGTAGGCGAATTTTTCTATCTTCTGATAGTTTAATTCGGCCCCTTGTAGTGCTTTGCTTACAAAGTATATGGGGTGTTGTCCTTGGTCATTTTCTCGTATTAATGCTGAAGCGACTGCTCGATGTCCAACTGAGAGGTATAGTACGAGTTCTTCTCCTTTTAAAGGTCGGGTTAGGATTGGTGGTTGCCCGAGGAATTCCTTGAATTCTTGGAAGGCTTTTTCGCACTCCGGGGTCCATGAGAAGGGTTTTCCTTTCTTTAGGAGTGAGTAGAGAGGTAGTGATTTTATCGCTGATCCTGCCAAGAATCTTGACCTTCCATTTAGTTGTTGTACTTCTTTGACACACGTCGGGCTCTTCATATTGAGTATTGCTTGGCATTTGTCCGGGTTTGCTTCAATGCCCCTTTGAGTTAGCATGAAGCCTAAGAACTTTCCGGCTTCTGTGGCGAAGGTGCATTTTGTCGGGTTAAGTCTCATGTTGTGTTTTCTGAGGGTGCCGAAGACACTGGTGAGGTCGGTCAGCAAGTTTCTGTCTTCTTGTGTCTTTACCAGCATGTCGTCGACGTACACCTCCAGCTGTAGTCCGATGTGCTCCGAGAATACTTTGTTCATTAGCCTCTGGTAGGTTGCCCCTGCGTTCTTTAGCCCGAAGGGCATTACTACGTAGCAGTAGTTTGCCCTTGGGGTTATGAACGAGGTCTTTTCTTGGTCGGGTCCGTACATCGGGATTTGATTGTATCCCGAGTATGCGTCCATGAAGGAGAGATACCTATAGCCTGAGGCTACGTCTACTAAGGCGTCGATGTTTGGTAGAGGGTATGGGTCTTTGGGGCAGGCTTTGTTGAGATCCGTGTAATCGACGCACATCCTCCATTTTCCGTTGGGCTTTTTTACCAGGACCACGTTTGCGAGCCATAGGGGGTATTTTACTTCCCTAATGAACCCTGCATCTAGCAGTGCTTGTACTTGTTCTTCTATTGCTTGCATGCGCTCGGGTCCGAGCTTCCGGCGTCTTTGTTGGACAGGTCTGGATCCCGGGTAAACTGATAGCTTATGGCACATCAGGTCGGGGCTTATGCCTGGCATGTCGGAGGCTTTCCAGGCGAAGAGGTCGGAATTCTCCCTTAAGAGGTTTATGAGTTCCTCCTTTAGGCTTGCTTCGAGGTTTGCTCCTATGTTTGTTATTTTTTCAGGTGTGTTCCCGATCTGGACTTTGTCGGTTTCTCCCTCTGGTTGTGGCCGAAGGTCTCCTCGGGCTTGAACTCGTCCGAGTTCTATTGTGTTTACCTCTTTCCCCTTTAGGCTCAGACTTTCTTTGTAGCATCGCCGCGCCAGCTTTTGGTCGCCTTTTAGGGTAGCGATTCCTTTCGCGGTAGGGAACTTCATACAGAGGTGTGGGGTTGAGACTATAGCTGCCAGTCTGTTTAGGGTTGGTCGCCCAATGAGGGCATTGTATGCTGAAGTGACGTCGACTATAATGTAGTCACGAAGAACCCAGTTTTTTGAACCGTATCGATTAAGAGTTTTGATTATGTTTTTCGTAAATAGTCTCAGTTTGATGAACCGGACTCGATTCATGAGAGAAGAGAGATAATAAGATAATATTATTATTATATTAGTATTATAAGCTTCTTGAATGATATTATAAGGATACCTGGTCAGTTTTAGTTAAAAATAGAAAATCGATTTAACCGAGTTCACAGTTTACTGGTGCAACTTAACACCAGCACTCTCTGATGATTTTAGCAATGATAAGGCCTCATCATACATGATCTATTCTCATATTAAATATTTTGCTAGTGTCTTTTATGCTAGTAGCTCAGAAAAGAATTTTTTAGAGATGTTTTTACGTGTGTTCCGATACACCTAGTTTTAGTAGTTATACACCTGAGATATTTTAATATTATTTTAATCCACCTTTAAGCCAACCAATCAAAAATCACCTTACACCCCCAAGACACTCCAAGGCTGTCTCATTTCATCATTTTGGCCGAAAATAACAAGAGAGAAAAGAGAGAAACTTTCATGAACACTTAATCTTCAAAGCTTGATTTCTTCTGAACTAAAACTCAAATCAAAATTCCGATTTCACCAAAATGATCCTCTTTTCTTCCTCTACATAACCATATAACATATCAAGGCTAGAAATAAGGTGAGATGGCTGTCTCCCTCCCTCTTCAATTCGGTTTTCAAAGAAAACCATGCAAAACATGTGCTTTCTTGATGTTTTTCATTAGGAATCATGCATAACTTGACTTGAGGACCAAGAAATGTGAATTTACAGCAAGTATAAGGTTAGAAATCACTTCCTAACATGCTGAGTGAGATTTGATTAGTTGAGGGTTTTTGAATTTAAAGTTGTTCTTGATGTGATTTAGGAGGAAAAAGTGCTTAAGGACCACCTGAAAGTCTAACCGAATTAGGAG
Organism: Arachis duranensis; assembly: GCF_000817695.3. Lineage (NCBI taxonomy): Eukaryota > Viridiplantae > Streptophyta > Magnoliopsida > Fabales > Fabaceae > Arachis > Arachis duranensis. The sequence goes on along the minus strand of NC_029775.3, from coordinate 60,934,824 downwards.
CAGCAAAACCAGGTAGGGTTTGACGAATTTAATCTTGATTGATTGTGTTTGAGATGTGTGATTATGATATGGTTTGGTTATGCTTGAAATTGATTGCTTATATGAGTTATTCTTGGTGAAAGTTTGTTGAAATTTTGATGAAATTTAATGATATTCAAGCTATGAATGTTGTTCTTGAGGGCTTCTGGAAAAATGAATCCTAGGCATTAAATTGGAGTTAAATTTGTGTTAAAATCATGTATAAAATATGGGATTTTAGTGGCTGGGAATTTATTATGAATTTTGGTAAAAATTGGTTGCTGAAAAGACTGAAAAACGGGTAAAAACAGAGAAAACATCTGAAGAATTTATGAAGAATACGAAGAACACCTTTTAGATCTTAAAAAGGGAAAGGTTGTAATTATTTTGGTGTTTGAGGAGTTATTTTGTAATTTCTGAAAGTTAGGGTGGTTAAATTAGAAATATTAAAAGTTATGGGTGGTAAAAAGTGAATTCTAAAGGTTAAAGGTTAAAGTATGGTAATTTTCGAAAATTTAATGATAAAATAATAAATAATAATAAAATATTAAATAATAATATTTAATTAAGAATATCATTTTAATAAAAACAATAAATAATGCAAAAAAGGCAGTTTTCTGTAAAAGCTTTAGAAAAATAACTTTAAGTGCAGAATTCTCCTAATTACCTTCATAAAACACTAAGGGAGTGGTAATAAAATGATAGTGAGGAAAAGATAAATGAAAGATAAAAAGTTAAATAAAAGATAAAAACCAAAGAAAAGTCTGTAAAGTTTTAATAACAGAAACAGACAGATATTAGTGAACGAACTAGGGCAATATAGTTAGTCCTTGAGTTGCGGCTTGGGTTAGGTATTATATGAAAAGTTAAATTGTTTCAGTATAGACTTAATGAACCTATACTTGGGACAGACTAACTATTCATACCAAAATTTACATAAGCTTTAAATACATATGTTAAGTAGAGAAATCAGAGCTGAGTAAAGAAACACAGAGAATAGAGTAATCAGAGAAGAATAAAGGGATACAGAGAAAAGAGTAATCAGAGCAAAATAAAAAGACAAAGAGAAAAGAGTAATGTGATAAAGAAAAATGGTTTGAGTTAAGATGTTGTAAAAGTAAAAGCTGTAAAGTTTGTATTGTATGATTGAACAGAGAAAGAAAGAGGTACTGCATGAGAATGTGAAAGTGATGATGAATAATGAGAATGTTAATGAATGATGATAATGAGAATGATTATGTAAGAATCTGCTGCAGAGAGGCAGTCAGATGGATGGTAGTACGACCACTAAGAATGCTTTCCTAGGATACCTTGCTATAATGCTTTGCTGTAAGACAGAGGTTGCTTACAGAGGTATCGAGATTAGTGTGCTCCTGTAAGACAGAGGTTGCTTACAGTGAGTGTGTTGTGCTCCTGTAAGACAGAGGTTGCTTATAGTGAGTGTGTTGGGCGTATATCGGTTAATAAGTGCTGCCCTGCAAGACAAAGGTTGCTTGCAGTGGATACCCTGCAAGACAAAGGTTGCTTGCAGTGGATATTGCCAATAGGAAAGCCTTATCCAGACAGAGGTTGCTGGGTAACGTCGGTAGCGGGTATGTAACCGATAGATGAGCTCATTACCTGCACTAGGGCTAGACATGCATCATACTTGGTTGTGCATTTCCTCTGTTATGATTGTTGTTTGAATGTATGCTTTCTTTGTTTGTATTCTATTCACTGTGTTTTATTTTCTTGTATTCTTTTGTTTGTGTTTTGCTTTTTGTTTTCTCTATTTTCTCTATTTATCTGTTTCTTCTGTCTACTGCTTCTCGGTATTCTTCTATTTATCTGCTAAACAACACGGAATTAAAGAACGTAACTAATAACCCTAACCCTACTAAGAACTCTCCAGTTCTTACCCCTTCTCTCTCACTTCCCCCTTCAGATGGAAGCATGAGTACCCATCCATAGTTTGCTGATGACTATTCTGCAAAGAGGATTCCGCTCTAGGTAGTCTTCTGAGTCTAGAGTGAACTCTATTACCTGTTTATATGTATATATTGTGAGGCTAGCCAACGTCTGCACCCTGCTTATCTACAAACTTTAACCTAAATCCTGTGTACGAAACTCTTATTTTGTGGCTACTTGATGAGTTAGCAGAGAGACGTCATATGGAAATGTCTGATCGTGCAGAGGAGTAACAGATGATGTTCTACTTTTTGATGACGTTCCACCTGACTTGAGTTTTGAAGACCTAGAATGTACTTTCTCTCGTTTTAGTAGTTTAGAGGGACTAGGTGAGTATTGAGTCTAGACTAGCCTGGGTGCCAGCTTAGGTATTATTAACTAAGTATTTTTTTTTTATCAATTTTAGTTAATATTTTGAGTGAATATTTTATCTTTGTACTATTAACTAAGTATTTAAAATTAGTTAAGTATTAATTAAAAATGATAAATTTTATTAATTATGAATAATTCTAA
>NC_029775.3:60930316-60931906 GCF_000817695.3 Arachis duranensis | reverse complement strand
AATCATAAACGCATGATGCTATTTTATTGAAAATCTAAATCTGCGATATATATCGAAATATAAAATATTTACTTCTTGTCTTCAAGGAAGTACACAAGTTTTTAAGTATTCTCAAAGTTAAAAGAAAAAAAAAGGGTAAAAACATAACAAAAAAGAAAGCGGGCAAAGAATCTAATTCAGTGGTTACCCTTTCTGCCATGCTTGCCTACATGGTGGAACCATCCAATGCCTTTGAGGGCCTTGGAGAATTTAACAAAGTTAGGCCTTCCCATTCCCAAATTTATCTTCCCGGCTGAGAATTTCAAAGCCTGCAAGCAGCAGAGTTTACCCTCCATTTCATCTTCGTGTTCTTCGTCATCCTCCTCCACTCTGCACTCAATATCTGCCTTCTTTGTCTTCTTTGTGTTGCTTTTCTGCAGAACCACCTTGTTGGACTCTGTCTCGTATGTTTCCCAAAGCATATCCATCCCATCGCTTCCGTTAGCATTGTGCCTTTCCTCAAAGAGTTTGCAAGCAAGAGTTCTCCGCCACTCCTTCTCCACTCTCATTGATCCAAAACTGCCAAGATTGTTAAAATTATTGATATTGTTTCCGATGACCCTCTCACTGTAACCCCAATTGCTTTCAGGACTCCCTGGAGTTGCTTCTAGTTGTTGCGATTTCTTCACTTTCAACAACGCTGCACCATGGTCACTGTCAACACTATCACTCACTTTGGATCCATTCCGAAGTGACCATCTTCTTTCACTTTCTTCAACTTTATTGGTTTCAGTATCCACTTCTTTTTCTTCTTTCTTTTCCTTTTGACAAGACGCATCTTCTACTAACTCAGAATTTTGCTGGAACAAGATTTCTAGTGTCTTGATTTCGGCAACAAGCAGAGTAGCTTCCACTGTATCAGTCTTCTCAACTTTGTTTCCTTCTGTGTTAACAACTCGCTCTTCCATTATTGAACCGAAAACTTGTCTTCCTTCACATGAACACACATCATGTGGTGCTTCAGAGACTTCTTCTGAACCATCTTCCACGGGCTTCGGATCAAAAACTTCGAAGATTGATGCCTGGAACATAACAAGATATGCTTCAAACTCAGCAAGGCACCCGATTTCCTCATCCTTGTTGTCATCAGCTTTAGACAGCAGCCATGCTACATGTGTTTGGAACACAGAATGCAGAAAGTTCCATCTGGACTCGGAAATCTCGGAACCACCAACTTTCTCTTGAACAAGAAGGTTGGGAGTGAAGGTGAGAAGTGCAACAAGGAGAAGAAGGGTTGTGGTGATGAACAAAGGGGAGAGAAAAGACAAGAGCCTGAAGAGGTAAGGGGAGAAAAACAGGAAGTAGGAAAAGTAAAGAGGGTGAGAAAAAACGGAGAAACAGAGATTGAACATGTTAGAGAAGAGCTCATTGTTCTTCTTGTTGGAGGTGTGTGAGAAAGATAACTCAGTCATGTTTATGCTTTTTGTTATTTTTGGTTGAAATGCGTTGGGAGCTTAGCAGAGAGAAAGAAGAGAAAGGAATGGTTTGGTTTAGCAGGAAACTGAAACTAGCAATGGTGTTTTGTGGATCCTGTTAGGAAGTGATGATCAA
>NC_029775.3:60924038-60930278 GCF_000817695.3 Arachis duranensis | reverse complement strand
AATGAGTGATGAACACTTCGGTTTGCGAAAGAAAAAGCAGCTTTCGAAACTTTCTTTTTTACCTTTCCTGTCTATAACCAACAACCGCGTCTCCAATCACCACAGTTGATGTGCAGTCCCCAAAATAAGTCGGACTATTTCATGCGGCTTGTTATAAATATATTTATTGTGAACGCTTGGCTTTTAGCGAAGAGTTGGGTCTTGGCGGTTTGATTCGGTTTTTAAGAGAAAAGTCATCCGATCCAATTGTTTAACTTAACTGCGATTCGGTTTGGTTCGGTTTTTTATTAAAATCATTCGAACCAAACCAAACCAATTAAAATCGGTTTGGTTTGGTTCAGTTTGTTCGGTTTTTTAATCAATTAAAAAAAATATTACCATACTATTTCACAAAGTCATAACATTGAAATCAACAAACACAAATACTCAATAGCTAACAAAGTCTTGGTATAATGAAATTTAATGACAAAAAGAATTCAAATATAATAATTAAAAAAGTTTAAAAGTTCAATAGTCAACACAACTGAAAATAAAAATAAATTTTCCATTAAAAGATAGCCAAGTTATGGTGTCTTCTCCAACAAAATAGCTAAACTTCTCAACACAAACCAATCTGAAATAAAAAAGCAGTTACATAACAACAACAACAACAACAACAACAACAACAACAACAACAACAACAACAACAACAACAACAACAATAATAATAATAATAATATAACACTAGTAGAAAAATATTCTAATCTAGTTATACATTCTAATAATAAAGAGAACAATTCATACCATGATACATGTGCCCGAATCAATGGATCAACTAAAAGTTTAAGAGCATATAAGTCATGCTAACTACACATAACTTAGCAAGAATATTCAGTAAATAAATATTTATTTCTCTATTCATAATTCTTAGTTGGTACTTTTGGCCAATGAAAAAGGTGAATCTTGAATCATATCAGTTATTAGAACCTTCTATGCAACAATAAAAACAAGACTGCAATTAGATCCATCAATCCATCAACCATCTACAATTTATTGAACATTGAATCAACAATGATAGCAAGTCAGCAACAATGAATCAACAAACAATAATAAAAAAGTAAAACAACAAAACTAGATATTAGATAATTGGATAATTTATAAAATGCAGGCAACCACTCAAAACAAGGAAGAGCTTTCTATGTTAATTATTAAGGACATCCTCTGAGCTTGAATATTGAACTATGAACAGTGAAAATCATAACAACAATCAGAAGCAATTTCAGGAAATCAAGAACAAGTAAATTAAACCATGAACAACAATCAGAAGCAATTTCAGTAAATCAACAACAAATAAATTAAACCATGAACAAAAACGAGCAACAAATATATACTGAAACGGAAATTGAACAACAATATACAAAAATCAACAACAAATTAAATAGCAATGTTTAGGTATTCTCGATTCTCAATCTTCAAATTAGGGGAACAGGGCCATGCCTCAATTTTTGCCTTATTTTCAAAATTAGAATCATAACAAGTTTCAGCAAATAAATGCCTCAACTTTTGCATTATTTTCAAAATTAGAATCATAACAAGTTTCAGCAAATAAACACAGTTTACAAACAAAATCATTGAATACAACCAAACTGATTCCAAAGTCCCTAACAAGGAATCAACTTGACTCAAATCATTAACAAAGTAGCAGAAACACAACAAATTAAGAATTACCCTAAATCAAACAAGAACAAAAAATCAAACAAGAAATTCAGAATCAACCCTGAACAAGAATTACCCTAAAAAAATAGAACAAAAAATTCAGAATTAAAAAAAATCAGAATCAACAACTCAGCCATAGAATCAAGAACAAGCCAACCAAGTAGGTCATCCCAAATTAGAATTAATAAGAATACTAAACCAGAATTAAAAAAATAGAATCAGAATAAAAAAACAAACCTGAGGCTTAGGCTCCATTACAGAGGACGATAGAGATGCTGCGACGGCGGCGACAAGGCTAGAAGAACTGGAAACAAATTAAAATAAAGAACAAATTAAAAAAATTAATAATAACAGTGAACCAAGAAAAAAATTAAAATAAAAAACACCAATCAATAATCAAGAAGAAAATTATAACAAAAATAGAAAAGGAAAAAATGGCAGATAGAGGATGAAAACTCAAAAACAAAATCAAGAATAAACCTGCATGACGGACGATAGGCGGCTGAACTACACTGCGCTGTGCTTCACGGAGGGCAATACGAGGCTATTGATACGTGGACGTCGACACAATGAGTCGGTGGCTGTTGCACTACTGCTGCTGTTTCACTGCGTGGGAGATGACGGAGAGAGAGCGGGTACGAGAAAGGGAGAGGGACAAGGAGGGGATAACGGGGAGAAAGGCTCCTTCGCGGCTGCTGCAGTCTGGACTCTGGAGGATGGCAGAGGAGAGTTGAAAGCTGAGGGTTGAGAGTTCAGAGTAGGGCAAGGCATGTCTGCGGCGCTGAAGTGGGGGTGAATGAATGGGCTTCACATTAGGGTTAGGGTAATTAAAATGTTTTATTTATATACCGGTTTGGTTTGGTTCGGTTTAGGTTTTCTCAACCAAAACCGAAAACCGAACCAAACGAACAAAAAACTACAAAAAACATAATTTTTTGGTTATTTTGGTTTTCAGTTATTTCGATTTTCGATTTTTTCGGTTCGATTCGTCGGTTTTGTTCGGTTTAAATTGGTTTTGAACACCCCTATCTTGGCTTGACTATAAATAGTTCCTTTCATGTTTTTTAATATATACAATCAATAATATAAATATTATCATTCTCACTATTTTCTCTTTTGGTTCTCTCAAATCATAATTTTTATTTTCATAACACATTATCAGCACGAATTCTACTCTATGGTTAAGTAATTATCTTTTTCTTATTACTCACTTTATTTTCTCCTTCTTTCTTAATCATCATTGTCAACTCTTTTTATATATACATTTACTGATTTATTTATATTATTTGTTTTTTATATAAATTTAATATTTTATTTAATATTAATATCATTCCCTGAAGTGAATGATAATTAATCATATACAAAATTATTTTTCAAAATGAATAATAATTAATTATAAACATAATCATTTTTCGAAGTGAATGATAAACATAATTATTTCTTTAAGTGAAGATATAGCACCCATAGTGCTAGTATTATAATTTTATTTACATTTTCAGCAATGAATGTATAACTTTAATAGTTTATTTAAATTATTTTTACTATCTTAAAAGGAATAATATATTTTATCAATTTCCTGAAGCAAATTTATTTATTTATTTATTTGTTTAAAATTGATTTATTTATTTTTTCATTTATTTATCATTTTACTTTTCTTCCTTTCCTTTTATATGTATCATTAACATTATTATTCTTAATTATTTACTTGTTTTTATTTATAGAGCTATCATGTCAAATTTGTAAAAGCTTGAATTTGTTGTTCTTGATTTAACCGGCAAAAATTATTTAGAATGGGCGCTCGATGCTGAAACCCACTTAGTATCCAAAAAGTTTGGAGATACCATAAAGAAAGAGGTACAATCGTCAAGTAGAGAAAAGGCTAAGGCACTAATTTTTCTACATCATTGTCTCCATGAGGGGTTAAAAGTAGAATACTTGATTGTTAAAGATCCACAAGAACTATGGACAAATTTGAAAGAGAGATATGAACACCAAAAGATTGTACTATTGTCTAAAGCTCGTTATGAATGGATACACTTAAAGCTGCAAGATTTTAAAACAATTTGTGAATTCAATTCTAGACTTTTCAAAATAAGTTCTTACCTGGAATTGTGTGGCCAAAATGTCACAAACGAGGACTTAATGGAAAAAACTTATTCCACGTTCTACGCTTCCAATGTGTTGTTGCACCAATAGTACCGTCAAAAGGGCTTCAAAAGGCATTCTGATCTAATAGGTTGTCTCCTATTGGCATAAAAAAGATAATGAATTATTAATGAAGAACCATGAAGTCTGTCCTACTGGCTCAACTGCTTTTCCTGAAGTGAATGCGGCATTTTGTGAACATAAAAGAAATTACGATTAAAATATTGGTCAAAACCGTGGTTGTGGACGTGGACGTAGGCGTGGGCGTAGCAAATGGATCAATAAGGTTCCTATCCATAATCAAAAGTGGAATAAATATGAAAAGCATGCTCCGAGCAATAATTCACAAAATGTGAAAAATTTGTGCTATCGATGCGGATTAAAAGGTCATTGGTCATGTACATGTACCCCTGAGCATTTTGTCAAGCTATATCAAAACTCTATCAAGAGGAAAGGAAAAAAATAAGAGACCAATTTGACTATTCAATGAGATGAAGCTAACGGTGTTGAAATGAATCTGAAATCCACTGATGATATCTACACAGACCTTGATGACTTCCTTAACCTTTGATTTTGGTGGCCCAAGCAATGAATTTTTTTAGATAATGCAATTTTCTTTATAGAAGAACATTAATCAAGAAATCTTTCATTTTAGATCATTTTTTAGCTAGTTTTTTTCCTTTCTCCCGTTGATTGTAGTTTCAAGTTTTCTTTTGATTTTTTTTATTAATGGTAATTTTTATTTTTCGTAATAAAGATATGGATATTTATAACGCTTCGCTCAAGTTCAACAATGAAGAAGTATGTTTCACTGATAGGGCTTTAACACATACAATACTTAGAGACAAAAGATATTTTGTCTACTTAGAGACAAAAGATATTTTGTCTCTCTTGTTACAAATGAAGCAAATGTAAGTTCAATTATAGGTAGTGCAAAAATAATTGAAGGCTCCAGAAGAGCTACTATAGTATTACCTAATGGAACTAAGTTCTTCATAAATAATGCACTACTATCAAGTAAATCTCATAGAAACTTGCTATGTTTTAAAGATTTCTACCAAAATGAATACCATGTAGAAACTGCAAGAGAAGAAAACAATGAATATCTTTATATTACAACTATGAGATCAGGAGAAAAATCCGTGTTGGAGAAACTACCTGCTCTTTCCTCAGGTTTGTACTACACTAATATTAGTAATGTGAAATCACATGCCGTAGTAAACCAGAAGTTTACAAATACAAATATATTTACAATTTGGCATGACTGGTTAGGTCATTCAGGTTCAATTATGATGAGAAGAATTATCTGGAATTCATCTGGTCACCCTCTAAAAGAACATAGAATCCTCTATTTTAATGAATTCTCATGTGTTGCATGTTCTCAACAAATGCTAATTACAAGACCATCTCAAGAAAAAATTAGAATCGAATCACCATCTTTTTTGGAACGCATTCATGGTGATATATATGGGCCCATTCACCCATCATGTGGACCATTTAAATATTTTATAGTTTTAACATATGCATCTTCACGATGGTGCCACGTTTGTTTACTATCAACTTGCAACATGGCATTTGCGAGATTGTTAGCTCAAATAATTAAATTAAAAACTCATTTTTCAGACTATGTTATAAAGGCAATATACCTTGATAATGCTAGTGAATTTAGGTCACAATTATTTAATGATTATTGTGTGTCAACTAGAATTACTATAGAAGAGCCTATTGCTCATGTTCACACTCAGAATCATCTAGTAGAATCATTGATTGAACACCTTCAATTAATAGCTAGAGTATTACTTATGAGAACTAAAACGCCCATTTTAGCATGGGGCATGCTGTTTTGTATGCCGCAGCACTTATACTCTTAAGAACAACAAGTTACCTAAAATTTTCTCCTTTACAACTGGATTGCGGTTAGGAGCCAAATATTTCTCATCTTAGGATATTTGGATGTATGATTTATGTCCCAATTACTCCACCACAATGCACAAAGATGGGATTCCAAAGAAGATTGGAGATATATGTTGGTTAAGAATCCCCATCAATTACAAAATATCTTGAACCCATGATGGGTGATGTGTGGAAAACGATCCAACACAAAACTCACCGCCAAGTGTACCGGGTCGCATCAAGTAATAATAACTCACATGAGTGAGGTCGATCCCACAGGGATTGAAGGATTGAGCAATTTTAGTTTAGTGGTTGATTTAGTCAAGCGAATCAAGTTTTGGTTGAGTGGGTTGTATTTAACAGAATATAAATTGCTTGGAATGTAAAGGGAGAAGGGAAATTGCAGTAAATTAAAGAACAGGAAAGTAAACTTGCAGAATCTTAAAGAACAAGAAGTTAAATGACTGAAACTTAAAGTGCAAGAAATGTAAATTGCAGTAACTTAAA
>NC_029775.3:60921496-60922231 GCF_000817695.3 Arachis duranensis | reverse complement strand
TATTTCTTCCTAGGATCATTGATGCCCAGCATCTCTTTAGATAACTAAATGTTCTGTATCTAAGTTGCTCTTTATTGTGGATTTTCAATTGGCCATCCCAAATCAGTTGATCTAAGTGACCGGGTTTTAAAATACCCCTTAGAATTTACTCATCCAAGCATATCTTAGTACAAGAACACCACAGGAATATGTCCTAGGATCCAAGCTATTGGTGTCCAACCTTTATTCTTTGTTTTTCTTGCCATTTTGGCTTTTTCTTTCCCTTTTCTTTCTATTTTTGTTCTCAAGGGCTTTTTCTTTATTGATGAGAGTCTTTATAACAGCAAGCTAACTTACACTTTAATGAAAATGAAATTATGCAACAATTATTTCATGAGTTATGCATTTAATCAAACACATATACCACCATTAACTTCCATTCTTACTTATGCAACATTGGATATTTCTCTTTTCAATTCTAATAATTCTCTTTTATTCAAGCATGCGGGAAACAAAACAAAATTTAGCTAAGTGATGGATAACAAACAACATGCAGATTTAGCATTCTTAACAAACAATTCCACTTGCAACTAGATATACACTTTAGCAAGACATACAATGGTTTCCTAGATTCAAAACACTTCACAGCAGCAAGGATTAAGTTTAGATACAACCTTCGAAGTTGCAGCCCTTTGATTCTTCCTTCTGTTGTGTTCTCTTTGAGTTAAGATGCATAATATCTTCAATTGTTGACTC
>NC_029775.3:60910915-60921345 GCF_000817695.3 Arachis duranensis | reverse complement strand
ACCTCTTATGCAACAATTTAACCATATGTGAAACCTTGTGTTCTTGCTAAAGGTTAATAAAATTAAAGCTAGAAAGCAATTAAACAATTGAATAATGTGTTTGGTTGCTTGGAGCTAGCATTTTGTAAAAGGTGAGAATGTGTTTTTAAATAATATTTTTGGTGGAACACCAAACTTAGAATCTTTCATTCTCCCTTAAATTGTTTTAGTGTGCAACACCAAACTTAGCTCCTTGCAATCCATACCAATTATTCAACATTTTTATTGACAAAGTTATGAAAGAAAACTACCTCAGGTTGGGTTGCCTCCCAACAAGCGCTCTTTTATTGTCACTAGCTTGACATCTTACTCTTTGATCATGGGGGGTGAAAATCATAATGCCTCAGCTTTTCTCCTCTTACTGTGGACTTCCTTCCAGTCTCCTCTTTGATGATCTCTAGGTGTTCAAGTGAAAGGATCCGGTTCACAGTATAACACTCAGATGATTGTGGAGACACCTTCATTGGTTGGGTGTTTAACATCACTTTATCCCCTAGTGAGAAGCCTTCAGTGGGAATTTTCTTATTTCTCCACCCTTTTGGCCTCTTCTTCTTTTCTTCTTTCTCAGGAGATAATTCATGCCTTGGTGGTTCTTTATCTGGAGTGTTGAGGCTCCCATCTGGGGGTTTTGGATCTAGTTCCTCCTTGATTTCTTTGGTCTGTTGCACCATCTCTACTTCTTTGAAGCATGGATTTGGAAGTCTTGGAGTTAACTCATTGAATGCCTCTTTCAAGCTATGATCCCTGCCTTTATCCTCTGTACAATCTTCTTCTTGAGTGGGTTCATGCAGGGTTTTAAAAACATGGAATGCTAGGTGCTCATCATGCACTCTCAACAACAATTCCCCTTTTTCAACATCTATCAATGCTCTGCCTGTAGCCAGGAAAGGCCTCCCCAGAATGATGGGAGTGTTAGGGTCCTCCTCCATATCCAGGATGATAAAATCAGCTGGGAGAAGGAATTTCCCCACCTTTACCAGTACATTCTCTACAACTCCAAGTGCTTGCTGGATGGATTTGTCAGCCATTTGCAGGAGTATTCGTGTGGATTTCAGCTCACAAATTTGGAGTTTTCTCATTAGAGACAAAGGCATCAAGTTTATGCTTGCACCAAGGTCACAGAATGACTTCTCAATTGTTATGTCCCCTATGGTGCAAGGTATGTAAAAACTCCCAGGATCATCTTTCTTCTCTGGCAACTCTCTTTGGAGGATAGCACTACATTCCTTTGTCATCTCAACAATCTGTCCTTCCTTCAGGGATCTTTTCTTTGTCAGCACTTCCTTCATGAATTTGGCATATAGTGGCATCTATTCAAGTGCTTCCAAGAAAGGAATCTTGATGCTAAGTGTCTTGAATATGTCCAGGAATTTTGAGTATTGCTTATCCTCATTTTCTTTTTTAAACCTCTGAGGATATGGAAGTTTGGGGACACAAGGATTCACTCCTTCCCTCTTCTCTTGTAGTTGTGATTCAAGGGTGTTCTTGTATCCCTTAGAAATTTTTGCATTTTTGGTTTCTAGATCCTCTTTACTTTTCCCTTCTATCTCTTCTTGTGGAACTTCTCTGTTGTGTTTGTCCTGATTGATGGCTTCCTTCTTCATAGTCTTCTCACTTCCCACAGTGATTGCTTTGCACTCCTCCCATTTTGTGGCTTTTCCTTTGTCCCTTGGGTGTTCTTCAGTGACATTGGGGAAGGCATTTGCTCTCTTCTCATCCATTTCTGAAATTTGCTTAGCCATTTGCCCCATGTGTCTCTCAAGGTTTCTGATTGAGGTTTCTTGGTTTTTGAATGCCAGGGTCTGATCTTTCCTTCCAACTTCCTGATCTTGTCTTGCCATCTCTTGATTTTTCATGAGTTTCTCCATCATTTTCTCTAGACTTGAGATTCTTTGAGAGTCTAAATTTAGTTGTGGTTGTGTGAAATGAGATGGTTGTTGTTGGAAGTTATTTGAATTAATTGTGGGGGTACTTTGTGGGTGGGATGTGGATGTGGAAAAGTTATTCTGGTGGTTTTGTGAGTTATTATAGGGTTGGTGATATGTGTTTTGTGAATTTTTGAATTGGTTAGTATTATTGAATGAATGGTTATGGTTGCTTGTGTTACTGAGGCTGCCAGAGTTGAAGTCCCTTTGTCCTTGATTCTGATGCTCACAAATATTGGTTGTTTGCCACCATCTCTATGAGGTTTTGGGCTTCCTCTGCTGTCTTCATTAGCTGCAATGAGCCTCTTGCTGAATGATCTAATGCTTCTTGAGCTTTCTGAGTCAACCCTTCATAGAAGTTTTGGAGTCTATCCCACTCACTAAACATTTCTGGGGGACATTTCCTGATTAAGGCCTTGTATCTCTCCCAGGCATCATACAGCGACTCTCTATCCATTTGAATGAATGTTTGCACCTCTGTTTTCAGCTTGATAATCCTTTGGGGAGGATAGAACTTGGCTAGGAATTTGCTCACTAAGTCTTCCCAATTATTGATGCTTTCTTTGGGAAATGTCTCTAGCCATTGAGTAGCCTTACCCTTCAGAGAGAATGGAAATAGCAGTAGCTTGTAGATGTCTAGATGCACACCACTTGTTGTGACTGTTTCACAAATCCTGAGGAAGATGGATAAGTGTTGGTTTGGATCTTCAAGTGGACTTCCTCCATAGGAGCAATTGTTCTGCACCAGAGTGATAAGTTGAGGCTTCAACTCAAAATTATTTGCATGAACATTGGGAGTGAGTATGCTACTCCCGCAGTTTCTTGCATTGGGGATAGTGTAAGAGGCCAATACCCTTGCAGGCTGGGTATTGTTGCTCACTCCCTCTTCACGCACCTTAGCCTCCATGACTTGCAAGAATCACAAACAAACCAAATGAAACATGGACATTCTAATGCTAGAATGTGGTTAGAGGGTTAGGTGACACAATGTGTCAAACAGTTAATGTGCTTAGTTAAAAAGAAAAAAAATGCTTAATCTAGACCACCACCTTACTTAATCATTGTCAATGTATTTCAATCCCCGGCAACGGCGCCAAAAACTTGATGTGTGGAAAACGATCCAACACAAAACTCACCGCCAAGTGTACCGGGTCGCATCAAGTAATAATAACTCACATGAGTGAGGTCGATCCCACAGGGATTGAAGGATTGAGCAATTTTAGTTTAGTGGTTGATTTAGTCAAGCAAATCAAGTTTTGGTTGAGTGGGTTGTATTTAACAGAATATAAATTGCTTGGAATGTAAAGGGAGAAGGGAAATTGCAGTAAATTAAAGAACAGGAAAGTAAACTTGCAGAATCCTAAAGAATAAGAAGTTAAATGACTGAAACTTAAAGTGCAAGAAATGTAAATTGCAGTAAATTAAATGGCAAGGAATGTAAATTGCTTGAATGTAAAAGGGATTTGAGGACTGGGATTGTAGAATCTAAACGAAGAGAAAGTGAATTGCCACAATTAATAAAGCAGAAATTAAATTGGGAGTAATGAGAACTCAAACAGAAATTGAAAGTAAAATGCAGCAGGGTTCACAGAAGAACCAACAAGGAAATTGGGATCTCAGGACTCAAGAGTCTAGAAAGCAAAGTCTAGATCTCAATTTGCCTTCCCAGATCCAAGTTCACAAAGCAATTGACAAGGAATTGAAGAAGAAGCAGTAAAGGGAATGTAAATGTGTTCAATTATGCAGAAAAGAAATTAAAGAGACTTTGAATGGAGATTGAGACAGAATTTCCTCAATTCTTCACACCCAAAACTCAAAACAAGGAAATTAAAAAGACCCAAGCAAGAATGAGGAAGAAGAGAGATCAATTCCCCTCCCCAATTCTCTGAAATCTCAGTGAAGACACCAAGAGAAGTTCCAAAATGCAAAAATAAAATTCAAAGCTCAAAGAAAGTGCAAAATTCAAAAGCAAAAGCAAAAAGGTTCTAATTACATAAAACTAGCTCCTATTTATACACTTTCTATTCTTGGATTTTGGTGCGCCAGAAATGTGCCACGGTGCGTGCTTGGTGCTGCCAGATTCAAGCTGTGATGCGCCAGAATTGAGTCTTGGTGCACAAGATGCTGCCCTGCCCTCGCGGAGGGCAGGGCAGAAAAATATGGTGCTGCCAGGATCGAGTGTGGTACGCGCTGATGCTGCCAGGGTAGTGATTTGGTGCGCCAGATTCACTTGTTGGTGCGCCAGAGTTGTGCACCAACAAAATGCTGCCCTGCCCTCGCGGAGGGCAGGGCAGTGTTTCCAAAATGCAGTCCCATGTTCGAATCTGGGCAGAGACACACGCTAAGTCATTTTCCTTGGTTTCTTGGCACGGTAGTGGACCTTAGTACCTAGCTTCCTCATGGTCCCGTGTTCAACTCTTGTGCCAAGCATTTGGAGACATTTTCCTTTGATTTTCTCCCTTGGTGAGCCCGATACTGCCCTTGTGGAGGGCAGGGCAACATTTTATTCCTCTTGATTCCAAGGCACAAAATTGTGCTCTGCCCTTGTAATGGGCAGGGCAGAGTTGCCTTCTCTGCTTAGTTCCCTTATGTTGCCCTCCTAGAGGGCAGTGTGCCTTTGTGGAGGGCAATGCTTGCCCTTCCTCATGTTGTGCGCCACACTTTTTCTCTCTTTGACCACACTTTCTCTTCCTTGGGCCACACTTCCTTAGGCCACGCTTTTCCTTTTTTTCTTTTCTTCACCTACAATAAACCGAAACAACCACTCAAAGTATCACTAAATTCAAGAGGCTTATAATTCAATTAAAATTCAATTAAAATTAGCTTAAACCTCATAGATTAACATTAATTTCATGGTGGTTGCTTGATTTAAAGAAGTTATGCATTTTCACTCCAAATCACTTACTTAAGAAGCAAGAAAGTGCATAAAGACTAACAAAACAAATGAAATTAGCTTGAAAAATGGGTATATGATGACTTGTCATCAATGGGTGATTTATTTTAAGTCAAGATTTTCTAATTGCCACTTTGATCAAACAAATTTTCCAAAATTAGGGGGGAGAAAATAAGCAGTTGAAAAAGAAAATTACTTGGAATATATTATTGTTATTACATTTAGATCCTCACACTAGACAATGTGAAATAGAAGTACACAGGTTAATTCATATGCAAAATATTGCAAACCAATTGCCAGACACATTTACTGGCCTAAAGAGAGTAACAAAATCTCACATTTCAGCTGCAAATGCACAAATAAAATAAATATTTTTGAAGGTCAAATTGTTAGTGCAAATGAAAGTAATCCATGCCTAAAGTCTGAAAGACCAATCGGTTCTAAGGATAAAAATTTTCCAAAAATGAGAGAGATAATCAATCATGATGGTCACAATATGGAGACAAATACTCAAAGGGGATCCAAAGATATAACTATTATGAAACCTCTGAAGAGGTTAAGGTACCTGAAAATGAAGAGATCTCAATAAGTTATGTCACTACTAGAAAAATATGGGTTCAAAAGAATACTATTGTCGACAACATTTTTGCTTATAATATTGCTGTAGAAATAGCAAAGTAAGATGAGAATCATGAACCAAAATCTATCAAAGAATACAAACAAAGAGATGGTTAGCCAAAATAGAAAGATACAATTCACGCTAAATTAACTTCACTTAGAAAACATGAAGTTTTTAGTCCTATAGTCAAAACCACTGAAGGTATAGAATCAGTGGGATACAAGTAAATTTTTTTGTGCAAACAAAATGAGAATAATGAAATAGAAAGATACAAAGCATGACTAGTAGCACAAGGGTTCTCACAAAAATTTGGTATTGACTATGTGAAAAAGTATTCTCCTGTGGTGGATTCAATAACATTAAGATATCTGATTAGTCTAGTTGTGCATGAAAAGCTTGACATGCGCCTAGTGGATGTTGTTACAGTCTATTTATATGGCTCAATTGATAAAGAAATTTATATGAAAGTCCCTGAAGGACTCAAAGTTCCTGAAGCATACAATAATTCTCCGAAGATTTGTTTAGTAAAACTTCAAAAATTCTTGTTTGGATTAAAACAATCTGAGCTTATGTGGTATAAATGTCTCAGTGAGTACTTATTGAAAGATGGATACAAAAATGACCGTATATGTCCATGTGTGTTCATTAAAAAAATCTAAATCCAAATTTTTTATTATGGTAGTATATATTGATGATTTAAGCATCATTGGATCACTTGAAGGGATTAGAAAAGCTGTAGATTATTTAAAAAGAGAATTTTGAAATGAAAGATCTTGGTAAAATAAAATTTTGTCTTGGTTTACAAATTGAACACTTGAAGGACGGTATATTCATCCATTATTCAACATATACTGAGAAACTTCTGAAAAAAATTTATATGGATAAGACACACCCATTGAGTACTTTAATGGTGGTGAGATCACTAGATGTGAATAAAGATCCATTTTGACCATGTGAAAATAATGAGGAGCCCTTTGGTCCTGAAATACCCCATCTTAGTGCTATTGGTACACTAATGTATCTTGCTAACAATACAAGACCAGATATAGCTTTTTTAGAAAACTTGTTATCAAGATTTAGCTCCTGTCCAACTAGAAGACATTGGAATGGTGTCAAACATATATTAAGATATCTTCAAGGATCTATTGATAAGGTTTATTTTACTCCAATAAATCAACATATATTAAGATATCTTCAAGGATCTATTGATAAGGTTTTCTTTCTGATCCACATAAAGGCAGATCACAAACAGGTTATCTATTCACATGTGGAGGCACAGCTATGTCTTGGTGCTCAACAAAGCAAACTATAGCTGCAACATTCTCAAATCATATAGAAATATTAGCCATTCATAAAGCAACTTGAGAATGTGTTTGCCTTAGGTCAATCACCCAACATGTCTAAGATATGTGTGGCTTATCTATGAAGAAAATGCCAATAGTCATAGACGAAGATAAATCGTCTTGCATACATCAACTAAAAAAAGGATACATCAAAGGAGATAGAACAGAGCAGATTTCACCAAAGCTCTTATACTCTCATGATCTTCAACAAAGTAGTGACATAGACATTCAACAAATCTGTTCCAATGATAATTTAGCAGATATGTTCACTAAAGCACTACATACTTCAACATTTGAGAAGCTAGTATACAAGATAGGAATGTGCTGATTAAGAGATATCAAATGATGTAATTATCAGGGGACTAATACCGGCTGCACTCTTTTTCTTAACCATAGTTTTTATCCCACTTTGGGTTTTCCTGGTAAGATTTTTGATGAGGCAAATACTTAACATATTATAAGACAGTATACTCTTTTTCCTTCACTATATTTTTTAGTAAGATTTTTTATGAGGCACTAGGCTACTATTACTACTAAGGACATCCAAGGGGGAGTGTTATAAATATATTTATTGTGGATGCCCTAGTAAAGCGTTAGGCTCTTAGCTAAGAGTTGGGCCCTTAATTAAGAGTTGGACCCTTGGCTATAAATAGCCCCTATCATGTTCTCTAAAGTACACAATTAATAATAGAATTACTTATCATTCTCCCTATTTTCTCTCTTCTTCCCTCAAACCCTAATCCTATTTTCCTAACACGACTGATTTTAGGAATGGTATAAGATGGATAGTGAAAATAAGATACAAGGATACTGATATAAAAAATACTTTTTTTTCATGATAAATTAAATATAAAAATAATAAGTTATAAAAATTCAATTTATTTTTGTTTTTTTAAACAAAAAATTCAAAAATAATAATAATAAAAAATATAATTATGATAAAGTGATAGAAATAATAAAAAATAATGTATATTTTTTGTTAGTGTCTTTATATCTTTTATTTAAAAGTGACACAGAATATATTAATTCAATGTCTCTAAACACAATATTTATGTCTATATCTCATTTATCAAAAATAATTTTGTATCTTTTTATCTTTGTTTCAGTGTCTTATATCTATAAATAAACACTCATGTCTTCTATGACTATAGTACTATGAAAGGTTTGACTTAGGTAATCACAAAATTAAGAGAAATGTTAAGTGAATTTTTTTTATGTAGCAACCTAGTGTTTTAGTAAATTAATTTTTGAGGCTTTCTATTGTTAGAATTCAAAAATTTGCAGGACACATTTCGCCTCAGATTAATAGAATGAATTTAAGGATACAATAAAAAATATAATAATATATTAATAATAAAATATTATTAACATATCAACAAGTATCTCAAAAAGTCAAAGATGAGATTTTTGTACTCATATAATTACCATGTCCAAAGTTTAACCGATTAGAATTATTATCGTATTCTTTTGATTAGTGTAACTGTACTACAATACTCTAAAGATATTTTAGAGTGAAAATAATTATAATATTATGATCCCAAGAGTTGCTATCCAAGAAGAAGACATTGAGAAAAGATGAGATAGTGATGATAACCAAGGCGTGCAGTGCTATTATCCAAAGAAACTTGCCAAAGAAATTGAAAGATTTAGAGGTTTCCAAATTTCATGCACCAATAGAAAAACCGCCTTTGAGAAGGCATTATGTGATCTAGGGACAATCATTAATCTGATGCCATTGTCCATGATGAAGAAGTTACAAATTAAAGAGGTAAAACTAACAAGGATAGCCCTACAAACGGTGGATAGATCAATGAAGTATGCATGTGGAGTAATTGAGAATATCTTGGTCAAGGTGGGAAAGTTTTCCCTCCCAGGAGATTTTGTGATCCTTAACATGGAGGAGTATGAGAATGCATCCATCATTTTACGGAGACTATTCCTAACTACTGGAAGAGCCCTCGTTGATGTAGAAAAAGGTGAATTGCATGATGAACACTTACTTTTTCATGTCTTCAAAACCATGCATCATCTAAATGAGAAGGAGAATTGCATGAAGGTTAATTGAATTGATCCAAATATGAAGGAAGCACCTAACGAAGTAGCACTAGAAGTTCCATGTCCATGCTTGAAGGGAAAAGAAGAAGAAGAAATGGTGTAACCAATAGAGAATACAACCACCCAATAAGCTCCTTCTGTAATCTGATGCGTTCACATCTTGAGTAGTTTTTCTTATATTTTTCTTATCTTTTTCTTTTATTTTTGTAAGCATAATTACAAAATCTTTCTTTAATCTCATTACTTTTTAATGTCATTTCTTACTAAGTATTTTTAAGAAAATATAGGATTAAAGAGATGAAAATCAAGTAGCAAAGAGGGGATGAATCAAGAGCCAAGCATTGCATAGAGAATCAAGGAAAGTACGTGAAGATCAAAGCCATGTAAACCATGCAAGGAGCTGGAGAGGAAGGGAAGGGTGTGTAATGCCCCAATGTTGCCAGCGGAAGCGTGCCATGCCTTGAAGAGAACGTGCAATGCCCTGGGTACAAGAGTGAAGGGCATGCCACTCCCTAAAACTAGGAGGAGGGGCGTGCCATGCTCATGAGAGATTGATGCATGGCGTGCCACGCCATGAAGAGCACGTTCCACACCCATGAAGTAGCAAAGCATGAGGTGCCATCTGAGGAAGAGGCGTGCCATGCCTATGAAGTAACAAGGCATGGGATGCCACGCGGTGAAGGAGAAGTGACATGCCATGAAGAGCAAGTGCCACACCCATAAAGAGCAAAGCATGGCATGCCACATGAAGTAGGGGGTGCAACACCCTCTATACAGGAGCCTCAGCATGCCACACATGAGGCAGGTGTGCCATGCCTATGATGGAACAAAGATGGAGTGCCACACTATGGAGAGAAGTTCCACACCCATGAAGGAACAAGGAGTTGGCGCGCCACACTATGGAGCTGGTGTGCCATGCTTGAAAGAAAATAACCCTTGAGAGCAAATTTGCAAAGCTGTCAATGCTGACCTCTTCACAGTCAAGCGACTATAACTTGAGATAGAAAGGTCAAAATGAGGTTGTTCAAAATGGCATTGGAAAGCTAACATCTAGAGATTCGAAACGATATGCATATGTGTTTTGTGGACTGATGAGCGGATAATTTATACGCTTTTTGGCATTGTTTTTATATAGTTTTTAGTGAGTTTGAGCTACTTTTAGGGATGTTTTCATTAGTTTTTTTGTTAAATTTACATTTCTGGACTTTACTATGAGTTTGTGTATTTTTCTGTGATTTCAGGTAAATTCTGACTGAAATTGAGGGATTTGAGCAAAACTCTGAAGAAGGCTGACAAAAGGACTGCTGATGCTGTTGGAATCTGACCTCCCTGCACTCGAAATGGATTTTCTGGAGCTGCAGAACTCCAATTGGCACGCTCTCAACGGCGTTGGAAAGTAGACATCCAGGGCTTTCCAGAAATATATAATAGTCCATACTTTATTCGAAGAATGACGACGTAACTTGGCGTTAAACGCCAAGTTCATGCAGCTGTCTGGAGTTAAACGCCAAAAAAACGTCATTATCCGGAGTTGAACGCCCAAAACACGTCATAAC
>NC_029775.3:60908192-60910198 GCF_000817695.3 Arachis duranensis | reverse complement strand
GCAAGTAGCCACAGTTGATGGTGAACCCCTATACAAAGCTTGCCATGGAAAGGAGTAAGAAGGATTGAGTAGAAGCAGTAGGAGATCAGGCGTTCTTGAGCCATACAGCATCTCCATCCTCTTATCTGAAATTCCCACCAATGAATCTGCATAAGTATTCTATCCCTTTTTATTATTCCTTTTATTATTTATTCCAATAATCACAATTACCCTTTAATCTCCCTGACTGAGATTTACAAGGTGACCATAGCTTGCTTCATACCAACAATCCCTGTGGATTCGACCCTTACTCACGTAAGGTTTATTACTTGGACGACCCAATACACTTGCTGGTTAGTTGAACGGAGTTGTGAATCCAAATAAAGACAATTTTTGAATAAATCCATACAAGCACAAAGAATAGTGATCACAATTTCGTCCACCAAACATCTCACTGGGAGTTCTCTATTCTTGACATAGAGACCCCCACATTTACTTTGCTTTGCTTTTGTTTGCATAGGCCAGAACAGAAAAAAAATTTTAGTATGAATCCACTTGAGAATACACAACCAAGAAGAACTTTGGGGTCATATACAACCCCCACTCCTGACATCTATGACGGAAGCATTTGTATACCTCCTATTCATGCAGCAAACAAGAGGAGCCCACGGTATTCCTTGCAGACTTTCTGCGAATTGCTGACATAGTACGAGCCAAGGGTGTAGACCAGGATGTCTACATGCTGCTGCTCTTCCCATTTGCTGTAAAAGACTAAGCAAGGAGTTGGCTGGATACTCAGCCCAAATCAAGCTTGAAAACATGGAATAAGATGGTGGACAAGTTTTTGAACCAGTACTTCCCCCCAAGGAAGCTAACTCAGCTAAGACTGAATATTCAATGTTTCAAGCAAGAAGAGAGTGAGTCCCTTTATGATGCTTGGCGGGGGAGGGGGTACAGAATGATGCTACGTAAATGCCCCACGGAAATGTTTTCTGAATGGGTAAAGCTAGACATTTTCTACTACGGACTCACAGATATAGCCAAGATGTCTTTGGATCATTCTACAGGTGGTTCAATTCACATGAGAAAGATAATTGAAGAAGCCCAAGAGCTCATTGAGACGGTTGCCAGCAACCAGCGTCTATATTCATCCGGTGAGAATGCAATAAACGGAGAGGTCAAGGCAGTATACACTGAATCAGACCCTCCAAAGCATAGTGAATCATTAACCCAGCAATTAAACTCTCTCATGCAATAACTGCTGAGTTTATAAGAAGTGTTGCAATAAACCAGTGCCTTAAACAGGAATATAGAAGCACGACTGGACCAGGCTGAACAACACTTATCTAAATAGATAAGAGAGGAGTGCCAAGCCATCCAATTGAGGAGTAGAAGGACACTAAATAGCCAGTCTCGTGATAGTGAGAAGCAGGGTAAAGAAGAAATAGCAAAAGATGGACAGCATCCCAAGACATGGTCAAGGGCATTGAACGCCTAGAAAGGGGGCAGAGATGGCGTTTGATGAGCGGATAATTTGTACGCTTTTTGGCATTGTTTTGGGTATGTTTTTAGTATGATCTAGTTAGTTTTTAGTATATTTTTATTAGTTTTTAGTTAAAATTCACTTTTCTGGACTTTACCATGAGTTTGTGTGTTTTTCTGTGATTTCAGGTATTTTCTGGCTGAAATTGAGGGACCTGAGCAAAAATCTGATTCAGAGACTAAAAAGGACTGCAGATGCTGTTGGATTCTGACCTCCCTGCACTCGAAGCGAATTTTCTGGAGCTACAGAAGCCCAATTGGCGCGCTCTCAACGGCATTGGAACGTAGACATCCTGGGCTTTCCATAAATATATGATAGTCCATACTTTGCCCAAGATTTGATGGCCCAAACCGGCGTACAAAGTCACCCTCAGAAATTCCAGCGTTAAACGCCGGAACTGGCACCAAAATGGGAGTTAAACGCCCAAACTGGCATAAAAGCTGGCGTTTAACTCCAAGAGGAGTCTCTACACGAAAATGCTTCA
>NC_029775.3:60903709-60907581 GCF_000817695.3 Arachis duranensis | reverse complement strand
CGTGACAGGGTGCGTTGAACATTTCCACTGAGAGGATGGGAGGTAGCCACTGACAACGGTGAAACCCTTGCTTAAGCTTGCCATGGAAAGGAGTAAGAATGATTGGATGAAGACAGTAGGAAAGCAGAGAGACGGAAGGAACACAGCATCTCCATACGCTTATCTGAAATTCCCACCAATGAATTGCATAAGTATCTCTATCTTTATCTTTATGTTTTATTCGTATATCACCCGTATCCATTTGAGTTTGCCTGACTAAGATTTACAAGGTGACCATAGCTTGCTTCATACCAACAATCTCTGTGGGATCGACTCTTACTCGCGTAAGGTTTATTACTTGGACGACCCAGTACACTTGCTGGTTAGTTGTGCGAAGTTGTGTTTATGCCATGGTATTGAACACCAAGTTTTTGGATTCATTACTGGGGATTATTTGATTTGTGAAAAGTATTGATCACAATTTCGTGCACCAGCGTTCAACGCCCAGCAGGGGTCACCTTGGGCATCCAATGCCAGAAGGGGGCAAAGCTGGCATTCAACCCTAGGAAGGGATTAGCCTGGGCGTTGAACGCCCAAAAAGGGGAGGCCAAGTGATAAACCGCTATTTTATGATTCATATTGTGTTTAATTGTGTGGTTTTATCAAGTCTTCGCCCACTTATTCATATGATTTGCATGTATTTACAATTCCTTCCTAAAAATATTCTATGATTGAAAACATGCTTCCTAAAGACCTTTTAGTTGTATATTTTTATTTTCCTTCGTACCATTTGATGTCGTGATCTGTGTGCTAAGTGTTTCAGGATTCATAAGGCAGGAATGGCGTAAGGAATGAAGAGGAAGCATGCAAAAGTGGAAGGAACACAAGGAATTGAGGAGATGACCAGCAAGAAGTCATGCGGTCACATGGCTCACGCGATCGCGTGAAATGGAAGAAATCACAGTGACGCGCTCGCGTGCCTGACGCGATCACGCAGATTGGAAGCTGCACGAACGACGCGAATGCGTGGACGATGCACACGCGTGGTACGAAAAACGCTGAGTAACGCGAACGCGTGGACGACGCGGCCGCATGACGTGCTCGATCTGCAGAATTACAAAAGTTGCTGGCATAGATTCTGGGCCGCATTTCAATCCAGTTTTCGGCCTAGAAACACAGATTAGAGCTAAGGAACATGCAGAGACAGAAGGAACAATTCATTCCGCATAATTCTAAGTTTTTTTAGATCTGATTTTACTCCTCCCCTAGGTTTTCTCTCTTGAACATTCATAAATTAGGATTTGAAGATTTTTTGCTTTAGCTTTTGAGAAGAGTCTACCTCCGGTACTGGTCATTATAGTTTGTTATTTACTTTTCATTTACTCTTCCATATTCTCAATCTGTCCAGAGTTGATATTGGATTATTTTCATAGTTTATTAATGCAAAACTATTTATACTTTTAATTAATCTCTTTCATCATTATTCATTACGTCTCTTCTTATTTCCCCTATTGATTTTGTGAAGTCTACAATTATGATGATGGAGTAGTCCCCCAACTTGATTGGGAGTTGATTAAAAGGAGAACCTTGAGTTAGAATACTCAAGAGTTCAATTGTGATTGGTTCATTGTTGGTTGGCTTGTTAGTCACTAACTCTAATCCTTCCCAAGGGAGAGGATTAGGACTTGTGAATAGAAGTTGACTTTTAATTTGACTTTCCTTCATTCGTTGAGGGTTAACTAAATGTAAACAATGACTAATTATTAATTGCTCTTGACAAGATTCTAACAAGGATAGAACTTCCAATTAATTTTCTCCCGGTCAAGATATTATTTAAATTATATAAATTCTCTAATTTAATTTTCTGTTCATCAAATTCAAAACCCATTTTGAAAACCTCTAATTGATAAAATAGCACATCTTCCTGCGCAACTCGTTTGGAGATGACCTGGGACTCATACTCCCAGTATTTTATTTCTAAAATTTGTGACAACCCTTTTCTAAATTAATAAGTGGATTTTTGCGGTTAAGAACTGTACTCACAACGCCATTTCTCTAATTAATTCTTAATCTGCCAATTTCCACTCACGTCAATTTCAGCCTTTTCCACCACAGCACAGCCAACTGTTGGTTCCACAAAGAGTATGCGAGATCTGTGCCAATTATAGTCATTATACTGATGAGTGTCCGCAACTCCAACAGGAAGACCACACTGTGGCAGCCACCCACAACTTCTATGATCGCCCCAATCAAGGGTACAATCAAGGTGGCGGCTACAACCATGGATGGCAGGATAACCCCAACCAAGGCTAGAGAGATAATTCTAACCAGGGTTGGAGGGATGGTGCACGAAATTGTGATCATCAATGGCGCCATCAACATGGTACGCACAATTGCAATCTCAACTCTTTATCACAACTTCGCACAACTAACCAGCAAGTGCACTGGGTCGTCCAAGTAATAAACCTTACGCGAGTAAGGGTCGATCCCACGGAGATTGTTGGTATGAAGCAAGCTATGGTCATCTTGTAAATCTCAGTCAGACAGATTCAAATGGTTATGAATGATTTATGAATAAAGCATAAAATAAAGATAGAGATACTTATGTAATTCATTGGTGAGAATTTCAGATAAGTGTATGGAGATGCTTTGTCCCTTCCGTCTCTCTACCTTCCTACTGTCTTCATCCAATCCTTCTTACTCCTTTCCATGGCAAGCTGTATGTTGGGCATCTGGTGCACGAAGTTGTGATCACTACAACTTCGCACAACTAACCAGCAAGTGTACTAGGTCGTCCAACTAATAAACCTTACGCGAGTAAGGGTCGATCCCACAGAGATTGTTGGTAAGCAAGCTATGGTCACCTTGTAAATCTTAGTCAGGCAAACTCAAATGGGTATGGTGATAAACGCATAAAACATAAAGATAAAGATAGAGATACTTATGTAATTCATTGGTAGGAATTTCAGATAAGCGTATGAAGATGCCTTCCCTTCCGTCTCTCTGCTTTCCTACTTGTAAATCATGTTGCGTGTATGCGAAGTTTGTATTCGTAGGTTTTGATGAATGACAAACCAACAAACGACATGAAAAGACAAACCAACAAACAACTTGAATGAACAAACATGAAGAGTTGAAAGCAAACACAACAACAACAAGAAACTCAAGTCCACAACTTTTGAAGACAAGTATAGAGTCTTAGGGGAATAAAATCCAGTGATTCTTTTGCGTCTGTCACTAACGCCCCGCCCTCAGGAGTTTGAAGCACGTCACAGTCATTCAATCATTGAATCCTACTCAGAATACCACAGACAAGGTTAGACCTTCCGGTTTCTCTTGAATGCCGCCATCAGTTCTAGCCTATACCACGAAGACTCTGATCTCACGGAATGGCTGGCTCGGTTGTCAGGCGAGCACTCGGTTGTCAGGCGATCAACCATGCATCGTGTATCAGGAATCCAAGAGATATTCACCCAATCGAAGGTAGAACGGAGGTGGTTGTCTGTCACACGTTCATAGGTGAGAATGATGATGAGTGTCACGGATCATCACATTCATCAAGTTGAAGAACAAGTGATATCTTAGAACAAGAACAAGCGGAATTGAATAGAAGAACAATAGTAATTGCATTAATACTCGAGGTACAGCAGAGCTCCACACCTTAATCTATGGTGTGTAGAAACTCCACCATTGAAAATACATAAGAACAAGGTCTAGGCATGGCTGAATAGCCAGCCTCCCAATGATCTAAGAACTAGATGTCCAGAGATGATCAAAGGATCTAAAAATAATCCAAAGATGAAAATACAATTGTAAAAGGTCCTACTTATAGAGAACTAGTAGCCTAGGGTGTACAGAGATGAGTAAATGACATAAAAATCCACTTTCGGGCC
>NC_029775.3:60903184-60903561 GCF_000817695.3 Arachis duranensis | reverse complement strand
GTGCCAGTTCCGGCGTTTAACGCTGGAAAATCTGAAGGTGACTTTTAACGCCGGTTTGGGCCATCAAATCTTGAGCAAAGTATGGACTATCATATATTGCTGGAAAGCCCAGGATGTCTACTTTCCAACTCCGTTGAGAGCGCACCAATTGGGATTCTGTAGCTCCAGAAAATCCACTTCGAGTGCAGGGAGGTCAGAATCCAACAGCATCTGCAGTCCTTTTCAGTCTCTGAATCAGATTTTTGCTCAGGTCCCTTAATTTCAGCCAGAAAATACCTGAAATCACAGAAAAACACAACTCATAGTAAAGTCCAAAAAAGTAAATTTTAACTAAAAACTAATAAAAATATACTAAAAACTAACTAGATCATACTAAA
>NC_029775.3:60902715-60903083 GCF_000817695.3 Arachis duranensis | reverse complement strand
ATTATCCGCTCATCACAACACCAAACTTAAATTGTTGCTTGTCCTCAAGCAACTGAAAATCAAATAAGATAAAAAGAAGAGAATATGCAATGAATTCCAAAAACATCTATGAAGATCAGTATTAATTAGATGAGCAGGGCTTTTAGCTTTTTGCCTCTGAATAGTTTTGGCATTTCACTTTATCCTTTGAAATTCAGAATGATTGGCTTCTTTAGGAACTTAGAATCCAGATAGTGTTATTGATTCTCCTAGTAAAGTATAATGATTCTTGAACATAGCTACTTATTGAGTCTTGGCCGTGGCCCAAAGCACTCTGTCTTCCAGTATTACCACCGGATACATACATGCCACAGACACATAATTGGGTG
>NC_029775.3:60902051-60902587 GCF_000817695.3 Arachis duranensis | reverse complement strand
ACTTTTATTTCTTTCTTTTTCTTTCTTTTTCTTTCTTTTCCTTTTTTTTCGAAATTTTTTTTTGTATTCACTGCTTTTTCTTGCTTCAAGAATCAATTTTTTATGATTTTTCAGATCCTCAGTAACATGTCTCCTTTTTTCATCATTCTTTCAAGAGCCAACATTCATGAACCACAAATTCAAAAGACATATGCACTGTTTAAGCATTCATTCAGAAAACAAAAGTATTGCCACCACATCAAAATAATTAAACTGTTATAAAATTCAAAATTCATGCAATTCTTTCTTTTTCAATTAAGAACATTTTTTTTTCAAGAAAGGTGATGGATTCATAGGACATTCATAACTTTAAGGCATAGACACTAATACACTAATGATCACAAGACACAAACATAGATAACATAAGCACTGAAATTCGAAAAACAAGAAAGTAAAGAACAAGGAAATTAAAGAACGGGTCCACCTTAGTGATGGCGGCTCTTTCTTCCTCTTGAAGATCATATGGAGTGCTTGAGCTCCTCAATGTCTCTTCCTTG
>NC_029775.3:60901653-60901930 GCF_000817695.3 Arachis duranensis | reverse complement strand
TCCCATGTTGGAACTCAATTCTCCTAGGGAGGTGTTTAGTTGCTCCCAATAGTTTTATGGAGGAAAGTGCATCCCTTGAGGCATCTCAGGGATTTTAGTTTTGGAACTCATGCTTGCTCCATCCTTTTCTTAGTGATGGGCTTGAGGTCATGCCTTCTCAGTTGAACCGGCTTCCCTCTTGAGTTTCTCTTCCATTGAGCGCCCTCTTCACAAATGTTTATGAGGACTTGGTCCAACCTTTGATCAAAGTTGACCCTTTTTGAGTTTGAAAGGGATC
>NC_029775.3:60900469-60901002 GCF_000817695.3 Arachis duranensis | reverse complement strand
GGTAGGTGGGGTTTTATGAAGGATGGATGTGAGTGGTGAAGAGAAAGATGGAATTTGATAGGTGAAGGGTTTTTGGGGAAGAGGTGTAGAGGTGATTGGTGAATGGGTGAAGAAGAGAGAGAGTGGTGGGGTAGGTGGGGATCCTGTGGGGTCCACAGATCCTGAGGTGTCAAGGAAAAGTCATCCCTGCACCAAATGGCATGCAAAAATGCGTTTTTAGCCATTTCTGGCGTTAAACGCCGGGCTAGTGCCCATTTCTGGCGCTTAACGCCAGCTTCTTGCCCTTTTCTGGCGTTTAACGCCAGTCTGGTGCCCCTTTCTGGCGTTAAACGCCCAGAATGGTGCCAGACTGGGCGTTAAACGCCCATCTGCTAGCCTCACTGGCGTTTAAACGCCAGTGCGCTCTCCTCCAGGGTGTGCTATTTTTCTTTCTGTTTTTCATTCTATTTTTTCTTTTTTTCATTGATTTTGTGACTTCTCATGATCATCAACCTACAAAAAATATAAAATAACAAAAGAGAATAGATAAAATA
>NC_029775.3:60899891-60900076 GCF_000817695.3 Arachis duranensis | reverse complement strand
TTAGGAAGGGTCTGCCAAGGATGATGGATTCATCCATGCACTTCCTAGTCTCTAGGACTATGAAATCAGTAGGGATGTAATGGTCTTCAACTTTTACCAAAACATCCTCTACAAGTCCATAAGCTTGTTTTCTTGAATTGTCTGCCATCTCTAGTGAGATTCTTGCAGCTTGTACCTCAAAGATC
>NC_029775.3:60898949-60899230 GCF_000817695.3 Arachis duranensis | reverse complement strand
TAAGGGTTCTCAGGATCATAAGCTTCTTCCTCAGATGAAGCTTCTTTAGTACTGCTTGGTGCATTTTGCATTCCAGACAGACTTTGAGAAATCATATTGACTTGTTGAGTCAATATTTTGTTCTGAGCCAATATGGCATTCAGAGTGTCAATCTCAAGAACTCCTTTCTTCTGACTAGTCCCATTGTTCACAGGATTCCTTTTTAGAAGTGTACATGAATTGGTTATTTGCAACCATTTCAATCAGCTCTTGAGCTTCTGTAGGCGTCTTCTTCAGATGAA
>NC_029775.3:60896346-60898657 GCF_000817695.3 Arachis duranensis | reverse complement strand
ATCACCCAGCACCTTCCTTGCATTTTTGGCATTGTTGTTGTTTTTGGCTGCTATATGTTCTTCTTCTTTGAAGATTTTTGTTAGGTCCTCTACAGAGAATTGTGCCTTAGCTTCTCTTAGCTTTCGCTTCAAGGTCCTTTCAGGTTCAGGGTCAGCCTCAACAAGAATGCTTTTGTCCTTGCTCCTGCTCATAAGAAAGAGAAGGGAACAAGAAAATGTGGAATCCTCTATGTCAAAGTATAGAGATTCCTTTAGGTGTCAGAGGAAAAGAAAAATAGAGGACAGAAGTAGAAAATTCAAACTTATCAAAGAAGATGGAGTTCGAATTTTGCATTAAGGAATAGTGTTAGTCCATAAATAGAAGGATGTGAGAAGAAGGGAAGTAATTTTCGAAAATTAAGTAAAAGATTTTGAAAACATTTTGAAAAACTTTGATTGATAATTTTTGAAAACAAAAGTGGGAAAGAAATCAAGTGATTTTTGAAAAAGAATTTGAAATTAGAAATCAAAAAGATTTGATTGAAAGTTATTTTGAAAAAGATGTGGTTAAGAAGATATGATTGGTTTTTTAAAAGATGTGATTGAGAAGATATGATTTGAAAAACATTTTAAAGAAAAGATTTGATTTTGAAAAAAAATTAATGACTTGGCTATCAAGAAAAGATATGATCCAAACATTAAACCTTTCTCAACAGAAAAGGCAACATACTTGAAATGTTGAATCAAATCATTAATTGATAGCAAGTATTTTTTTGAAAATAGAAAGAAATTGAATTTGAAAAAGATTTGATTGAAAAGATATGATTTGTAAAAGATTTGATTTTGAAAAAGTTTGAAAACTGAAAAAAAATCTGCATTAAAAACAAAATCTTCCCTCTTGTGCCATCCTGGCGTTAAACGCCCAGAATGGTGCACATTCTGGCGTTTAACGCCCAAAACTATACCCTTTTGGGCGTTAAACGCCCAACCAGGTACCCTGGCTGGCGTTTAAACGCCAGTCTGTCCTTCTTCACTGGGCATTTTGAACGCCCAGCTTTTTCTGTGTAATTCCTCTGCTGTATGTTCTGAATCTTCAATTCTCTGTATTATTGACTTGAGAAGACACAAATTAAAAATATTTTTGGATTTTTAATAATAAGGAAAAATAAAAATGCAACAAGAATCAAATAACAATGCATGCAAGACACCAAACTTAGCAGTTTGTATACTACTGACACTAATGAGAATGCATATGAGACACACAAAACACTCAAGTCAAGAGAATTTAAAGATTAGAAATCATCAAGAACATCTTGAAGATCACTAAGACACATGAATGCATACAATTGACACCAAACTTAAAATGAGACTAATGTCTCAACAAGAAACATAGAATATTTTTTTGTTTTTATGATTTTGTAAATTTTTTTGTGCTTTTTCGAAAATTAAGTGGAAAAAGATATCAAAGTTCTTAATGAGAATTCCAGGAATCAGTGCAATGCTAGTCTAAGACTCCGGTCCAGGAATTAGACATGGCTTCACAGCCAGCCAAGCTTTCAAAGAATGCTTCGGTCCAAAACACTAGACATGGCCAAAGGCCAGTCAAGCCTTAGCAGATCACTGCTCCAACAGCAAGATTGATAGAAATCAACAAGCTCTTGTGATGATAAGTTGAAACCTCGGTCCAATGAAATTAGACATGGCTTCACAGCCAGCCAGATTTCAACAGATCATCATGAAACTCTAGAATTCATTCTTAAGAACTCTGAAGAAAAAAAAATACTTAATCTAAGCAACAAGATGAACCGTCAGTTGTCCATACTCGAACAATCCCCGGCAACAGCGCCAAAAACTTGGTGCACGAAGTTGTGATCACTACAACTTCGCACAACTAACCAGCAAGTGTACTGGGTCGTCCAAGTAATAAACCTTACGCGAGTAAGGGTCAATCCCACAGAGATTGTTGGTATGAAGCAAGCTATGGTCACCTTGTAAATCTTAGTCAGGCAAACTCAAATGGGTATGGTGATAAATGCATAACACATAAAGATAAAGATAGAGATACTTATGTAATTCATTGGTAGGAATTTCAGATAAGCGTATGAAGATGCCTTCCCTTCCGTCTCTCTGCTTTCCTACCGTCTTCATCCAATCCTTCTTACTCCTTTCCATGGCAAGCTTAAGCAAGGGTTTCACCATTGTCAGTGGCTACCTCCCATCCTCTCAGTGGAAATGTTCAACGCACCCTGTCACAGCACGGCTATCCATCTGTCGGTTCTCAATCAGGCCAGAATAGAATCCAGTGATTCTTTTGCATCTGTCACTAACGCCC
>NC_029775.3:60895689-60896270 GCF_000817695.3 Arachis duranensis | reverse complement strand
TCCTACTCAGAATACCACAGACAAGGTTAGACCTTCCATATTCTCTTGAATGCCGCCATCAGTTCTAGCCTATACCAGGAAGACTCTGATCTCACGGAATGGTTGGCTCGGTTGTCAGGCGATCAACCATGCATCGTGTATCAGGAATCCAAGAGATATTCACCCAATCGAAGGTAGAACGGAGGTGGTTGTCTGTCACACGTTCATAGGTGAGAATGATGATGAGTGTCACGGATCATCACATTCATCAAGTTGAAGAACAAGTGATATCTTAGAACAAGAACAAGCGGAATTGAATAGAAGAAAAGTAGTAATTGCATTAATACTCGAGGTACAGCAGAGCTCCACACCTTAATCTATGGTGTGTAGAAACTCCACCGTTGAAAATACATAAGAACAAGGTCTAGGCATGGCCGAATGGCCAGCCTCCCAATGATCTAAGAACTAGATGTCCAGAGATGATCAAAGGATCTAAAAATAATCCAAAGATGAAAATACAATAGTAAAAGGTCCTACTTATAGAGAACTAGTAGCCTAAGGTTTACAAAAATGAGTAAATGACATAAAAATCCACATCCGGG
>NC_029775.3:60895354-60895660 GCF_000817695.3 Arachis duranensis | reverse complement strand
CAGAAAATACCTGAAATCACAGAAAAACACACAAACTCATAGTAAAGTCCAGAAAAGTGAATTTTAACTAAAAACTAATAAAAATATACTAAAACCTAACTAGATCATACTAAAAACATACTAAAAACAATGCCAAAAAGCGTACAAATTATCCGCTCATCAGCATCACCGTTGTCAATGGCTATAGTCCCGTCCTCTCAGTGAAAATGTTCAACGCGCTCTGTTACAGCACGGCTAATCATCTGTCAGTTCTCAATCAGGTTGGAATAGAATCCAGTGATTCTTTTGCGTTTGTCACTAACGCCC
>NC_029775.3:60890653-60895263 GCF_000817695.3 Arachis duranensis | reverse complement strand
AGACCTTCCGGATTCTCTTGAATGCCGCCATCAATTCTAGCTTATACCACGAAGATTCTGATTAAGGAATCCAAGAGATAAACATGCAAGCATTGTTTGCTAGTAGAATGGAGGTGGTTGTCAAGCACATGTTCATAAGTGAGAATGATGATGAGCGTCACATAATCAACACATTCATCATGTTCTTGGGTGCAAATGAATATCTTAGAACAAGAATAAGCCGAATTGAATAGAAGAACAATAGTAATTGCATTAATACTCGAGGTACAGCAGAGCTCCACACCTTAATCTATGGTGTGTAGAAACTCCACCATTGAAAATACATAAGAACAAGGTCTAGGCATAGCCGAATGGCCAGCCTCCCAAAGAGGGTTCAATTATAAAAACATGATCAAAAGATGATCCTCAGATCTAAGTGATCAAAAGATGAAAATACAATAGTAAAAGGTCCTATTTGTAGAGAACTAGTAGCTTAGGGTTTACAAAGATGAGTAAATGACATAAAAATCCACTTTCGGGCCCACTCGGTGTGTGCTTGGGCTGAGCATTGAAGCTTTCATGTGTAGAGACTTTTCTTGGAGTTAAACGCCAGCTTTTGTGCCAGTTTGGGCATTTAACTCCCATTCTTGTGCCAGTTCCGGCGTTAAACGCCATAATTCTTGAGCTGATTTGGAGCGCTGGTTTGGGCCATCAAATCTCGGGCAAAGTATGGACTATTATACATTGCTGGAAAGCCCAGGATGTCTACTTTCCAACGCAATTGAGAGCGCACCAATTGGTATCTGTAGCTCCAGAAAATCCACTTCGAGTGCAGGGAGGTCAGAATCCAACAGAATCTGCAGTCCTTTTCAGCCTCTGAATCAGATTTTTGCTCAGGTCCCTCAATTTCAGCTAGAAAATACCTGAAATCACAGGAAAACACACAAACTCATAGTAAAGTCCAGAAAAGTGAATTTTAAATAAAAACTAATAAAAATATAATAAAAACTAATTAAAACATACTAAAAACATACTAAAAATAATGCCAAAAAGCGTATAAATTATCCGCTCATCAAGGGACAATCATAACAAAGGAGGCAGAGATAACAATGGAAACTAGAGGTGGAAAAATAATAACAACTTCAGGCAGCAGAATCAGAATCAAGCCTATAGAGCACCTCATCTAAGGCAGCCTCAAGCATCTCAGTAGACCCCTCAGATCACTTATCCTTCTTCATCTCCTAATGATGAGTTACTACAATCTATTGATCAGAGACAGCAAGCCATGGAAAACAACCTTACTTCTACTTTAAATGGTCTGAACTCTACCTTGCAAGCCCTTGTCTCACAGATTGGATCATTGAATAACTCTAACAACCAGTCCTCAAGCTCTGGTAGACTCCCCTCTCAACCATTACCCAACCCCAAGGGTGGCATCTGGAACCACACTGCAAGAGAGAAATCCAGAGGAATCAAGCCCATCAGAACACGCCCCAGCTGCGGACACGATTGAGGTAGAGGATGTTGAAGAAGAAGATGAAGCACAAGGCATGGCTGAACCAGAAGTAGCCCAACCAAGGAATGCAGAACCCCAGCAAGCTGAAGCTACAAAAGACACCACTCCTATTCCATTTCCACACCTTGCTAAGAAGCCCGGAAAGCAGATGGAGCTTGATCCCAAAATGGTAAAGATCTTCAAAAAGGTTGAGGTAACTGTTCCCCTTTTTGATGTTATTCAGCAAGTGCCTAAATACGCAAAGTTTCTAAAAGAGTTGTGCATACCTAAAGATAAAATTAATGAATTAGAAACTATTCCTTTAGGTAGTTTTATATCTGCTTTGATGGGAAATATACCTAAAAAATGTAGTGACTTAGGCCCATGCATGATTAATTGTACCATTGGAGGTGTAATATTTTCTGATTGTATGTGTGATTTAGGAGCATGCATGAGTATTATGCCCTTGTCTATATATAATGCTTTAAGGCTCCCTCCCTTAAAAAGGTCGGCAGCTCGTTTTGTGTTAGCAGATAAAAGCATTATCACAGTGGTTGAAATTGCTGAAGATGTATTGGTGAGCATTAAGGGACTCACGTTTCCCATTGACTTTTATATCCTGGAGATGCCCCAAAATGACTTAGGGAGACCTTCGTCAATCCTGCTTGGTAGACCATTTTTGAAGACTTCAAAATTCAAGCTGGATGCCTTTTCGGGTACCTATTCCTTTGAGGTAGATGGCAGAATAGTGAGCTTCAATCTAGATGAAGCTATGAAGCATCCCCCAGAAGATCAGTCCATATTCCAATGTGACATCACTTATGAGATTATAGCTACAACTTACCAAGAAAAAATGGAAGATAGTCACATGGAGCAAGATCCAAGTGTGGGGACACCCTCTGAACATACTGAAGATTCATTACCATTTTCACCAGCCCCAGAGAATCCAGAACCAAACTATGAGCGGAAAATGGAACTAAAGCCCCTTCCTCCACACCTCAAGCATGCGTACCTTGAAGACAAGCAGAAGTTTCCGATTATCATTGCAAGGGAGCTCACTTCCCAATAAGAAGAACAACTGCTTAGTATATTGAGGACGCATAAGAAAGCAATTGGATGGAGCTTGACAGATATAGTAAGCATCAGCCCTCAAGTTTTTGAACCTAGAATATTCTTAGAAGAAGGAGCAAAGCCTGTACATCAACCTCAGAGAAGATTGAATCCCACCATCTTAGAAGTTGTCAAAAAGGAAGTAACCAGACTACTTGAAGCAGATATCATTTACCCCATTTCAGATAGCGAATGGGTCAGCCCGGTACAAGTGGTGCACAAGAAGTCTGGAGTCATAACAATAAGGAATGAGCAAGGAGAACTTCTGACAACCAGAGTACAGAACGCATGGAGAGTTTGCATTGACTACAGGCGTCCCAACCAAGCCACTCGCAAGGATCATTACCCCTTGCCATTAATTGATCAGATGCTTGATCGCCTGTCAGGTAAATCTCACTACTGCTTTTTAGACAGTTATACAGGTTATTTTCAAATTCATGTAGCTCCTGAAGATCAGGAAAAGACTACTTTTACATGTTTTTTTGGGACTTATGCTTATAAAAGAATACCCTTTGGCTTGTGCAATGCACCAGCTACTTTCCAAAGGTGTATGATGAGTCTTTTTTCTGATCTCATTGAGACTTGTATGGATGTTTTTATGGATGACTTTAGCGTTTATGGTGATTCATTTAACCTTTGCTTGGATAGTTTGTCTAAAGTATTGGACAGGTGTGTTAGTTCAAACCTTGTTTTAAATTTTGAAAAGTGTCATTTTATGGTAAAATAAGGTATTGTTCTAGGACATGTTGTTTCTGATACTGGTATCTTTGTAGACCCAGCAAAGGTGGATGTTATTTCTAGTTTACCTTACCCCTCCTCTGTGAGGGAAGTCCGTTCGTTCCTTGGCCATGCAGGTTTTTACAGGAGATTCATTAAGGACTTTAGTAAGGTAGCACTACCCTTATCCAGATTACTGTAGAAAGACATTGAGTTCGAGTTCAGTGAGGATTGCAAACAAGCGTTTGATAAGCTAAAGACCGCCTTGACTCAAGCTATGATTATGAGGGGACCAGACTGGAGTCAACCATTTGAAATCATGTGTAACGCCTCCAATCATGCAGTAGGAGCAACACTGGCTCAACATGAAGGTAACGACCCTTTTGTAATTGCTTATGCATCTAAGACTTTAGATGCTGCTCAATCTAATTACACTACTACTAAAAAGGAGCTTCTAGCTATTGTTTTTGCTCTTGATAAATTCCAAGCCTATTTACTTGGTACTAAGGTAGTAGTGTACTCAGATCATGCAGCTCTAAAGTATTTATTAGCTAAAAAGGAGTCTAAACCAAGGCTAATACGTTGGATGCTACTGCTGCAAGAATTTGATCTGGAAATTAAAGATAGGAGTGGTAACCAAAATTTAGTGGCTGATCACTTGAGTTGCCTTGAGCACATTAAAGATGACTCCATTCCTATCAATGATAATTTCCCATTTGATAGCTTACAGGCAGTATCTGATGTAGCCCCTTGGTACGCACTTGTAGCTAATTATCTAGTTAGCCATACTTTTCCTCCTGATTTCACTAAGCATTAGAGAGACAAGCTGAAAAGTGAGTCCAAATACTATGTATGGGATGACCCATATCTGTGGAAGTGTGGTGCTGACCAGGTAATTAGACGGTGTGTACCTGATGAGCGGATGATTTGTATACTTTTTGGCATTGTTTTTAGTATGTTTTTGGTATGATCTAGTTAGTTTTTAGTATATTTTTATTAGTTTTTAGTTAAAATTCACTTTTCTGGACTTCACTATGAGTTTGTGTGTTTTTCTGTGATTTCAGGTATTTTCTGGCTGAAATTGAGGGACCTGAGCAAAAATCTGATTCAGAGACCAAAAAGGACTGCAGATGCTGTTGGATTCTGACCTCCCTGCACTCGAAGTGGATTTTCTGGAGCTACAGAAGCCCAATTGGCGCGCTCTCAACGGCGTTGGAAAGTAGACATCCTGGGCTTTCCAGCAATATATGATAGTCCATACTTTGCCCAAGATTTGATGGCCCAAACCGGCGTTCAAAGTCACCTCAAG
>NC_029775.3:60887864-60888198 GCF_000817695.3 Arachis duranensis | reverse complement strand
TTCAAAATAGTTTTCAATCAAATCTTTTTGATTTCTAATTTCAAAATCTTTTTCAAAAATCACTTGATTTCTTTTCCATTTTCATTTTCGAAAATTAATTAGTGTTTTTTTTTTAAATGTTTTCAAAATTTTTCACTTAATTTTCGAAAATCACTTCCCTCCTTCTCACATCCTTCTATTTATGGAATAACACAATCCCTTAATGCAAAATTCGAACTCCATTTTCTCTGTTAAGTTCGAATTTTCCACTTCTGTCTTCTACTCTTCTTTTCCTCTGACACCTAAAGGAATCTCTATACTGTGACATAGAGGATTCCACATTTTCTTGTTCCCT
>NC_029775.3:60882857-60883836 GCF_000817695.3 Arachis duranensis | reverse complement strand
TCTAAGTTTGGTGTGTTTTTCCGTGATCACTAAGCCAAGATTTATCAAGATCATGGCTCCTAAGGGAAAACAAACCAATTTAAGAGGAAAGAAAGAGAATAATCCAAAGAATCTTTGGAATCAAGAGAAGTTCTTAACCAAAGAACATGAAGACCATTATCACAAAATAATGGGTCTGAGGTCAGTGATCCCGGAAGTTAAATTTGATCTGAAAGAAGATGAATATCCGGGGATCCAAGAGCAAATTCGAAACAGAGGATGGAAAGTTCTAACCAATCCTGAAATAAAGGTTGGAAGGAACATGGTTCAGGAATTCTACTCTAATCTGTGGCTAACAGATAAGCAGAGAATGACTGGAACTTCTTACCATACCTACAGAACCATGGTCAGAGGGAAAGTTATGTACTTCCATCTGGACAAAATAAGAGAAATCTTCAAACTACACTGGCGTTAAACGCCAGGAATGGGCACCAGCCCGGCGTTTAACGCCAGAAATGGCTCAAAACGTGGATTTTGATGCCATTTAGTGCAAGGATGCCTTTTCCTTGACACCACAGGATCTGTGGACCCCACAGGACCCTACCATCACTCTCTCTCTTCTTCCCCCATTCACCAATCACCTCAACACCTCTTTCCCAAAAACCCTTCACCTATCAAATCCCATCTTTCTCTTCACCACTCACATCCATCCTTCATAAATCCACTCTTCATAAATCCACTCACAAAAAGCATGACAAGAAGTTGTCAACCAGAGTCTTTGAGCCAGGACAAAAAGTTATGCTCTTCAACTCTAGGCTCAAACTGTTTCCAGGAAAACTCAAATCCCGGTGGAGGGGTCCGTATGTGATTACAGGAGTGTCACCATATGGATATGTTGAGCTTCAGGATATTGATTCTGACAAGAAGTTCATTGTTAATGGACAGAGAATCAAGCATTATCTTGAAGGAAATTTTGAGCAAGAATGCTCAAAACTGAGAC
>NC_029775.3:60881141-60882137 GCF_000817695.3 Arachis duranensis | reverse complement strand
GACCATTATCACAAAATAATGGGTCTGAGGTCAGTGATCCCGGAAGTTAAATTTGATCTGAAAGAAGATGAATATCCGGAGATCCAAGAGCAAATTCGAAACAGAGGATGGGAAGTTCTGACCAATCCTGAAATAAAGGTTGGAAGGAACATGGTTCAGGAATTCTACTCTAATCTGTGGCTAACAGATAAGCAGAGAATGACTGGAACTGCTTACCATACCTACAGAACCATGGTCAGAGGGAAAGTTATGTACTTCCATCTGGACAAAATAAGAGAAATCTTCAAACTACCTTAACTGCAAGATGATCCTGATTCCTTCAATAGGAGGATGGTGAGAGTAGATAAAGGGTTGGATCAAGTTCTAGAGGACATATGCCTCCCTGGGACTAAGTGGATAACCAATTCAAAGGGTGTCCCAAACCAACTCAAGAGGGGAGACCTCAAGCCAATTGCAAGAGGGTGGCTAGACTTTATTGGGCGTTCCATATTGCCCACTAGCAACCGTTCTGAGGTCACCATCAAGAGGGCAGTGATGATTCATTGCATTATGCTTGGAAAAGAAGTGGAGGTTCATCATGTGATTGCTTGTGAGATCTACACCATTGCAAATAGGAATTCCACTGTAACCAAATTGGCTTACCCAAGCTTGATCTCCTTGCTCTGTAAAGAGGCTGGGGTGAAGATGGAAGCAGATGAATTCATACCCATTGAACATCCAATCACCAAGAAGTCAATGGAAGGACAAGGTGCGTGAACTCCAAAAAACGCCAAAAGCTCTCATCTCAAGTTGAGGGAGCATCCACTTCTCAAAATCAAGGTTGTTGAGTCCTAACTCTGTGAAAACCTCTATCATTAGGAGCCTATGTTTGCATTTTCTTTTTTTTCCTTTGTTTTGTTTTTATTTTTCGATTTTTTTCATTTTATATCTATTTTTTAGTCTTGTTTTAATTCATAATTAATAAAATTGAAATTTTATGCCTTAAAGATATGAATG
>NC_029775.3:60880494-60881041 GCF_000817695.3 Arachis duranensis | reverse complement strand
TTGCTCAGATTAGGTACTTTTCTTTTCAAAAATCTTTTTCAAAAATTTTCTTTTATTTTTCGTTTTTACAAACCTTATTTTTCGAAAAAAAATTAATAAAAATAAAAAAAAATTAGAAAATCATAAAAATAAAAAATATTTTGTGTTTCTTGTTTGAATCTAGTGTTAATTTTAAGTTTGGTGTCAATTGCATGCTTTTAAAATTTTTCTTGCATTTTTCGAAAATTTCATGCATTCATAGTGTTCTTCATGATCTTCAAGTTGTTCTTGACAAGTCTTCTTGTTTGATCTTGATGTTTTCTTATTTTGTGTCTTTCCTTGTTTTTCATGTGCATTTTTGCATTCATATTTTCCATGCATTACAAATTTTTAAGTTTGGTGTCTTGCATGTTTTCTTTGCATCAAAAATTTTTCAAAATTATGTTCTTGATGTTCATCATGATCTTCAAAGTGTTCTTGGTGTTCATCTTGACATTCATAGCATTCTTGCATGCATCTTGTGTCTTGATCCAAAATTTTCATGTTTTGGGTCATTTTTGTGTTTTTC
>NC_029775.3:60879204-60880296 GCF_000817695.3 Arachis duranensis | reverse complement strand
AAAATCTTTTTCAAAAATCATATCTTTTTCTTTTTTTTTTATAATTTTCGAAAATTTCAAAAATTATTTTTCAAAATATTTTCAAAATCTTTTTCTTATCTTTTTATCAAATTTTCGAAAATTAAGCTAACAATTAATGTGATTGGTTCAAAAAATTGAAGTTTGTTACTTTCTTGTTAAGAAAAGTTCAATCTTTAAATTCTAGAATCTTATCTTGTAGTTTCTTGTTAGCTAAGTCAATTTTAAAATTAAATCTTTTTCAAAAAATCTTTTTCAAATATATCTTTTTATCTTTTATCTTATCTAACTTCTTATCCTCTTATCTTTTTCAAATTTTGATTTCAAATCTTTTTCAATCAACTAACTAACTTTTTGTTTGTTTCTTATCTTTTTCAAAACCACCTAACTACTTTTCCCTCTTTAATTTTCGAAAATTCTCCCTCTCTTTTTCAAAAATTCTTTTTGTTTTAAAATTTTAATTTCAATTATATTTTATCTTTAATTTTCGAAAATTACTAACTCCTTTTTCAAAATTATTTTCGAAAATTTCTCTTCTCTTCTCTTATTTTATTTAATTATTTAATTACTAACACTTCTCTTCACCTCTCTTCATCCAAAAATCCGAATCCATCCTTCTTCTTTCTTCTACCCCCTTCTTCTTCTACTAACATAAAGGAATCTCTATACTGTGACATAGAGAATTCCTCTCTCTTTTCTTGTTTTCTTCTCTTTCATATGAGCAGGAACAGGGAAAAGGGCACTCTTGTTGAAGTTGATCCAGAACCTGAAAGAACTCTGAAGAGAAAATTAAGAGAAGCTAAATTACAACAATCCAGAAACAACCTTTCAGAACTTTTTGAACAAGAGAAGGACATGGCAGCCGAAAATAATAATAATAATAATGCAAGGAGAATGCTTGGTGACTTCACAAAGCCAACATCCAAGTTTGATGGAAGAAGCATCTCCATTCCTGCCATTGGAGTCAATAACTTTGAGCTTAAGCCTCAACTAGTTGCATTAATGCAACAAAACTGCAAGTTTTATGGGCTTCCATCTGAAGATCCCTATCAGTTTTTAACTGAGTTCTTGCAG
>NC_029775.3:60877351-60879009 GCF_000817695.3 Arachis duranensis | reverse complement strand
GTGGATCTATTCACCTAAAGAAAACGCCTGAAGAGGCTCAAGAACTCATTGACATGGTTGCAAACAACCAGTTCATGTATACCTCTGAGAGGAATTCCGTGAACAATGGGATACCTCAGAAGAAAGGAGTTCTTGAAATTGATGCTCCGAATGCCATATTGGCTCAGAACAAAATGTTGACTCAACAGGTCAACATAATCTCTCAAAATCTGAATAGATTGCAACATGCAGCCAACAGTACTAGAGAGGCAGCTTCTGAAGAAGCTTATGATCCTGAGAACCCTGCCATGGCAGAGGTTAATTATCTGGGTGAATCTTATGGAAACACTTATAACCCATCATGGAGAAATCACCCAAATTTCTCCTGGAAGGATCAACAAAAGCCTCAACAAAGCTTTAATAATGGTGGACGCAATAGGCTAAATAATAGTAAGCCATATCCATCATCTTCTCAGCAACAGACAGAGAATGCTGAACAAAACAATTCTAATTTAGCAAATAAATTCTAATTTTTAGCTAATATAGTCTCTGATCTGTCAAAGGCCACTTTCAGTTTCATGAATGAAACCAGATCCTCCATTAGAAATTTGGAGGCACAAGTAGGCCAGCTGAGTAAGAAAGTTATTGAAACTCCTCCCAGTATTCTCCCAAGTAATACAGAAGAGAATCCAAAAGGAGAGTGCAAAGCCATTGACTTAGTCAACATGGCCGAATGCATCAAGGAGGAGGAGGACGAAAATCCTAGTGAGGAAGACCTCCTGGGACATCCTTCAAGCAAGAAGGAGTTTCCTAATAAGGATCCAAAGGAATCTGAGGCTCATACAGAGACCATAGAGATTCCATTAAATCTCCTTGTGCCATTCATGAGCTCTGAAGAATATTCATCCTCTGAAGAGGATGAAGATGTGACTGGAGAGCAAGTTGCTCAATATCTAGGAGCTATCATGAAGCTGAATGCCAAGCTATTTGGTAATGAGACTTGGGAAAGTGAACCTCCCTTGCTCATTAGTGAACTGGATAATTGGATTCAGGAAACTCTACCTCAAAAGAAACAAGATCCTGGCAAGTTCTTAATACCTTGCACCATTGGCACCATGAGCTTTGAAAAAGCTCTATGTGATCTTGGGTCAGGGATAAATCTTATGCCACTCTCTGTAATGGAGAAGCTGGGGATCATTGAGGTACAGCCTGCCTTATTTTCATTACAATTGGCAGACAAGTCCATGAGAGAAGCTCATGGGATAGTAGAGGACGTGCTAGTAAAGGTTGAAGACTTTTACATCCCTGCTGATTTCCTAATCCTAGATACTAGGAAGGAAGATGATGAATGCATCATCCTAGGAAGACCTTTCCTAGCCACAGCAGAA
Organism: Arachis duranensis; assembly: GCF_000817695.3. Classification (NCBI taxonomy): domain Eukaryota; kingdom Viridiplantae; phylum Streptophyta; class Magnoliopsida; order Fabales; family Fabaceae; genus Arachis; species Arachis duranensis. The sequence continues at coordinate 60,877,642 of NC_029775.3, read as the reverse complement.
GCTGTGATAGATGTCAACAGAGGAGAGTTAGTCCTTCAATTGAATGGGAGGTGAATTAGTCCTTCAATTGAATGGGGGACTACCTTATATTTAAAGCACATGACCATCCCTCTGTGACAGAAGAGAGTAAGCATGAAGAGCTTCTCTCAGTTCAAGGTCAAGAAGAGCCCACACAGTCAAACTCTAAGTTTGGTGTTCAAATTCCATGTCCAAACTCTAAGTTTGGTGTGGAGACAACACACTAAATTGACCTGATCACCTTGTGGCTCCATGAGAGCCACTGTCAAGCTA
>NC_029775.3:60859302-60873999 GCF_000817695.3 Arachis duranensis | reverse complement strand
AGCCGCACAGGATATTTCCCCGAGAGGAAGAAAGTAGCCACAGTTGATGGTGAACCCCTATACAAAGCTTGCCATGGAAGGAAGTAAGAAGGATTGAGTAGAAGCAGTATGAAAGCAGGCGTCCCTGGGCTCTACAGCATCTCCATCCGCTTATCTGAAATTCCCACCAATGAATCTGCATAAGTGTTCTATCCCTTTTATCATTCCTTTTTATTATTAATTATTCTAAAAAATCATAAACCAATTTAATCTGCCTAACTGAGATTTGCAAGGTGACCATAGCTTGCTTCATACCAACAATCTCTGTGGATTCGACCCTTACTCACGTAAGGTTTATTACTTGGACGACCCAGTACACTTGCTGGTTAGTTGAACGGAGTTGTGAAAATAAACAGTGCCATAAGAGTAAATATATGCTAAAGCTCAAAAGATAGTAAGCACAATTTCGTCCACCATGGACGTTTTGTTTGGGGCGCGAACGAGCTTCATCTTTCTGGATGTAGAGCATGGCACACCCAGACATCAGTGTGGCATGCCTAAACACCCAAGACAACAGTGTGGAATACCCAAAAAGCTATGTGGCACGCCTGGTACACGCCCAAGACCGTCCTACACACCAATTGAACCCCATTCTCCCCTAAAAGATGTAATTTTAGTTAAGATTATGGAAGATTCTATAAGATAGAATTTGATTTGAATTAGATTTTATTTGGATTTGGATTATTATTAGTTATCTTAATCTTCCTAATAGATAAGACAAAGATTTGGTTCTTGAATTTGAATTATTAAGAAACCTAAGATTTAAATAAGTGAAATTGCTCACACAGAAGGACACCCAGGGGAGGATCTTTGGATCCCTCACGTGTCTCTCTTTTTCTTCCTTTCTTTTGTTTTATTTTTCAATTCTTCATGAGTTACTAAACCTTTGTCAAAGGGTTAGGAGCTCTGTACATATTTTAATGGTTCATCAATATAAGTTTTCTTTTGTTTTAAAGCTTTACATTAATCTGTTTATGGTTGAGTATTTCGCTTTTCATTACTAAAGAATTAGTAGCATCGATAGGTATGCTAACCCCGTCTTGGATTTGTTTACTAATTTGACAAAACTAATTTTCAAATCATTCTTGAAAACTCTTTTACGTGACCTTTTAAATCAGCACGACATAGTGGTTTTCTATCTACGCGACACAATACATGATTTTTTTATTACCCTAGTTTTGAATACGTGACATATAATTTGGATTAGGAAAATTCTTGAAAATTGTGTTTTCTCATTGAGAAACTGAATCGGATTTTTGAACTTAACCTCTTTGATTAATCGATCGACCAAGACATTAGTGGTTGGTTAATTAAAGAGAAACCAAGGAGCCAAGACATTGGAAACCGGTTACTTTAGATTCGTCCTGAACAGATATTTGTAAACTTTAGAACTAGGTTAACAAGGTTCAATTCTCCTGAGAACATGAGCGTATTTGAAACCCTAGACACTCTCCACTATTGATTTCTCTAATTCAATAATTACTGCCTCCGAAGCGTTCAACATTCAAGGTTCCAGCATTCAAGCATTCTAGGGTTTTTCAACACTCCTTAATCCAGGTTCTTTTGATCTAATTAGTAATTTAATTCGATATTTGTGTGATCAGTCCTTTAATCACCATGGGAACGATATCCATTCATCGTGGTATTACTTGAACAATCCGGTGTACTTGCCGGTATCCGTGATCTTCACTTTTCACTCATCATAATCAAGTGTGCACCATCAAGAAAGGAGGAAGAGAAGACTATGAACAAGACCAAAGGGTAGAAAAACAAGAGAATTCCCACAAGAGATTTTGAACCACGGCAAAGAGTGCTGTAATTCCATCCCCCATCATGGATATTTCTAGAAAAATCCAACACATGGTCAGGGCCATACACAGTAAACGAGATTTTTTTTCATCGAACACATTGAGCTCATAGATGATGACAAAAGATGGAAGTTCACAGTGAGAGAGGAGGAGTTGAAGTACCATGATCAACCTCCAACTTAGCAAGAACCAACCGTCAAGCTAGTGACATTAAAAGAGCACATGTTGGGAGGCAACCTAATCATCGGTATCTTTTTATTTTATTTTTTATTTTGTTTATTTTATCTGAATAAGCACATACATTACTTATAGAACTTTTTGAGGATAATTATGATCATTCAACATGCATTACATTCCATCACCTCTATTATTTTGTTACTTGAGGACAAGCAACCATTCTAAGTTTGGTGTTGGAGGCTACATAGAACAAAATCTAGAAAAACAAAAAGGGAGGTAACTCTGTCTATAGTCTTTAATTCCTTATTTTTTGCTTCTATTTTTGGTTGATAATCATGATTTATTCTTCATTACTTTACCTAACTTTTGAATTTACTTGTTTCTAAAATCCTTAAACATGTAACAAAGGATGTCTAAACAAATTCTTTTTAATAAGTTGAAGAAATATTTTTTATTTTTGGGGCAAATAAGATTAAGAAAAATGAGTGTTTGATAATGTGATTGTGTAATGAGGTTGCATGTTTGTAAAAACGTACATGGGGAGCTCTAAGACATGGAATAAAGTTTAGAGAAGTATTATGGATGCTGTTTAAAATCTATAAGACCAAGAAGCAGCAAGAAAAAAAAAGTGAAAGAAAAACAAAGAGAAAGACCCAAGGCTTTGAGAACCAATGGCCAGGAAGGTTAAAAAGAAACAAAACTCAAATAGTTTCCTAGTTAAGTGCCTGTGATGTTGCTGTGTCAAAGAGAGAGGCTTGAGCAATTAGAAAATCCTTTATGCATAGTTCTTTTCTTGTTTGGGGACAAGCAAGATCTTAAGTTTGGTGTTTTGATGCATGAGTATCTTTAGTTGTTTTCTTTATTAGTTATTTGAAAAAAGTTGGTGATTTCCTTATTATAATGGAGATTTTTTTTTCTTTAATCAATGTTTCTTGGAGTTGCTTTGAGTTTTGATATGTTTAATAAGTTATTGGAAGATTTTAGACAAGAACAAAGAAGTAAAAGGACAAGCAAAGAAGCCCCTAAGAGCCAAAGAGGAGGACATGTAATGCCTATACAAAAGAGCATAAATGCAACCTCCAAGGAACCAAACTTGAAGTGGCATGCCATGCCACAACCTCAAGTGGCATGCCAAGATCCATCCTCAAGCTCCAAGGAAGGGCTTGCCACACCTTTAGGGAGCCAATTTGAGAATGGCGTACCACGCCAAGCGGGGAGTGCAACACGCCTTCAAAAAGGAGAATAGCTTGGGCATGGAATGCAACACGCCAAACTTGGTGCGCAACACACCCTTGATGGAACTCCCAGGCCACACCTATGGCATGCCACGCTACTTAGGCATGTCGCACGCTTACGATCTCCTCACCAAGGGCGTGCAACATGCCAGCCACCCCATGCATGCCTTTGATAAACCTCTATTTTATGGTTTACAATGTGTTTAATTGTGTGGTTTTATCATGGTCTTTACCCACTTATTCATATAATTAGCATGCATTTATATTTCCTTCCTAAAATTATTACACGATTGAAAACATGCTTTTTTGGTCTTAATTTAGCTAATCTTAATCCTCTCTTATTACCATTCGATGCCTTGATCTGTATGTTAAGTGTTTCAGGCTTTATAGGGCATGAATGAGTGAGATATTAGGAAGGAAGCTTGCAAAAATTAGAAGGAACACAAGAAATTGAGGAGATGACCAACGAGAAGTGATGCGTACGCGTCAGCAATGCAACCGCGCAGAAGAAAGGAATTCGCAGTGACGCGGCCGCATGGCTCACGTGACCGCGCGGATTGGAAAAGCACAAGTGACGCAGAAGCGTGGACGACGCGAACGCGTGGCTGGGAAAAACGCGAATGACGCGTCCGCATGGATGACGCGATCGCGTGATGTACGCGATCTGCAAAATTACAAAAGTCGCTGGCAGAGATTCTGGGCCGCATTTCAACCCAGTTTTCGGCCCAAAAACACAGATTAAAGTCAGCGAACTTGTAGAGACTCATTAGGCTCTCATAATTCATAATTCTAGTTTTAGGTGTAGTTTTTAGAGAGAGAGGTTTTCTCCTCTCTCTTAGGATTAGGATTAGGATTAGGATTAGGATTTACATTAGGATTAGGATTTCATCTTCTGAGTTCCAGGTTATTATTCCTTTTATTTATTTTTCTAATTTATTTTATGAACTCCTTCATGATAAATTTGAATTTATGTTTAAATGTAGTTTGATTGCCTTCTTCTATTTATGTTATTGATGCTTTTAATTTAATTTAGATTTTATTCCCTTTTGGCTTTGGTTGATTAATTGGTAACTCTTGAGTTATCAAACTCATTGTTGACTGAAAATTGGAATTCTTCAAGAATTAATTCGAGATCCAATAACTCTAACTTTTCCTAAGGAAAGACTGGGACTTAAGGATTCGAATTAATTCATTCACTTAACTTACCTTCATAGTTAGAGGTTAACATAGTGGGAGAAAAATCCAATTCTCATCACAATTGATAAGGATAACAGGGATAGGACCTCCAGTTTTCATACCTTGCCAAGAGTTTTATTAGTTATTAATCTATTAATTCCCTGAAATCCCTTTCTCTAGTTCAAAACCTTTTCAACCCCCAAAAACACTGTTTTGCATAACCAATAATAATTCATACTTCCCTGCAATTCCTTGAGAAGACGACCCGAGGTTTAAATACTTCGGTTATCAATTTATCTAGGGGTTTGTTATTTGTGACAACCAAAACGTTTGTATGAAAGGACTTTTGTTGGTTTAGAAGCTATGCTTGCAACGGGAATTTATTCTGAATTCTAGACCACGCAAAAGTTCTCTCATCAAAATCGCACCTTTGTTGGGGAATTGCAAACGTGTTCCTTATTATTGGTTATTGTAAATATTTTTCAAAAAAAACATATTTTTCTTTTACTTGTTTATTTGTTTTCTCTCTTCCCTCTTATTTCTGATAACTACTATGAATTCTCACCCCTCTCGCTTTGAGTTTGGTTCTAACTTTGTTGAAGGAAATAGAAACCACAGCAGGACTATGCATCAAGGTCAGACCAATCAAGGATGGATGGAGCCAAGAGGATCTGATCAACCCTTTAGGCAACAACACCTTCCAAGATATCATGGACGAAGACCATTCTGCAATGCATACCAAAATGATAGATATCCTCAACATGACTTTGGACCATCATACTCACAAGCCTCTTTCCACTAAACACCTCCATATGACCCTAATCCTTATCCACCACACCAACCACCCTACGAGCCATACTTAGAACCACCACCTTAATATTCACCATCTCCATATCCTTATCAAGATGAACCACCTTCCTACCATGAACCCTTTCTCCCAACAAATGAACCCTCATATCCACCCCAAACCTCCATGGAGAAAGCATTTACTGATCTAAACTCTACTATACAAGCTCTTGTCACCCGAATCAGACCATCAAATACCTTCAACAATCAACCCTCAAGCTCTAGTGCACTTCCTTTTCAACCACATAATGATCCACCCATCCCATCACCACCATCCATGGAAGAGCACCCACATCCATCAATCTAAGAGCAAGATGATCCCAATGATGCTATTGATATGGAACAAGAGAGAGAGGATCATCTTCGCGAATCCATACTTCATAAGGAGCTAGAGGAGGCACTAAAGGTGAAGGTAGGAGAGACCCTTAAATATGAAGGAGTAATTAAAGGGAGTTATCATGGAAAGGTAATCATCAAGGAGGAGCAAGAGTCAAGGGATCATTTCAAGGAAATAGTATATCAATTTCATGCAACCCTTCATCAATTAGAGCAAGCAATAAGTCAATTACCTTTCGGATGTTCGGACACTCAAGTAACTCCCATGGCTTCATGTGGAGAATCTAATGAAGAACGTATTATGAAGGAGACACTAGAGACTCCAGTGGACAATAAGGAGCATGACTTTGTACTGGAATAAGTAGAGAAGCGATAATAGTTGCAGAGGAAGAAGTGGTTGAAGATTTAGGAGATGCAGAACCTCCACGGGAACCTCAAGTCACAGAACCCTCTTCTAAGGAGTTTGAATTTGTTGTTGAGGAGGGTGTACAACCCCCAAGGCATGTTATGGTTGAAGACTTGGAAGAGGTTGATCAAGAGATAGAGATTCAAGAAGAAAAAGCACAACCTCCCATGCCCTTGGTGAACAATGAAGAGGAAATTGAATCAGAAGAAAGCTACCAAGAGGAAGAGGTTGATATTGAAGAAGCTTGCAAAGAGGTGATAGTTGTCAAAGAAGAGCACAAGGGAGTGGAGCTTGCACGATCATTAGAAACACCTCCTCCTAAGTTGCCATCATCCTTCACAACATTCAAGTGGGTAAAATTCATATCCCTTAGCTTTCTAATCCCACTTGAATATGGGCTACTGGAGACGGATGGTCAACTTAGAGCTCTCTGTGGCATTAAGAGTAAGAAGAAGATGGTCAGTGAGAAGATTTATCCTGCAAGGTTCAACATGGTTGTGTGCTCAACATTTAAACGCAAAGGTTGGTGTAGAGCTCCACTGAATGGGTCTAGGAAGTTGTCTGCCTGTTTCAGTGAGAATTTAGATTGTTTGCCACCCGGCTGGAACAATATTGCTCAACAAGAAGACGGGTGCAAAAGCAAGATTTGGGACCCCGGAATTCAATCTAGAAATCAACACTCTTGGGGGCCTTGTCAGTTGCTTTAACTTACTTGAAGGCTTTCTGCACCTAGTTTGGGACCCCGGAGGCTACTGGAATTCTAAACACTGGTGGAGATTCTTGGATCAGTACAAGCACAAGCCACCATAACAAGGAGCTCACCAGAATGTCCAACTTAAGGACTTTAACTAAAAGTGCTAGGTGGGAGACAACCCACCATGGTATGATCGTTCTTTTTCAATTTTATTTCGTGTTGTTTATTTTTTTTCTATTTTGTTTTATTTTCATTGAACCTAGAAGTTTTCATAGCATCTACATTAACACTGCATACTGCATACTGCATAATTGCATAAAAAAAGAAAGAAAGAAAGAAAGGGAAACCACGCACGCGACGCGGCAGCGTCGCTGACGCATCCGCGTCACTAGTGCGTTGGGAAGAAAAGAATTGAACAGAGAGTCATGTGAGAGCGTGGCTGGAGGCACGCCTTTAGCGTAATTTGACCCCACGCGACCGCGTCGCTCACGCTGCCACGTCATGTGGAATTTTGGCCTCCCACGCGACCGCGTCAACCACGCGGCCGCGTGCCATGAAAATTCGACGTCAAAAAGGTGCATGGCCGAAAGTTGTGCTGGAATTGGGATGGACTCGTGCTAGAAGGCCAAGCCCTATCACGAGAATGCGTGCTGATAAACCCCATTTGTAGGGTTTATCTTGTATTGATTTTAGGGGATTTTATCACCTTTTACCCACATTTATTCAATGAAATAGCATGGTTTGATATAGTCTCCTTCAATTGTGCTTAAGAGTTAAAACATGCTTTTTAGGACTTAAAATAGCTAAATCTAATTCTCCTTGATTCTATTAGATGCCTTGATATGTTTGTTAAGTGATTTAAGGTTTAGGAGGAAAAGATTGGATCAAGGGAATGAAGAAAGAAAGCATGAAAAGTTGGAGAACTCATGAAGAAATTAAAGAACCGGAAAGTTGTCAAGCCGACCTCTTCGCACTTAAACGACCATAACTTGAGCTACAGAGGTCCAAATGATGCGGTTCTAGTTGGGTTGGAAAGCTAACATCCGGGGCTTCAAAACAATATAAGATTTACTATGGTTGAACTGCGCATGGTGACGCATACGCGCATAGTACGCGCATGCATCGTTGCTGACACCTGGTTCACTTAAAGCAAAACGTGGCCAGCGAATTCTAAAGCCTTGTGGGTCCAATCCAACTCATTTCGGGTGCTATTTATCCTAAGGAGTAAAGAGGGAAACACATGTTAGTTACCATTAGTCATAGTTTAGTAGTTAGAAATAGTTTCTAGAGAGAGAAGCTCTCACTTCTCTCTAGGATTAGGATTAGGATTAGGTTTAGTTCTTAGATCTAGATTTTAATTCATCTTCTTCTACTTCTATCTTCTCAATTCCTTGTTGTTACATTCATTCTTCTTCCATTCTTTTATTGTAATTTCCTTTATGTTGTTCTTATACTTTGTTGTAGATCTACAGAGAGGTTGCTAATTGGTTTGGAGTGCACTAAAGCTAGTCTTTCCTTGGGAGTTGGCTAGGACTTGTGGCCAAGTCAATTCATCCACTTGACTTTCCTTTATTTAGTAAGGGTTAACTAAGTGGTAGCAATGAACAATTCTCATCACAATTGAGAAGGATAACTATGATAGGACTTCTAATTTTCATACCTTGCCAAGAGCCTTTTATAGTTGTTAGTTTATTTTCATTGCCATTTACTTTTCATGCTTCTTATCCAAAACCCCAAAACAAATTTCTAACCAATAACAAGGCACTTTTTTGTAATTCCTAGGGAGAACGACCCGAGGTTTGAATACTTCGGTTTATAAAATTAGGGGTTTGTTACTTGTGACAAACAACTTTTTGTATGAAAGGATTAGTGATTGGTTTAGAAACTATACTTGCAACGAGAATTCATTTGTGAAATTATAAACCGTCAAAAATCCAATCATCAAAATGACGCCGTTGCCGGGGAATTGCAATGGTGTTATGTTATTGGTTATTGTATATATGTGAATATTGTGAATAGCTTGATTTTTTTGGATTGCTTGCTAGTTAGGACTTTGTTTCATTATTTCTTAGTAGTTTTTGTTTTTGTTTTCTCTTTTCACCATGAATTCTCATTTTGGCTATGAGTGTGATTACAACTATGTTGTAGGAAGTGGAGATTACAATAAAGATGTGTATCAAGGATGGAACAATCAAAGGTGGGAGGAGCCATATGCATATGATCAATCTTTATGGCAACAACCCCCCACCAATGCACTATGAAGAATAGCCATTCTATGATGCATATCAATCCAATGGCTATGGTGAATCACCTTGTGATTTTCAAGAACCACCACCATATGCCTATGAACCATATCCTCAACATAACTCTCAACCATACTCACAAGCCAAAGCCCCTTCTACCATACTCACAAGCCTTTTTTCACCAAACACCTTCATATGACCCTAACCTATATCCATCCTACCAACAACCATATGAGCCATATGAACCACACATAGAGCTACCACCATTCCAACATCAATCTTTTCAAGAGCCACCTCTTCCACATTATTACCAAGACGAATCACCTCCAATATATGAAAATTTTCAACCACAAGATGAATACTACTTTCCACCACAACCCCCCATGGAAGAATACTCATATCCATTGATCTAAGAGCCACATGATCCTAATCATATTATCCAAGAGGAATAAGAGTCAAGGGATCGTCTCAAGGAAGCATTGGATCAATTTCAAGCAACCATGGAGTGTGTTGTGCAACAAGTGGAAAGAATGGAAAACATTGAACCACCACAATTCTACCTGAGCCACCACAACTCTACCAAGAAGAACCACCTTCCTATTGTGAACCCTTTCCCCAAAATGATGAACCCTTCCACCCACCCCAACCTCTAATGGATGAAACCCTTGGTGTTCTTGTTCAAGGACAATAAGAGATGAAAAGGGATGTGCAAAATTTCATGGCTACCTTGGATGCGGTAACAAATCAATTAGCCTCCCAATGCTTGAACACTCAAGGAACTCCCATGGCTACATGTGGAGAATCAAATGAAGAACATAGCATGAAGGAGAGATTGGAAACTCCGGTGGGAAATGAGGGAAGTTGCTTTGTATTGGAACAATTGGAGGAAGCTTTAATTGATGAAGACAAGGAAGAAGTGGTAGAAGACTTAGGAGATGCTTAGCCTCCATGGGAACATAGAGTTGAAGAAAACCCCTCCAAGATGATTGAAATTAATGCTAGGGAGGAAAGTGCACAACCTCCAATGCATATTCCATACGAAGACTTGGATGGGATAGAGAAAGAATTGAGTTCCCTTGGTGATGAAGATTAAGCATCAAGTCTTAGTGGTGAAGAATCCTTTGAGCATGAAGAACCTTCTTCGGTTGGATTTGAAAGCGTTAAGGAGGTAAATTTTTCTCACCCTCTCTATTATGATTTGAATAAAGGAAAAGGTTTAGATAAAATTGTTGAACAAAGAATTGAGATCAAGAAATCTTGTGAAGAGGTGGAAGTCCCTAGAAATAGAAGAACGATGGTTGGTTATGCTTTGTCAAGATCTTTGGAAGCATCTTTGCCTAGGTTGCCATCTACACCTTCATTTAAGTGGGTGAAATTCATTTCTATTAGTTTTATTATCCCACTTGAATATGGTTTGCTTGAAACGGATGGCCAACTTAGGGAAGTTTGTGGGATGAAGCATAAGCGGAAAAGGTTTTGTGGTGGGCGTTGCAAATCAAGGCTCATTATGGTTAATGCATCAAACATGAGATATAAAGGTTGGAGTAGTGCTCAAATAGATGGGTCTAGGAGGATTGTTGGCCATTATATGGAGAATTCACCTTACTCACCACCCGGTTGGACTAATAATGATGATCAACCTCAAGACGGGTGTGAAAACAAATTGTGGGATCCTGGATTAGAAAAAGAGGACCAACTTTGGGAGCCCCAAACTTGTGAAGAACTTCATCAACACTTGGCTCAACCCATAGAAAATCTTAGGGCACAATGGAGAACCAAGAATTGGTGGGAGTTCCAAGATGAATACAAGCACAAGCCACCTTGATGAGGAGCTCCCCATAAGTCCAACTTAAGGACAATAAACAAAAGTGCTAGGTGGGAGACACCCCACCATGGTAAAATCTTTTCATTTTCTCTTTTGTAAATATTAGTAGAATTAGTTTAATTTCATGTTTTTATTGGTTTGTTAAGTTTAGTTAGAAGTATAATATGATAAATAAGGTTTTAGGGTGTTTTGGTAGCTGTTTGGAGGATTGAAAGGCTTGGATTGGTGCAAGAACTTAGAAAAAAGATTTTTGAAAAACAGAACACCATCCACGCGTACGCGCACATAACGCGTACACGCACCTGAGCATTTTCCGACCACCCACGCGCACGCGCACTGTACGCGTACGCGTGGATGCAAAATTTCACCTCCAGCCAAAAAACCCGAGAGTTAGGCCTGCACTGTGCAAACATTGGGCCTAAGGCACAAGTCTATGCACGTGTGCGCGCACCTGGTGCGTACGCGCACATGATCTTGAATTCGCAATGCATGCACACGCACACTGTGCGCGCGCGCGTCGATTGCACAATCTGCACCCCCGGTACTTTTACCAAAGATTTGTGCCACTTTTGTGCCAACACTAAGCCTCTCACCTAACTCGACGCACGGGTGCGCGCACTTGGCGCGTATGCGTCCATCGACCAATATACCCATCGACGCGTAAACATGCATGACGCGTACGCGTCGGTAAAAAAAAAGAGTTTTTTTTCTCCCCTTCTATTTTCGTTTGCTTATCACATTCGCATACTTCTTCTCTTCCCATTTTCATTTAGTTTTTGTAGCATATTTTCGTTTTTTTTAAGTCGTTTTAATAATGGTATTGCATCTTCCTACTCAATTGTTGAGGATTCCTTGCATTACTGTGGTGCCTCTTGACTTGTTTCATATTGTTGGGTGATGTTTCTCTTCAAATCAATGCTCAATCTTTTATGCACTTGTGTTCTTTGTGCATTGATATAACCTTATATTGTCTTTCATGGCCCACTCTCTCGTGTTCGAACTTGATGCTCATCATGCTCTTCATGCTTTGACCTTACTCTTGCATCAAGTATCATTGATATGCCATTTTCTCTTATTGTTTCCTCCTCTACATGTTGTAGCTACCATGTAGTAGAGAACCAGACTCCTACTTGGTATTAACCCCCGCCTATGTTCTATTTGCTTTGATATCTTTGTCATAGGCTTAATATTCCTTTCCTTTTCTATCCTTTTAGGTCGGCCACCAAGGAGGGAGAAAGGAAAAGCTTTTAAATGGGGCAACAAACAAGTCATCCGCACAACCATTTGAGGAGCTCATCAATTGTAGCAACCCGTCCACCTTGTTCTTCTTTGCATGCACCGAGGACGGTGCAATCTTCGAGTGTGGGGAGGTCGTCGACCGATCTCCATGGGTAACAATTTTCTTTTTCAACAAAAATGTTAGTTAGTTATTGCATTTGCATGATAGGTTGCATGTTAGTTAGAAATTTTACATATTTTACTACCTTCTTCTTATTAGGACTACTTGGTTAGAGTGATGATTTCTTTCCCAAGAAACTGTTTTAGGGCAACCTACCAATTTGAAAAATTTCTGTTGAACTTGCTTGAAAGAATTTATTTGGGAACATGATTTTTGAGCTAAGAACACAAGCTTGTGAGATTTGAGCCTAATGATGTGGTTACATCTTATAACCACTTATTTTTCCTTCTTGTGTGCATTATTCTCTTCCTATGATTGTAATCTTTGATTCGTTTGATTCTTTATGTCCATTATTTTGTGTATTCATGCACTTATATGATTGAGGCCATCATTTCATTAGCTCACTTACCCAAATGGCCTTACCATTTATCTTCCTTTGTTAGCCAAATTTGAGCCTACGATTAACCCACTTTTCTCTTAATTTAGCACATTACAAGCCTTAAAGCGGAAAACAATAAAAGTCCTTATTTGGATCTTTGATTAGCTTAGGCTAGTGTATGTGAGTATCATTCAAGTGTGGGAACCTTGGGACATTGGGTGAATAAAAGGGTAGTTTTGTATTATCAGTGTAAATATTGAGAATTGGGTACATACTTATGTATTGATCGAATGTAAAACCTTATGCATTGATGCTCTTGTATAAAAAAATGAGAAAAACAAAAGAAAAAGAAAAGAAAAAAATGAATAGAAAGAAAGAAAAAAAGAAAAACAATAAAAGGGGACAAAATGCCCCAAAGTGAAGCTCAAACAATAAAGAATCAATGCATATGGAATGTGAATTAAAAAGAAAATGCATGAGTATGTGAAAAAGTGAGGAATGGGTAGTTAGATTAGTACTTAATTGTATAGGTCATTATATAGGTTAGGTGGAAAAGTTTAAGCTAATCAAAGATTCAAATCCTAGTCCACTCGCCATATATGACCCTACCTTGACCCTAGCCCCATTACAACCTAAAGGAAAGACCTCATGATAATTGTATGCATGCATGAAATAAGTGTTGATTGTTAGATGAAAAACAAATCTTGGAAATCACGATTAGGGGAGAATTGAGTGAATCAACCCCAAACACAGAGTGATTAGAGTGCAAACACTTCCGGTGAGGGTTCGATGCTCAATTCCGTGATTTTCAGCTTTCATGAGCGTTCTTCTTGCAAGTCCACTTGAACTTCATTTTTATACTAAAATTGGTAGGATTCATGAATCGTTACATGATCTTTACCCTACTTATGCATGTATACCTTGGAGATTGATTTATTTTAACCAAGTAGGTAGAATCATTTTGTATTTAGTTGCATTCATATAGATAGATACATTTAGGGTATTTGCATTGAATAAATGTTTATACCCTTTGTTTCTCTCTTGGATTAAGCATGAGGACATGCTTGGTTTAAGTGTGTGGAGGTTGATAAACCCCCATTTGTAGGGTTTATCTTGTATTGATTTTAGGGGATTTTATCACCTTTTACCCACATTTATTCAATGAAATAGCATGGTTTTGTATATTCTCCTTCAATTGTGCTTAAGAGTGAAAACATGCTTTTTAGGACTTAAAATAGCTAAATCTAATTCTCCTTGATTCCATTAGATGCCTTGATATGTTTGTTAAGTGATTTAAGGTTTAGGAGGCAAAGATTGGATCAAGGGAATGAAGAAAGAAAGCATGAAAAGTTGGAGAACTCATGAAGAAATGAAAGAACCAGAAAGCTGTCAAGCCGACCTCTTTGCACTTAAACGACCATAACTTGAGCTACAGAAGTCCAAATGATGCGGTTCTAGTTGGGTTGGAAAGCTAACATCCGGGGCTTCGAAACGATATAAGATTTGCTATGGTTGAACTGCGCATGGTGACACGTATGCGCATAGTACGCGCACGTGCCGTTGCTGCCATCTGGTTCACTTAAAGCAAAACGTGGCCAGCGAATTCTAAAGCCTTGTGGGTCCAATCCAACTCATTTCTAATGCTATTTAACCCAAGGAGTGAAGAGGGAAACACATGTTAGTTACCATTAGTCATAGTTTAGTAGTTAGAAGTAGTTTCTAGTGAGAAAAGCTCTCACTTCTCTCAAAGATTAGGATTAGGATTAGGTTTAGTTCTTAGATCTAGATTTTAATTCATCTTCTTCTACTTCTATCTTCTCCATTCCTTGTTGTTACATTCATTCTTCTTCCATTCTTTTATTGTAATTTCCTTTATGTTGTTCTTATACTTTGTTGTAGATCTACTATTGTTCCTTCCATTTTCTTTCAATTCAATAAGAGATAATTCATAATAATTGTTCTTCTTTGCTTTTCTATTGTTGATCTCTTGCCTTTGTAGTTAGATCTCTCTTTAATTCTTGCAATTTATGTTGTTTACTTTTATTGCCTTTTATGTGTTTGTTGAAATGCCTCTTCTAGTTATAGTATAGATTTTGTTCCTCTTGGCCTAGGTAGAGTAATTAGTGACACTTGA
>NC_029775.3:60850995-60857523 GCF_000817695.3 Arachis duranensis | reverse complement strand
ATTTTAGTGAAAATGTGCAAAATAATGGTTGAGCACATGTTATTGCATTCAATACTTTAATTATATGCATTGAAAAAAAAGTGAAAAAGGAAAAGAAAAGAGCAATTAATAAAAGGGGGCAAAATGCCCCAGAATAAATAAGTGAAATCAATGCATATGAGCTGTACTCAAAACTTAGAATGCATAAATATGTAGTAAGCACAGTTAATGGGAAGTTAGATTTTGTATTTTAATTAAATAGATGGTCTTAAGTTAGGTGGAAAGTTTATGTTAATTAAGGATTCAAATTTTAGTCCACTTGGCCAAATACAATCCTACCTTGACCCTAACCCCATTACAACCCTTAAAAGACCTCTTGATTTGTGTATTGGTGCATTAAAATCTTGTTGATTGTTAGATGAAGAGCTAGCTATAGAAAGCAAGATTAGTAGAGAATTGAGAGAATTGACCCTAGACACTTGAGAGTTAGAATGACATACACTACTAGTAAGGGTTCAGTGCTTAATTCTATATTCCCTGCTTTTATGAGCTATCTTCTTCTTGGAACTTATTTATATTGTATTTTGTGATTTGAATTAGTAAAATCCAGTTCATATTTATTCTTGAAAGATTTATTTACTTTTTCAACAAGTAGGTAGAATCATTTTAGCATGTAGTTGCATTCACATTCATAGGGTGCATTGCATGAGTCTTGCCCTTCCCTACTCATTTATTTGGTCTCTTTGAGTTTAGTATGAGGACATGCTAATGTTTAAGTGTGGGGAGGTTGATAAATCACTATTTTATGTTTTACAATGTGTTTAATTGTGTGGTTTTATCATGGTCTTTACCCACTTATTCATATAATTAGCATGCATTTATATTTCCTTCCTAAAATTATTACATGATTGAAAACATGCTTCTTTGGTCTTAATTTAGCTAATCTTAATCCTCTCTTATTACCATTCGATGCCTTGATCTGTGTGTTAAGTGTTTCAGGCTTCATAGGGCAGGAATGGCTTAGAGAATGAAGAAGAAGTGTGCAAAGATCGAAGGAATACAAGGAATTGAAGAGATGACCAGCGAAAAGTCACGCGGTCACATGGCTCACGCAACCGCGTAGCGAGAAGTGACGTGTACGCGTCAGCGACGCGACCGCGCGGAAGAAAGAAATTTGCAGTGACACGGCCGCATGGCTCACGCGACCACGCAGATTGGAAAAGCACAAGTGACGCGGAAGCGTGGACGACGCGAACACGTGGCTGGGAAAAACGCGAATGACGTGTCCGCATGGATGACGCGATCGCGTGACGTGCGCGATTTGCAGAATTACAAAAGTCACTGGCAGAGATTCTGGGCCACATTTCAACCTAGTTTTTGGCCCAGAAACACAGATTAAAGTCAGGGAACTTGCAGAGACTCATTAGGCTTTCATAATTCATAATTCTAGTTTTAGATGTAGTTTTTAGAGAGAGAGGTTCTCTCCTCTCTCTTAGGATTAGGATTAGGATTAGGATTTCATCTTCTGAGTTCCAGGTTATTATTCCTTTTATTTATTTTTCTAATTTATTTTATGAACTCCTTCATGCTAAATTTGAATTTATGTTTAAACGTAGTTTGATTGCCTTCTTCTATTTATGTTATTGATGCTTTTAATTTAATTTAGATTTTATTCCCTTTTGGCTTTGGTTGATTAATTGGTAACTCTTGAGTTATCAAACTCATTGTTGACTGAAAATTGGAATTCTTCAAGAATTAATTCGAGATCCAATAACTCTAACTTTTCCTAAGGAAAGACTGGGACTTGAGGATTCGAATTAATTCATTCACTTAACTTACCTTCATAGTTAGAGGTTAACATAGTGGGGGAAAAATCCAATTCTCATCACAATTGATAATGATAACAGGGATAGGACCTCCAGTTTTCATACTTTGCCAAGAGTTTTATTAGTTATTAATCTATTAATTCCCTGCAATCCCTTTCTCTAGTTCAAAACCTTTTCAACCCCCATAAACACTGTTTTGCATAACCAATAATAATTCATACTTCCCTTCAATTCCTTGAGAAGATGACCCGAGGTTTAAATACTTCGGTTATCAATTTATTTAGGGGTTTGTTACTTGTGACAACCAAAACATTTGTATGAAAGGACTTTTGTTGGTTTAGAAGCTATACTTGCAACGGGAATTTATTCTAAATTCTAGACCACGCAAAAGTTCTTTCATCAGCCTTCAATCATGCCAACTTATCCAAAGTAGGGGCATGCCACATGCCACTATGGTTTGCTACATGGCTGCAATCATGCTTTAAAGGTGTGCCACATCACTCCTTGGCATAGCACGCTGGGCCAAAGCCCAGGGACTTCATGCTTTCCAACTCCACTCAAGTGCCACACACCACTCCATGCCTTCCAACTTCATCCAAGTGCCACACTAATTATCCAAGTTTCATTTCAAGCCTAAGATTCAATTGCCAGCCTATGATTCCAATTTAGTAACACACCAAGCTCTAAATCATGATTACAAGGAAAAGATCACTCCTAGTTTTGAATTGATTAGGCAAAGATATGATTAAATTTTATTTTACGTTATTTTAAACTTGAAAGTACGTATTAGGTTAGAATATAAATAAGTCCAAAGAACTATTCGGAGGACATCTCACGTTACCTTACTTCACAATCTTAGTTTCTGTTTTTCTATATCATGAGCAACTAATCTCTTCTGTTAAAATTAAGAGCTCTATTTATCTTTTGTTGGATTATTAATCTAAGTATTTTATTTTGTTTGAGGTTAATACACTTATCTATCTCATGATTGAGTTTTTGTTCTTCATTCCTAAAGATTAGAATTGTTGGAAAACATTCTAACTCTGTTTTGGATTCTAGTATTGCTTTAAAAAATTTAATATTAGAATTAGCTTGAAAACTCTTTCTCATGTCATTTTGATTTAACTAGGAATGGTGTTTCCAAGAGTGTGTGATACTTTATAATTTTTAATTGTCTCTAGTTTTGAATAAGTGACGTATAATTCAGATTAGAAATCTTTTGGAAATCATGCCTTCTTGTAAGTTTCAATTGTCTAGGACTAGCTTGGATACATGACATATAATTATGAACTACTTTTAAATCTTATTTTAACCTAAATCAGAATTGGGTTTAAGCTTTTCTCTTAATTGGTTGACCAAGGAATTGACAATTAATTGATTAAGGAGAAATTGGGTTGTTTACATAAGATTTTGTCGTGAATTGATCTCTGTAAGCCTCAACTAAATAAACACAAGGATTATTTTCCTAAAAAGTGAACATCTCTGAAACTTTAACATTCTCATCATTATTGTTTTCGTTCACTGCTTTGCTATTTATTTAGGGTAAGAAATTTTGATCTAGGTTCAAATAAGATTCAAAAATAGTTCTTAGGTTGAATTATATGTTACATATTTAAGCTAGTCCTAGACAATTGAAACTTACAGGAAGGCATAACTTTCAAAAGTTTTCTAATCTGAATTCTATGTCACTTATTCAAAACTAGAGACAATTGAAAATTATAAAGTGTCACAGACTCTTTGAAACACCATTCCTAGTTAAATAAAAAAGTCATGAAGAATGAACTTAGGATATAAATAAGTGAACAAGGTTCACATCTAGCTCTCTAGGAGAAAATCCAGGATCTAGGATCCTCGAATCCTGATCATCATCTAGTATCTCTTTCATAGTATAGTTATTTTCTTTTCTACCATGAGTAACTAAACTTCCTCTTTTAAAGGTTAGGAGCTTTGTTTTAATTTTATAGATTAGTAATGCAAGTATTTTCTTTATTTTAATTCTTGTATTTCTACTTTTTTCAAATTGAGTTTTGTTCTTCATTTTTAATGGTTAGAAGTATTGAAAAATACTCTAGGTCTGTCTTGGATTTTGTTATTACTTTGGAAAATTTAATATCAGAATTATCTCTAAATTCTTTCTCAATATTCGAGTGTATCAATTTTCGCTCATCAAACAACAACAACAACAACAACAACAACAACAACAACAATAACAATAATAATAAAGCAAAAGCTCAAACCGTCAACCACCTCGTGTGGTACGTGTAAGACATGGTACCTTAAGACATCCACCCATCCCAGAAAGGGTTAGATAGATCTCCCTCTATCCTCTACCAATCTATGGAACTATTGGTGGGGGATCATCATTTGTACCATCGACGTATGAACTCATGTTGTCCCTAAAATGCCCAAGTGCCTCAGAAGATGAAAAGGTTGTTGGGACATCCATGTGATGTGGGGCATACGCTGAAGGTGGTAGAGAGGTATGCATCTATGTAAATGGTTGTGGCTGTGTACCCCCA
The DNA here is from genome assembly GCF_000817695.3 of Arachis duranensis. Classification (NCBI taxonomy): domain Eukaryota; kingdom Viridiplantae; phylum Streptophyta; class Magnoliopsida; order Fabales; family Fabaceae; genus Arachis; species Arachis duranensis. The sequence continues at coordinate 60,853,199 of NC_029775.3, read as the reverse complement.
GGCATAACTCCTTGTAAGCCTATGACATAGGTAGATGGGTCAAGGAAAACATGAACCCAATATGGTATTATAAACCTAGCCTCAGTGTCCAAATCATGTATCTGGAGCTCCAAATGATAAGTCTGTAAATCGAAAATGCAAGAATTGCAATTAATTAACCGCTTAATTAATTAATTTAATTGCCTAAAATAGGTTCAAAAAATTTATAATATTAATTAGAAAATTTAAATATGATTTTTGGACTCAGTAGATTTTTTTGAGTTCAAAAATGTAATTTTCTGCAAAAAATTGCATAAAAATGCATACCAGTAAATTAGTCGATATTATCGGCTTAAGTTTGCTTGGTACTGTGCTAGAATGATAAAAATAGTAGAAAAACTTAGGAATATTATTAAAATTAAAAACTAGGCGCTAATTCTAAAAGTTTGGCCCAAAATTAGACCAAACAGGCCAAAATTGCTAACAGGCTGGACCGGGTCAAAGTTGGGCCCAAGCCCAACATATATATAAGCCAATTTGAGGCCATTCAGCCTCATAACTCACCAAAGAAAGGAGGAGTGATGCCGGCGATTGAGGGAGAAACCCTCTATTGTTACTATTCATCACAAACTTCCCAAGCTCATAACATGAGCTACGATGCTCTAATTCGCGAACGGTTTACAGCCACACGAAGTTCTTGTTGAGCCCATTAGTTTCATCGAACTAAAGTGTTAAGATTTTTTAAATCTTTGCCCAGTTTTTATCTCTATGAAATTCAAAATTTTAGGTTTGGTTTTTGAGTGATTTTTGTGATTTTGGGTGTTTAGGTATATTTTAACACTTGGTTGCTATTAGGTTTTGTCCTAATCAACGTTGAGTAAGGTGAGCATATTCAAATCTCTTGTGATTTTGTGGATTTGATGAACTCTAGGTTGATTTGTGATAAGTTATGTCTAGCTTGAAATGTGATTATCGGAGCATTGGTTCTTATGTTGGTGGTTTATTAGTGAGTTGAGGCTTGTTGGATTCCAAATTTGGTATCTTATATGTATTGTGAATCGTTCAAGGTATGATTTTGGTTTTCTCTATCTAATATATAGTATTTATAGACACTTATGCTAGTAGACCTTAGGATAGGACTGAATTGGTTGTTGATAATTGTGGTGTATAATGATTTTGATGATTGCGATGATGTCGGTGAATGATGATGTTGATTTATGATGTGGGTTTGGATAATGTTGATTATGAGGATTGGTAATGAATTATGAGGTTTGTTGATGTTCATAAATGTCGAGGATGGTGAAATAATGTTTTGTAATGTTAATTATTGAAATTTTTGTTTTATAAGTGAAATTTGGTGTATGAAATAGATGATATTATATGTTTCTAAGTTGTGGAATGATGAAAGGTATATGAATATAATTTAGTTACATTAGGGCTGTTTTGGATGTGGAAAAATTGGTTTTGAATTAAGAGTATTGGTAAATTTAAGGTTTAAAGGTTTTCGGTAAAAATGGATTTTTGGCCAACTTTGGTGGATTATATATTAAGCATCGGATTTCAGAAAGTGATTGGATTTTGTATCAAATTAAAGATAATTCAAAGTTCTTTAAAACGGTATAGATTTTGTAGAAATCAGAATTTTGTACAAAAAGATATGATCGTTGGAAGTTGGGGTAAAAAATTTGAATCCTGTGATGTTGCAGAAAATTGTAAGTTCTGGTTTGTGTGCCCACGTACACACCTGTGCCTATGCACCGAGCCGAACGAGTGTTATGATTCATGCGTATGCATGATGAGCGGATAATTTATACTCTTTTTGGCATTGTTTTTAGGTAGTTTTTAGTAAGTTCAAGCTACTTTTAGGAATGTTTTCATTAGTTTTTATGTTAAATTCACATTTCTGGACTTTACTATGAGTTTGTGTGTTTTTCTGTGATTTCAGGTAATTTCTGGCTGAAATTTAGGGACCTGAGCAAAACTCTGATAAGGAGGCTGACAAAGGACTGCTAATTCTGTTGGAATCTGACCTCCCTGCACTCGAAATGAATTTTTTGGAGCTACAGAACTCCAAATGGAGTGCTCTCAACGGCGTTAGAAAGTAGACATCTAGAGCTTTCCAGCAATATATAATTTATATAATAGTTCATACTTTATTCGGGAATTGACGACGTAAACTGGCGCTCAACGCCAGTTCCATGTTGCTGTCTGGAGTCAAACGCCAG
>NC_029775.3:60846570-60849545 GCF_000817695.3 Arachis duranensis | reverse complement strand
GGATTGAATGACTGTGACGAGCTTCAAACTCGCGATTGTTGGGCGTGATGACAAACACAAAAGAATCAAGGGATTCTATTACGACATGATCGAGAACCGACAGATGATTAGCCGTGCTGTGACAGAGCATTTGGACCTTTTTCACTGAGAGGATGGGATGTAGCCATTGACAACAGTGATGCCCTACATACAGCTTGCCATGGAAAGGAGTAAGAAGGATTAGATGAATGTAATAAGAAAGTAGAGATTCGAGAGGAGCACAGCACCTCCATGCACCTATCTGAAATTCCCACCATTGGAGTACATGAGTAACTTTATCTTTATTTTCAGTTTATTTATTATTTATTTTCGAAAACTCGATAATTCATTATTATCCGCCTGACTGAGATTTACAAGATGACTATAGCTTGCTTCATACCAACAATCTCCGTGGGATCGGCCCTTACTCACGTAAGGTGTTACTTGGACGACCCAGTGCACTTGCTGGTTAGTTGTGCGAAGTTGTGAACCATGGTATTGGCACCAAGTTTTTGGCGCCAGTGCCAGGGAACGAAAGTGCAATGAATTTTACAAAATACATAAGATTATGAATCACAATTTCGTGCACCAAGTTTTTGGCGCCGTTGCCGGGGTTTGTTCGAGTATGGACAACTGACGGTTCATCTTGTTGCTCAGATTAGGTAATTTTCTTTTCAAAATTTTTCAAAAATATTTTTCAAAATTTTCTTTTCTTTTTCGTTTTTCCAAAAATATTTTCGAAAAATTTTTTTTAATAAAAATCCAAAAAAATATCATAAAATCTTAAAAATAAAAAATATTTGGTATTTCTTGTTTGAGTCTTGAGTCAACTTTTAAGTTTGGTGTCAATTGCATGTTTTTAAAAAAATTATTATGCATTTTTCGAAAATTCATGCATTCATGGTGTTCTTCATGATCTTCAAGTTGTTCTTGGTAAGTCTTCTTGTTTGATCTTGATGTTTTCTTGTTTTGCATCTTTTGTTGTTTTTCATATGCATTTTTCGTTTGTTGGAATCCATGCATTAAAGATTTCTAAGTTTGGTGTCTTGCATGTTTTCTTTGCATAAAAAATATTTCAAAATTATGTTCTTGATGTTCATCATGATCTTCAAAGTGTTATTGGTGTTCATCTTGAAATTCATAGTTTTCTTGCATGCATCTTGTGTTTTGATCCAAAATTTTTATGTTTTGGGTCATGTTTGTGTTTTTCTCTCTCCTCATTAAAAATTCAAAAATCAAAAAAATATCTTTTCCTTATTTCCCTCCAAATTTTCAAAATTTTGGGTTGACTTGGTCAAAAATTTTTAAAAATTAGTTGTTTCTTATAAGTCAAGTCAAATTTTCAATTTTAAAAATCTTATCTTTTCAAAATCTTTTTCAAAAATCACATCATTTTTATTTTTTTTGTAATTTTCGAAGTTTTTAAATTTTTATTTTCAAAATCTTTTTCTTATCTTTAAAAAAAATTGAAATTTTACTAACAATTAATGTGATTGATTCAAAAATTTGAAGTTTGTTACTTTCTTGTTAAGAAAGGTTCAATCTTTAAATTCTAGAATTTTATCTTTTAGTTTCTTGTTAGTCAAGTAATCAATTTTAATTTTGAAAATTAGATCTTTTTCAAAATATCTTTTTCTTAAAAACTTTATCTTTTTATCATATATTTTTATCATATCTTTTTATCTTATCTCTTATCATATCTTTTTCAAAAAAAATTTGATTTCAAAATATCTTATCTAACTTCTTATCTTCTTATCTTTTCAAATTTGACTTTAATATCTTTTTCAACTAACTATTTGACTTTTTTTTTGTTTCTTATCTTTTTCAAAACCACCTAACTACTCTTTCCTCTCTAATTTTCGAAAATATCTCACCTCTTTTTCAAAAATTCTTTTTAATTAACTAATTGTTTCAAATTTTAATTTTAATTTTAATTCATCTTTAATTTTCAAAATTACTAACTCCTTTTCAAAAATATTTTTGAAAATCCCTCTCTCATCTTCTTCTATTTTATTATTTTATTTATTTACTAACACTTCTCTTCATCTCTTATCACCTCCTCTATCCTTATTCTTTATACAGACTATTCATCCCTCTCCTTCCATTATCCCCTTTCTTCTTCTACTAATAATAAGGATCCTCTTTACTGTGACATAGAGGATTCCTCTTCCTTTTCTTTTCCTATTCTCTTTCATATGAGCAAGAACAAGAAAAAAGACACTCTTGTTGAAGCTGATCCTGAACCTGAAAGGACTCTGAAGAGGAAGTCAAGAGAAACTAAAAATCAACAATTCAGAGAAACCTAAAAAAAAAAAAGAAAAAAAAAAGAGAAAAGGGAAGACAAAAAGCTTCCACCTCCAAGTCATGGGAGATGGAGATATTCATCTCAAGGGTCCATAACTCAGTAGAAGAGCATTTGACTGCACATCAAGAGAGCATGAGAAATTCCCTCATCAAGAAATCCCTGAGATACCTCAAGGGATACATGTTCCTCCACATAATTATTGGAAGCAACTAAGGGTAGGAACACCAAAATCACTAGGGATCATGCAACAGAAGCAAGGAAGAGACATAAAGGAGCTCAAAAGGCACCATTGGACCTTCAAAAGGCGCCACCCTCACTAAGGTGGACTCATTCCTTAACTTCCTTGTTCTTATCTCTCTTTTTTTTTTTGGTTTTTTTATGTTATGTTCATTTATGTTTTGTGTCTCTACTTCATGATCATTAGTAGTAGTAACTATGTCTTAAAGCTATGAATAACTCCATGAATCCTTCACCTCTCTTAAATGAAAAATGTTTTAATTCAAAAGAACAAGAAGTACATAAATTTCAAAAATTGTCCTTGAATTTAATTTAATTATATTGATGTGGTGACAATACCTTTTGTTTTCTGAATGAATGCTTGAACAGTGCATATTTTTTATCTTGTTGTTTATGAATGTTAAAATTGTTGGCT
>NC_029775.3:60830559-60846429 GCF_000817695.3 Arachis duranensis | reverse complement strand
GAAAAAAAAAGAAGAAAATAGAAAGAAAAAGAAAAAGCAAGCAGAAAAAGCCAATAGCCCTTAAACCAAAAGGCAAGGGTAAAAAGGATCCAAGGCTTTGAGCATCAATGGATAGGAGGGCCCAAGGAAATTAAATCCAGGCCTAAGCGGCAAAATCAAGCTGTCCCTAACCGTGTGCTTGTGTCATGAAGGTCCAAGTGAAAAGCTTGAGACTGAATGGTTAAAGTCATGATCCAAAGCAAAAAGAGTGTGCTTAAGAGATCTGGACACCTCTAACTGGGAACTCTAGCAAAGCTGAGACACAATCTAAAAAGGTTCACCCAGTCATGTGTTTGTGGCATTTATGTATCCGGTGGTAATACTGGAAAACAAAGTGCTTAGGGCCACGGCCAAGACTCATAAGTAGCTGTGTTCAAGAATCAACATACTTAACTAGGAAAGTCAATAACACTATCCAAAATTCTAAGTTCCTAGAGAAGCCAATCATTCTAAACTTCAAAAGAAAAAGTGAGATGCCAAAACTGTTCAGAAGCAAAAAGCTACAAGTCCTGCTCATCTAATTATAATTAATATTCATTGATATTCTGGAATTTATAGTATATTCTCTTCTTTTTATCCTATTTGATTTTCAGTTGCTTGGGGACAAGCAACAATTTAAGTTTGGTGTTGTGATGAGCGGATAATTTATACGCTTTTTGGCATTGTTTTTAGGTAGTTTTTAGTAAGTTCAAGCTACTTTTAGGAATGTTTTCATTATTTTTTATGTTAAATTCACATTTCTGGACTTTACTATGAGTTTATGTGTTTTTTTGTGATTTCAGGTAATTTCTGGCTGAAATTTAGGGACCTGAGCAAAACTCTGATAAGGAGGCTGACAAAGGACTGCTGATGCTGTTGGAATCTGACCTCCCTGCACTCGAAATGAATTTTCTGGAGCTACGGAACTCCAAATGGAGCGCTCTCAACGGCGTTAGAAAGTAAACATCCATAGCTTTCCAGCAATATATTATAGTCCATACTTTATTCGGGAATTGATGACGTAAACTGGCACTCAACGCCAGTTCCATGTTGCTGTCTGGAGTCAAACGCCAGAAACACGTCACGACCCAGAGTTGAACGCCAGAAACACGTTACAACTTGGCGTTCAACTTCAAAAGAAGCCTCAGCTCGTGGATAGATCAAGCTCAGCCCAAACATTCACCAAGTGGGCCCTGGAAGTGGAATTATGCATCAATTAGTTACTTCTGTAAACCCTAGTAGCTAGTTTATTATAAATAGATCTTTTTACTAGTGTATTATACATCTTGGGACGATTAGTTCTCAGATCATGGGGGCTGGCCTCTCGGCCATGCCTGAACCTTTCACTTATGTATTTTCAACGGTGGAGTTTCTACACACCATAGATTAAGGGTGTGTGACAACCACTTCCGTTCTACCTTAGGCCGGGCGCATATCTCTTAGATTCCCCAACAGAATCTTCGTGGTATAAGCTAGATAGATGGCAACATTCATGGGAATCCGGAAAGCCTAACCTTGTCTGTGGTATTCCGAGTAGGATTCTGGGAATCAGGAAAGTCTAACCTTGTCTGTGGTATTCCAAGTAGGATTCTGGGATTGAATGACTGTGACGAGCTTCAAACTCACGATTGCTGGGCGTGATGACAAACGCAAAAGAATCAAGGGATTCTATTCCAACCTGATTGAGGACCGACAGATGATTAGCCGTGCTGTGACAGAGCATTTGGACCTTTTTCACTGAGAGGATGGGATGTAGCCATTGACAACGGTGATGCCCTACATACAGCTTGCCATGGAAAGGAGTAAGAAGGATTGGATGAATGTAATAAGAAAGTAGAGATTCGAGAGGAGTACAGCACCTCCATGCACCTATCTGAAATTCCCACCATTGGAGTACATGAGTAACTTTATCTTTATTTTTAGTTTATTTATTATTTATTTTCGAAAACTCCATAATTCATTATTATCCGCCTGACTGAGATTTACAAGATGACCATAGCTTGCTTCATACCAACAATCTCCGTGGGATCGGCCCTTACTCACGTAAGGTATTACTTGGACGACCCAGTGCACTTGCTGGTTAGTTGTGCGATGTTGTGAACCATGGTAATGGCACCAAGTTTTTGGCGCCAGTGCCAGGGAACGAAAGAGCAATGAATTTTACAAAATACATAAGAGTACGAATCACAATTTCGTGCACCAATGCACGAGGGATTCGCACAGGCACTCCCTATGAAAGTTTCAAGTCATGAGTACGCACAACATCATGGGTACACACAAACTGGGAAGAACATTCTATTGAGTGCGTCCGCACGTATTCATGCGTATGAACAAGATGGAAAATTTTACCTTGTGTGCTTATGCACACCTCTATGCATACGCACAATCCTTTCTTTTCAAATAAAAACTTTGTTTTCAATTGTTTTACCTTCCTGGTAAGCTTGCAAACCTCCGTAATGCGTGCTTAAGGTCCCTTAGTTTGTTTTTAGGCTTTGAAACATAGAGTACCCTAAGTGAGTTTAACTAGATATTTTCTGGTAAAAATTTTAGAATATCGAGATTTAGGTTTTTGAAGTTTATGAGTGGACCGTTGGAGTACTACATTAATGATGAATGTGATGAGCTGTGGAAATAAGAAAATTTATAATGTTTGTGACGAGTCTGGGACTCAAAGATAAATAAGAAAATATTGAATACTAGAAGTGATCACTGATGGAATATAGATATATAAGTTGTTTTATACTGATATTTTTGAGACGTGTTCCTGTCAAGGACCATAGGTTAATTCTGCCTATCCGCGGCAGTGGCGTAAGGGCGCTGGTTAGTCCTGCTTACATTGTGTTTTCTACAGGCATTGAGGAGGTTTGGTAGGCGGTGGAAACGGGATCGCATAGTGGTTAGCCTGGCGAAGGCTGTGGGACGGTGGTGTAAATGTTAGATTAGAAATCCCCTAAGTTAGATGACCTGTTTAAGGATTTATTTATCTGTTTCATAAGCTTGAATATTATGATTGTTCTTAAGTTCTTGGATTGCCTCTAGCATCTCGGAATCCTATATCTTACATTACTGGGCACTGCTACCATACTGAGAACCTTCGGTTCTCATACCATCTTCTGTTATTATTTTTTAGATGAAGATCGTAACCCACCTCAGTGATGGTGATAGAGCGGAGGATCTTTATCATCTTTTGAATTTTTTTGGATATTTTGTTTTAGTACTTTCACTTTTGTAGTTTATTTTCCTTAGAGGCTATCTTTGAGAGAGATATTGTATATGATGTTTTAGTTTTCAGAACTCTGTTATGTCTATAAATACTAGTCGGCCTAAATTCCATGGGCTACGGCTAGTACTCTATGACTATTATGCTTCTATATCTACATATACGTTGTTATCTTGTATCTATATCTTGTGCCTTTAGGCTTATAGCTTTGTGTGAACATTTTGCGCTTTTAAAACTCTATTTTTAAGGTTATTTGTTCATCGGGCTTCTAGAATTAGTATCTCTTTCTATATATACATATATATTATCGTATAAGCCATAGAGCTATCGTAACCTTTAACTATCCTTTTCTTTACAGCATGAGATAAGGCTTATGATAATTAAAGTGATACATTTAGTGGTATCAGAGCGATTCGTCCCCGTGAGCCTGAGGGATGGACTGATTGTACTTCATTGCATACTTTGTGTCTTTTTCTTTCGTGCTATTTTGTTTATCTGCTTGATATTGCATAGCATGCTTGTTTGTGAGTTCCTTTTTGGGATAATTAAATGACTAGGCTTTTAGTATTGATACTGATGACCTTGATATTGACTATTTGGTGTAGACAGGAACCTTAATGGCTACTCGCAAACGAGGTCGTAGGCGTAAATAGGGAGAAACTGAGAAGCAGATGCCGTTTGTGTGGACGATAGAGTGTGAGGAGAGATCTCAAGCTTTGAAGGAGAAATTAAATTCAGTGCCTGTTTTCATTTTTCCAGAACCGCACGACGCGTTTAAAGTGTATTGTGAGGCTTCGTTAAAGGATTTGGGTTGCGTGTTGATCCAACACCGGAATGTGGTGGTGGTGCACGAAATTGTGATCACACTTTTCACAACTCCGCATAGCTAACCAGCAAGTGCACTGGGTCATCCAAGTAATACCTTATGTGAGTAAGGGCGATCCCACAGAGATTGTCGGCTTGAAGCAAGCTATGGTCATCTTGTAAATCTCAGTCAGGTGGATTCAAATGGTTATGACGATTTGATAATTAAAAGATAAATAAAACGGAAAATAATATAGAGATACTTATGTAATTTATTGGTGGGAATTTCAAATAAGCATTTGGAGATGCTTTGTTGCTTCTGAACATCTGCTTTCCTATTGTCTTCATCCAATCATGAGTCCTCCCTTCCATGGCAAGCTGTATGATCCTCTCAGTGAAAATGGTCCGGCTACAGCTACCGCAGGGCTAATCATCTGTCGATTCTCACTTGTGTTGGAATAGGATCCCTTGATCCTTTTGCACACTATCATTGCACCCAACAATCACGAGTTTGAAGCTCGTCACAGTCATCCCGTCTTAGACCCTACTCGGAATACCACAGACAAGCTTTAGAATTTCCAGATCTCAAGAATGATGCCAATTATTTATAGCCTATACCACTAAGGTTCTAATCTCAGATTCGGATGCTCTGTTGTCAGGAGAGATGATGCGAATCGCGGATCAGAGACCCAAGAGAATATACTCTGGCTGTCGTCCAATGACTACGCTGAACATCATGTAGACCGCTTGTGGTTGTCAGGCACGTGGATCTTGGCTAAGCGAGTAATGAAGATAGTGGGTGATTGTCACGGGTCACCCTTCATTTTGACTTAACTGAATTAAGTACGAGAGTATATCTTAGAGAAATAGTAGGTGTGAATTGAAAGAAAAACAATAATACTTGCATTAGTTCATGAAGAACAGCAGAGCTCCTCACCTTAATCTATGAGGTGTCGAAACTCCACGGTAGAGAATACATAAGAGAAGAAGGTCTAGGCATGGCCGAATGGCCAGCCCCCCAAATGTGCAAAATGATCTCAAGTGATCAAAAAGCTATTCCAAAAAGACCCTCGATACAATAGTCAAAAGTGCTATTTATACTAGACTAGTAACCTAGGTTTACATAAAATGAGTAGATAGTGCAGAAATCCACTTTCGGGGCCGACTTGGTGTGTGTTTGGGCTGAGATTTGAAGCTTTCACGTGCATAGGCCATCCTTGGAGTTAAACGCCAGTTTGGATGCCAGTTTGGGCGTTTAAGTCCAGTTTTGGTGCCAGTTCCGGCGTTTTAGGCCAGAAAATGGTCTCTAGTAGGCGTTTGGACGCCGATTTGGGCCATCAAATCGCGAGTAAAGTATGAAAGACCAAGATGTCTAATTTTCAACGCAATTGAGAGCGTGCCAATTGGGCTTCTGTAGCTCAAGAAAATCCATTTCGAGTGCAGCAGGGTCAGAATCCAACAGCATTTGCAGTCCTTTCTCAGCCTCTGAATCAGATTTTTGTGCAGGTCCCTCAATTTTAGCCAGAAAATACCTGAAATCACAGAAAAACACACAAACTCATAGTAAAGTCCAGAAATGTGATTTTTGCATAAAAACCTATAAAAATAAACCAAAAAGTAACTAGAACCTACTAAAAACTACCTAAAAACAATGTTAAAAGTGTATAAATTATCTGCTCATCACAATACCAAACTTAAATTGTTGCTTGTCCCCAAGCAACTAAAAACAAAATAGGATAAAAAGAAGAGAATATACAATAAACTCCAAAACATCAATGAAGCTTAGTTCCAATTAGATGAGTGGGACTAGTAGTTTTTTGCTTCTGAACAATTTTGGCATCTCACTTTATCCTTTGAAGTTCAGAATGATTGTCATCCATAGGAACTCAGGATTTAGATAGTGTTATTGATTCTCCTAGTTTAGTATGTTGATTCTTGAACACAGCTACTTATGAGTCTTGGCCGTGACCCTAAGCATTTTGTTTTCCAGTATTACCACCGGATACATAAATGCCACAGACACATAACTGGGTGAACCTTTTCAGATTGTGACTCAGCTTTGCTAGAGTCCCCAGATAAAGGTGTCTAGAGTTCTTAGGCACACTCTTTTGCTTTGGATCACGAATTTAACCACTCAGTCTCAAGCTTTTCACTTGGACCTTCTTGACACAAGCACATGGTTAGGGATAGCTTGAATTAGCCGCTTAGGCTAGCATTTTATTTCATTGGGCCCTCTTATCCATTAATGCTCAAAGCCTTTGATCCTTTTTACCCTTGCCTTTTAGTTTAAAGGGTTACTGTTTTTTTTTCTTTGCTTCTTTTTTCTTTTTCTTTTTTTCCTCTTTTTTTCTTTTTTTTTTTGCAAGCTTTATGTCTTTCACTTTTTTCCTTGCTTCAAGAATCAATTTTATAATTTTTCAGATTATCAATAACATTTCTCTTTTTTCATCATTCTTTCAAGAGCCAACAATTTTAACATTCATAAAATTCACTATAAAAAATATGCACTGTTCAAGCATTCATTCAGAAAACAAAAAGTATTGCCACTACATCAAAATAATTAAACTAATTCCAAGATAGAATTCAAAATTCATGTACTCCTTGTTCTTTTGTAAATAGAAACATTTTTCTTTTAAGAGAGGTGAAGGATTCATGGAACACTCATAACTTTAAGACATAGACACTAGACACTAATGATCATGTAATAAAGACACAAACATAGACAAAACATTAAGCATAAAAATCAAAAAACAAAAAAATAAGAACAAGAAAATTAAAGAACGGGTCCACCTTAGTGACGGCGACTAGTTTTTCCTCTTGAAGATCCTATGGAGTGCTTGAGCTCTTCAATATCTCTTCCTTGCCTTTATTGCTCCTTCCTCATGGCTCTTTGGTCCTCTCTAATTTCATGGAGGATAATGGAGTGCTTTTGGTGCTCTGTCCTTAGTTGCTCCATATTAGAACTCAAATCTCCTAAGGAGGTGTTGAGTTGCTCCCAATAGTTGTGTGGAGGAAAATGCATCCTTTGAGGCATCTCAGGGATTTCTTGATGAGGGACTTCCTCATGCTCTTGTTGAGGTCCATGAGTGGGCTCTTTTGTTTGCTCCATCCTCTTTTTAGTGATGGGCTTGTCCTCTTCAATGAGGATGTCTTCCTCTATGACAATTTCGGTTGAATTGCATAGGTTACAGATGATATGAAGAAAGGCTAACCTTGCCAAAGTGGAGGGTTTGTCAGCTACCTTGTATAGTTCTAGAGGTATGATCTCATGCACTTCCATTTCCTCTCCAATCATGATACTATGGATCATGATAGCCCAAACCACAGTTACTTCGGATCGGTTTCTAGTAGGAATGATAGAGCGTTGGATGAACTCTAACCATCCTCTAGCCATGGGTTTAAGGTTAAGCCTTCTCAGTTGAACCGGCTTGCCTTTGGAGTCTCTCTTCCATTGGGCTTCTTCCACACAGATATCCATGAGGACTTGGTCTAACCTTTGATCAAAGTTGACCCCTCTTGTGAAAGGATGAAGATCTCCTTGCATCATTGGCAAGTTAAATGACAACCTCACGATTTCTGAACTGAAATCCAAGTATTTCCCCCGAATCACTGTGAGCCAATTCTTTGGGTTCGGGTTCACACTTTCATCATGGTTCTTAGTGATCCATGCATTAGCATAGAACTCTTGAACCATTAAGATTCCGACTTGTTGGATGGGGTTGGTGGGAACTTCCCAACCTCTTCTTCGGATCTCTAGATATTTTCTCTTTTTAAGCTTAAAGGGGACCTCGGGGATCACCTTTTTCTTAGCCATAACTTTATAGAAGTGGTCTTGATGGACCTTTGAGATAAATCTCTCCATCTTCCATGACTCAGAGGTGGAAGCAATTGCCTTCCCTTTCCTCTTTCTAGAGGTTTCTCCGGTCTTAGGTGCCATTAATGGTTATGGAAAAACAAAAAGCAAAACTTTTTTTCCACACCAAACTTAAAAGGTTTGCTCGTCCTCGAGCAAAAAAAGAAAGAAAGGAGGAGAAGAAGAAGAATTGAAGGAGATGGAAGTGTGTGAAGGGTTCGCTCAAGTGGGTAGGAAGTGTTGGTGATGTATGAAAATAAAGGAGTGAAGAGGGGGTATTTATAGAGTAAGGGAGAGAGGGAATTCATGTGAGAAGGGGTGGGTTTGGGAGGGAAATAGTTTTGAATTTGAATGGTGAGGTAGGTGGGGTTTATTTTGGGAAATAGTGGATAGATGTGAGTGGTGGAGAGATTATGGGAAAGAGGGTAGGATTTGATAGGTGAATGGTGTTTTAGGGAAGAGTGTTATGGAAAGGTGTGAAGAAGGGAGAGATTGAGTTGGGATAGGTAGGGATTCTGTGGGGTCCACAGATCCTCAGGTGTCAAGGATTTCGCATCCCTGCACCTTTCTGGCCTTTAAATGCCCACTGTATGTCATTTTTGGCGTTAAACACCAGGTTGATGCCCATTTCTGGCGTTAAATGCCATGTTGATGCCCATTTCTGGCGTTAAACGCTAGTCTGGCTGCCAATTTCTAGCGTTTAACGCCCAGAATGATGCCAGACTGGGCATTAAACGCCCATTCTGCTACCCTTACTAGCATTGAACGCCAGCTAGACACTAGACACCCTTTTCTGGCGTTAAACACTAGTTTGTGTGCCATTTCTATCATTTAACGCCCAGAATGCTGCCAAACTGGGCGTTAAATGCCCATTTTGCTATCCTTATTGGCATTTAAACGCTAGTAAGCTCGTCCCTCAGAGTATGCTATTTTTTATGCTATTTTTGGTTCCTGCTTTATTTCTGCAACTGTTTTTGTGACTTCACATGATCATCAACCTAAAGAAAACATATAATAACAATGGAAAATAAAATGAAAAGGTAATTAATATAGATAAAATTGGGTTGCCTCCTAATAAGCGCTTCTTTAATGTCAATAGCATGACAGGAAGCTCTTACAGAGCTTTACAGATATTCAGAGCATGATTGTAACATCCCAACACTAAACTTAGAGCTTAAATGTAGGGCTCTGCTTGACTCTGCATTGAGAGAAGCTTTTCATGCTTATTCTCCATGTTTAAAGAAGAAGATCCTTGAGTCTTAAACATAAGGTAGTCCTCATTCAATTGAAGGACTAACTCTCCTCTGTCCACATCATTCACAGCACTTGCTGTGGCAAGGAAGGGTCTTCCAAGGATGATGGATTCATCCTCATCCTTCCTAGTGTCTAGGATTATGAAGTCAACAGGGATGTAAAGGCCTTCAACCTTCACTAAGACATCCTCTACAAGTCCACAAGCTTGTTTCATTGATTTATCTTCCGTCTCTGGTGAGATAATTGCTGCTTGTACCTCAAAGATCCCTAGTTTCTCCATTACAGATAGTGGCATGAGGTTGATACCTGATAGCAGGTCACACAGAGCCTTTTCAAAGGTCATGGTGCCTATGGTGCAAGGTATTAAAAACTTTCTGGGATCCAGTTTCTTTTGAGGTAATGTCTGCTGAATCCAAGTATTCAGTTCATTGATGAGCAATGGAGGTTCATCCTCCCAAGTCACATTACAAAATAACTTGGCATTCAGCTTCATGATTGCTCCTAGATACTGAGCAACTTGCTCTTCAACAATATCTTCGTCCTATTCAGAGGAAGAATACTCATCAGAGCTCATGAATGACAATAGTAAGTTCAGTGAAATCTCTATTGTCTTTGTGTTAGCCTCAGATTCCTTTGGTTCCTCAATAGGGAACTCCTTATTGGTCACTTCCTTTTCACTCTCTCCAGGTTTGGCCATGTTGGTTATAGTTATGGCCTTGCACTCTCTTTTGGGATTCTCTTCTGTATTGTTTGGGAGAGTACTAGGAGGAGTTTCAGTAACTCTTTTACTCAGCTGACCCACTTATGCCTCCAAATTTCTGATGGAGGACCTTGTTTCATTCATGAAACTGAGAGTGGTCTTAGATAGATCAGAGACTATGTTTGCTAAGCCAGAGATGCTCTGCTCATAATTCTCTATCTGTTGCTGAGAATATGATGGAAAAGTCTTGCTATTGCCAAACCTATTTCTCCCACCATTATTGTTGTTGAGGCTTCTGTTGATCCTTCCATGAGAAATTTGGATTTTTCCTCCATGAAGGATTATAGGTGTTTCCATAGGATTCTCCCATGTAACTCACCCCTTCCATTGCAGGATTCCCAGGGTCATAAGCCTCTCCTTCTGAGGAGGCTTCTTTAGCATTACCGGATGCAACTTGCAATCCAGTCAGATTCTGAGAAATCATATTGACTTGCTGAGTCATCCCATTATTCACAGGATTTCTTTCAGAAGTGTACATGAACTGGTTATTTGCAACCATCTCATTGAGTTCCTGGGCTTCTGCAGGGGTTTTCAAATGAAGATATTCACCAGCAGAATGGTCCAATGACATCTTGGACAATTTAGATAGACCATCATAGAATATACATATGATGCTCCATTTGGGAAGCATGTCAGAAGGACACCTTTTGGTTAATTTTCTAAGCTTCATAGACGGATTCACCTTCCTTCTGTTTGATGGTTTGGACATCCACTCTAAGCTTGCTCAGCTTTTAAGGTGGAAAGAAATATGTCAAGAAAGTGTTGACCAACTTGTCCCAAGAGTTCAGGCTTTCTCTAGGTTGTGAGTCTAACTATGTTCTAGCTCTGTCTCTTACAGCAATAGGGAAAAGCATAAGTCTGTAGACCTCGGGATCAACCCTATTGGTCTTAACAGTATCACAAATCTGCAAGAATTCAGCTAAGAACTGATGAGATCTTCCGATGGAAGTCCGTGAAACTTGCAATTCTGCTGCATTAGAGAAACTAATTGAGGCTTAAGCTCAAAGTTGTTTGCTCCAATGGCAGGAATTGAGATGCTTCTTCCATAGAAGTTGGAAGTTGGTGCAGCATAGTTACCAAGCATCTTCCTTGCATCTCTAGCATTGTTGTTGGGTTTGGCTGCCATGTCTACTTCTTTTTAGAAATTCTTTGTAAGGTCCTCTCTAGAGTGTTGTGCTTTAGCTTCTCTTAGCTTTTTCTTCAGAGTCCTTTCAGGTTCAGGATCAGCTTCAAGAAGAATGTTTTTATCCCTGTTTCTGCTCATATGAAAAAGAAGAGAACAAAAGGAGTAGTGGAATCCTCTATGTCACAGTATAGAGATTCCTTGATGTGTTAGAAGAAAAGAACAATAGAGGAATAAGGTAGAATGAGAAGATTTCGAGCACAGAGGGAGAGAGAGGGTTCGAATTATAAGTAGAAGAGAAGTGTTAGCAAATAAAATAGAAAGAGATGTGGGAGAGAGTATTTGAAAATTAAAACTAAAACAATTAGTTAATTAAAAAGATTTTTGAAAAAGTGGTTAGTGATTTTTGAAAATTGGAAGTGGAAAAGTGGTTAGGTGGTTTTGAAAAAGATAAGAAATAGTAATTAGTTGAAAAAGATTTGAAAATAATTTTGAAAAGATAAGAAGTTAGAAAAAAAAGATTTTGAAATCAAAATTTAAAAAGATATAATTGAAAAAGTTTTGATTTTAAAAAGATATGATTGAAAAGATATAATTGAAAAAGATTTGATTTTTAAAATTGATGACTTAACTAATAAGATATTAAAAGATATGATTCTAAAATTCAAAGATTGAACCTTTCTTAACAAAAAAGTAACAAACTTCAATTTTTTTAATCAAAATATTAATTGTTAGCAAGGATTTTTGAAAATGTGGAAAGATAAGATTTTAAAATTATGATTTAAAACATGAAAAAATTGAAAAAAATTTGAATTGGAAATGAAATTACCAACCTTGTGTCATCCTGGTGTTAAACACCCAGAATGCTATCCATTATGGTGTTTAACGCCCATTTGGCTGTCTCTTTGGGCGTTACCCTGGCTGGCAAGCGTTAAACGCCAGAAATCCTTCTTTACTGGGCGTTTTAATGCCAGTGAGCTCTTTTTCTTTGTAATTCCTCTGCTTTATGTTCTGATCCTTCATTTCTCTATATTATTTTCCAAAAAAATATATATTTTTTATTTTTTTTAAATCTTTTTATGATGAGAGAGAAAAACAACAAAATGAATCACAACAGAAAAATTTAAGATCAAAACCAATAATGCATGCACGAACACTTTGAATGTCAAGATGAACAGCAAGAACACTTTGAAGATCATGATGAACATTAAGAACATATTTTTTAAAATTTTTAAGAAGAGAAAAACATGCAAGACACCAAATTTAGAAATTTTGAATGTTTAGACGCTATGAATTCGAAAATGCATATGAAAAACAACGTAAAATACAAAATAAGAAAATCATCAAGAACAACTTGAAGATCACAGAATAACACACTGCATATATTTTTTTTGGTTTTATGATTTTATTAATTTTTTTTGTATTTTTCGAAAATAAAAATAAAAAGCTTAAACATAAAAGAAAATTACCCAATCTAAGCAACAAGATGAACCGTCAATTGTCCAAACTTGAAAATCCCCGGCAACGGTGCCAAAAACTTGGTGCACGAAATTGTGATCACACTTTTCACAACTCCGCACAACTAACCAGCAAGTACGCTATGTCATCCAAGTAATACCTTACGTGAGTATAGGTCGATCCCACAGAGATTGTCGGCTTGAAGCAAGCTATGGTCATCTTGTAAATCTCAGTCAGGCGGATTAAAATGGTTATGAGGATTTGATAATTAAAAGATAAATAAAACAGAAAATAACATAGAGATACTTATGTAATTCATTGGTGGGAATTTCAAATAAGCGTTTGGAGATGCTTTGCTGTTTCTGAACCTCTGCTTTCCTGTTGTCTTCATCCAATCATGCATCTTCCCTTCCATGACAAGCTGTATGATCATCTCAGTGAAAATGGTCTGGCTACGATTTCTGTACGGCTAATCAACTATCGGATTTTTTGTCTCGAATGAAAAATACCAGGCACAACTACCGTAAGGCTAATCATCTCTCGGTTCTCACTTGTGTCAAAATAGGATCCTTTAATCCTTCTGAACACTGTCACTATGCCCAACAGTCGTGAGTTTGAAGCTCGTCACAGTCATCCCTCCTAGACCCTACTCGGAATACCACAAACAAGGTTTAGACTTTTCGGATCTCAGGAATGCTGCCAATTGTTTCTAGCCTATACCATAAAGGTTATAATCTCAGATTCGGATGCTCTGTTGTTTGGAGAGATGATGCGAATCGCGGATCAGAGACCTAAGAGAATATACGTTGGCTGCCATCCAATGACTACGTTGAACATCATGTAGACCACTTGTGGTTGTCAGGCACGCGAATTTTGGCTAAGTGAGTAATGAAGATAGTGGGTGATTGTCACGGGTCACCCCCTTCATTCTAACTTAACTAAATTAGGTACGAGAGTATATCTTGGAGAAGACGTAGGCATGAATTGAAAGCAAAACAATAATACTTGCATTAGTTAATGAAGAACAGCAGAGCTCCTTACCTTAATCTATGAGGTGCAGAAACTCCACCGTAGAAAATACATAAGAGAAGAAGGTCTAGGCATGGCCGAATGGCCAGCCTCCCAAACGTGCAAAATGATCTCAAATGATCAAAAAGCTATTCCAAAAAGACCCTCGATACAATAGTCAAAAGTGCTATTTATACTAGACTATTAACCTAGGTTTATAGAAAATGAGTAGATAGTGCAGAAATCCACTTTTGGGGCCCACTTGGTCTGTGTTTGGGCTGAGGTTTGAAGCTTTCAAGTGCATAGGCCATCCTTAGAGTTAAACACCAGCTGGAAGCCAGTTTGGGCGTTTAACTCCAGTTGTGGTGCTAGTTCTGGCATTTTACGCCAGAAAAGGGTCTTTGGTAAACGTTTGGACGCCAGTTTGGGCCATCAAATCCAAGGCAAAGTATAGACTATTATCTATTGCTGGAAAGCCTAGGATGTCTACCTTCCCACGCAATTGAGATCATGCCAATTGGTCTTCTGTAGCTCTAGAAAATCTATTTTGAGTGCAGGAGGGTAAGAATCCAACACCATCTGCATTCCTTTCTCAGCCTCTGAATCAGATTTTTGCTCAGGTCCCTTAATTTCAGCCAGAAAATATCTGAAATCACAAAAAAAAAACACACAAACTAATACTAAAGACTAGAAATGTAATTTTTGCATAAAAACTAACAAAAAAATACTAAAAAGTAACTAGAACCTACTAAAAACTACCTAAAAATAATGCCAAAAAGAGTATAAATTATCAGCTCATCAGGTGGCTTACGCATCGCACCATCTAAGACCTCATGAAATAAATTACCTAACTTATGACTTGGAATTGGCAGCTATATTGTTTGCTTTGGGGCACTACTTGTACAGAGTTCGGTTTATAGTCATTTTTTATCACAAGAGTCTCAAATACATCTTTGATCAGAAAGAGCTCAATATGCTGATGCCAAGGCATCTTAGGCTAGTTTCACTAGCATTTTTCTGTTAGTTTTAGTTGTTTTATGCATTTTCTTGAGCTTAAAGTAACCAAGAATGGTTAAATGAATAACAAAGCAATGAACCATCCAAACAGTATGATTTTGATGCAAATTCCATGAGTTTTTAGTTATATTACTTGAATGCTATGAATGGAAGATTTCTCATGAAATTTTGCAAGACTTTGATGCAGTTGTTTGGATGATTTCAGGGAAGAAGAGGCTAGGCAAGGAAGCAACAAAATCAATAAAGGAAGCTTGAATATCACATGTGGAGTTTAAGCTCCAGTTTAAGCTCCAGTTTAAGCTCCAGTTTAAGCTCCAGTTTAAGCTCCAGTTTAAGCTCCAGTTTAAGCTCCAGTTTAAGCTCCAGTTTAAGCTCCAGTTTAAGCTCCAGTTTAAGCTCCAGTTTAAGCTTATACACTCCAGGGTTGTTTTTTTCATTTCCACGTTTAAGCTCCAGTTTAAGCTTAAACTGGAGCTTAAACGTGTTCGACATTTCACCCTCCAGGAAGCATTTCCACGTTTAAGCTCCAGTTTAACCTTAAACTGGAGCTTAAACGTGTTCGACCCAATTTCTCCTCCAGGGTTGCTTTCTTCATTTCCACGTTTAAGCTTCAGTTTAACCTTAAACTGAAGCTTAAACGCGTTCGACATTTCACACTCCGTGTTTGCTTTCTTCCATTTCCACGTTTAAGCTTCAGTTTAACCTTAAACTGAAGTTTAAACTGCAACTTAAATGCCACTTTTTGAAAGGGTTTCTGGGCCAAAGATATTGCAGTTTAAGTTAGGATTTGAGCACAAACATTGACTTAAACATAATCTGGTATGAAACCCAATTGAATATCATGGTTTATGGGATTGGGCCTGAAGAATTGATGAGTCTAGAATTTCAATTTGTTGAGTCGTGTGTCATTACTTGTTTATCACTAAGTTTGCTCAATGAATGTTACAGAATTGGATCAGCAGCCTCATCAGGATTATGGATCATAAACCCAAAGCAAAAGGAAATCAAGGAAAGGCCTCAAAGTCCAAGAAACACAACAGAAGCTCAATTTAGAAAGTGTATAAATAGGATAGAATTTAAGTTAGAAAGGACTTTTACTTCTGGATCATTTTTGGAGTTTTCATACTTTTTGTAATTGAATTCAGAGCTATGACTCACTAAACCCCTTTCATTGGGTTAGGGAGCTCTATTGTAATTCAATGAATCAATAATAGTTTTTATCTTCTTCTTCAATCTTTTCTCTTGAATTTTGTTAGAAGGCTTCTCGATCTAATTCCATTGGTTAGTTGTCTTGGGAAAGAAACTATCCATAATTGGAATCCTTCGGACCCTTGGGAAAGGAATGGAGGATTCAT
>NC_029775.3:60829739-60830370 GCF_000817695.3 Arachis duranensis | reverse complement strand
TTTTTAGAGAGAATTGGTGAGCCAAGGGATTGGGATCTAATCATATAAGATTGCCAAGCAAAATTTAATGAATGCATTGGTTGAGGAAGGGATAAAAATGTTTTGATTCGGAGATCTCAATATCTCCTGAAACCCAATGAATTACCCATTTCTGATCTACCACTTTCTCTTTACATTCTGCAATTAAATTCATGCAATCACCCCGATCCCTTTTTAATTTCAGCACTTTAACTTCTCGCTCTTTAATTCATGCAATTTAAGATTCCGCAATTCTCATCTAAATCTTGATTCTGCTCAACTAGAACACACTTCTAATCCGAATTGCTCACTCAACCAATCCTTGTGGGATTCGACCTCACTCTATTGTGAGTTTTTACTTGACGATAACCGGTGCACTTGCCGGAAGGAATTTTTGCCGATTGTGCAATTTTCTAAAATTGCAGCTATCAAGTTTATGGCGCCGTTGCCGGGGATTGGTTTTCGATTGACAATTCTCAAATTGGAAGTTAACTAGATTGAGCATTTTTCTTGTTTTATTAATTCAGTTCAAGTTACTTGTTGAATTTTAATTTCTGCACTCTGTTACTTGCTTTCTTTCTTTATGCCTTTAAATTCAAGCAACTAACTCACT
>NC_029775.3:60828860-60829605 GCF_000817695.3 Arachis duranensis | reverse complement strand
ATGCATGGAAGAATTCTCATGAAATTTTGCAAGACTTTGATGCAGTTGTTTGGATGATTTCAGGGAAGAAGAGGCTAGGCAAGGAAGCAACAAAATCAATAAAGGAAGCTTGAATATCACATGTGGAGTTTAAGTTCCAGTTTAAGATTAAACCACCCAGTTGTGTTCCACTTGTGGTAGTAGCATTCAGAAACCACCCATTCAGGCCAACAATTTTGAACTCAAACCACAGCTAATATCACTGGTGGAGGATCATTGTTCATTTGGTGGTAGTGTTAATGAAGATCCAAACCAACATCTCACAAAATTCCTGAGAATTTACGATACTGTGAAGTCCAATGGAGTTCAGGAAGATGCCTACAAACTGCTCTTGTTCCCATTTTCACTTAGGGACAAGGCAGCTAAGTGGCTGGAATCATTTCCAAAGGGGAGCCTAACAACCTGGGATGAGGTGGAAAGTAAGTTTCTGGCACGTTTCTACCCCCCACAAAAGGTCAATAGGCTTCGATTTGAGGTTCAGACTTTTAGACAACAAGAGGGTGAAACTCTCTACGAGGCATGGGAGAGATTCAAGGATTTGACAAGGAAATGCCCACCAGACATGTTCCATGACTGGGTGCAATTGCATATTTTCTATGATGGACTTTCTTATGAATCAAGGAAGGCTGTAGACCATTCATCAGGAGGTTCATTGAACAGGAAAAAGACTGTGGAAGAAGCCATTGAAGTGATTGAGACAGTGGCT
>NC_029775.3:60824069-60826052 GCF_000817695.3 Arachis duranensis | reverse complement strand
TCACAACAATGACCGCGCTGCATTTGAACAAGAGGACGAAATTGACACCGGAGAACGACCGGACAGCCCTCTATCACCACACACTCCAGGAGGAAACAAACAGAATCGCCCAAAGACATCACTCCCAAACAAAGATCCACAAAATTCCGAAAAAGAGAAGAGCTCGGAAATTCTAGAAGCAGTCCGGGCACAACAAAACCGACTGAAACAACTCGAAGAGGACATAAAGAAGCAGAAAGAAACTGAACAAGATCTGAGAAGGGAGACTCGAAAGCCCAGAGAATTAGAAGAAAAACTGCGGAAAATAGAGGCCAACCTGAAAGACCGGACAGAACGCGGCACCACCCCCGAAGGCAACCATGATCCCTTCACGCAAGAGATCATGAAAGAGAAGGTACCGCGAAACTTCAAACCACCCGATATGGATCTCTACGACGGCACCACCGATCCAAGTCACCACCTCAGCAACTTCAGAAGCAGAATGTACTTAGTCGACGCCTCCGACGCGATTCGGTGCAAAGCCTTCCCCACCACTCTCACCAAGTCAGCCATGAAGTGGTTCGACAAACTGCCACCAAGATCAATCACCAGCTTCGAAGACCTAACCAAAAAATTCCTAACAAGATTCTCTATTCAAAAGGACAAGACAAAACATGCCCCCAGTCTACTCGGGATCAAACAAGGTAACCAAGAAACTCTCCGAGAATACATGGAGCGATTCAACAAAGCCTGCCTGGACATACAACACTTGCCTACTGAAGCAGCCATCATGGGACTAGCAAACGGCCTAAAGGAGGGACCGTTTAGCCAATCCCTATCCAAACGATATCCGACCTCCCTATACGAGGTGCAGGAGCGGGCGTGAAAATATATCAACATGGAGGAAACCTCCCAGCTAAGAGACTCTTCTAGGAAGGAATCAACCTACCCACTCCGAGATCGATATCGGGAACAGAAGAAGAAAGAATAACCCAACTCGGACAAGCCACGGAAGTACCACAACTACACCCCCCTCCGAGTCTCCCTGGTAGACATCTACAGAGAAGTATGCCACACCGAAAAAATCCCACCGCCCCGACCACTAAAACACAAGAGGGCGGGGAGAGATCGGTCCGAATACTGTGAATATCACAAGCTCTACGGTCATTCTACTAACGACTGCTACGACCTAAAAAATGTTATAGAAAAGCTAGCCAGAGAAGGAAAACTCGACAGATACATAGCAGAGAAAGGAGAAGAGACCAGGAAGAGAAGGCGGGGAGATAACCAAGATCGGGCCGAACAAACCCCGCGAACCCCTGAAAGACACGTTCACATGATAAATGGAGGTTTTGCGGGCGGAGGAACATCTAGATCCTCGCGAAAAAGACACCTCAAAGAAGTCTATCACGTCCGAGAAGACAGTCCCCTGCCCGAATTACCTACCATCTCATTTACCCGAGAAGATGCTCAAGGGATAATACCCGGGCACGACGATCCAATGGTAATCACCATCATCCTAGCAAACGCCAACCTACATCGAACCCTGATTGACCAGGGAAGCTCAGCAGATATCCTGTTCAAAACGGCCTTCGACAACTCAGCAGATATCCTGTTCAAAGCGGCCTTCGACAAGCTCGGACTTGAGGAAAAAGAACTAAAGGCCTATCCCACCGACCTATTTGGGCTAGGGGATACCCCGATCCATCCCTGAGGATACATCTCGCTACACACTACCTTTGGAAGAGGCGAGCAATCTAAAACATTAAGCATCGACTACATTATAGTCGACGTCACTTCAGCATACAATGCCCTCATTGGGCGACCAACCCTAAACAGACTGGCAGCTATAGTCTCGACCCCACACCTTTGTATGAAGTTCCCTACCGCAAAAGGAATCGCTACCCTAAAAGGCGACCAAAAACTAGCGCAGCGATGTTACAACGAAAGCCTGAGCCTAAAAGGGAAAGAGATCAACACAATAGAACTCGGGCGAGTTCAAGC
>NC_029775.3:60819434-60820250 GCF_000817695.3 Arachis duranensis | reverse complement strand
GCTAGCTAAAAGGTTGTTATCCAAAAACAACTAAAAAGCATAAAAGCGGAAACAAAAAGTCAAAACGCAACACCGCATAATAAGCTAAAAAGTTACTACAAGTAGCTAATAGCAAAAAGGCGTCCAAAGCGTTCACAGAAACCATTCAAAAACAAAAAGAGCCCACAGGCCGGGCAAAAAACCAAAGATAAAAGGATTACAGAGAATCAAGATCCTTTCCGGACTCCACATCAACAGGAGGCTGTGGAGGAAACATAGAAATCGGGACAGCATCGACGGCACCGTCATCTCGGTTTAAAACCTCCACACTAGATCCATCCCCGGCCAAAGGTGAAGTCGGGTTCGCAACCGGAACTTTGGGGTCGGACACCGGAACCTCATCCTCGTTGGGAGCAGGAACAATCTTTCCCTCCACAA
Source organism: Arachis duranensis (assembly GCF_000817695.3). NCBI lineage: Eukaryota > Viridiplantae > Streptophyta > Magnoliopsida > Fabales > Fabaceae > Arachis > Arachis duranensis. The sequence continues at coordinate 60,819,833 of NC_029775.3, read as the reverse complement.
CGACGTTATCCGTACTGAATGAGCTCAGATCTAGGTCGGGAGCCAGAACCCGGACCTGAGCCTTCAGATTTTCAAACATAGCATCCATACCCTTGGCCACATGACCTTCTAGCTCGTAAAAACCATCCTGAGCAGATTGCAACTTCTCCTTTGTCTCCACAAGCTCGGCATATAACCGAGTATAATTCTCCGTCGCCGCCTTCGCCATCTCCTCAGATGCATTCGCTGCCGCCACAGCCGCGGTAGCCTTAGCTTTCTCTTTCTCCAAAGATGCCTCCAGCTCAGTAATCCTAGCAGCCTTCAGTTCACTAATCCTCTTGAATTCAGACTGAGCCTTCTCAAGTCGGGAGCTGGTCGCACCAATGGGGGATTTCTTGAACTCCCGGGCAATAGCGGCAT
>NC_029775.3:60817776-60819334 GCF_000817695.3 Arachis duranensis | reverse complement strand
CAAAAAAGTAGTCCGAGCTGGGTTCTACTGGCCGACCTTGCAGAAAGACGCAACGGAATTTGTGAAAATATGCCCCCCTGCTAAAAACACGCCAATTTCCACAAGGCACCACCCGAAGACCTTATCAGCATCACCGCACCATGGCCCTTCGCAAAATGGGGACTTGACCTACTCGGCCCGTTCCCCCAAGGACCGGGGCAAGTCAGATACCTCATAGTAGGGGTCGACTACTTCACAAAGTGGATCGAAGCTGAACCCTTAGCCACCATTACGGCTCCGAAAAGCCGCAAATTCCTATACAAAAACATTGTCACAAGGTTCGGAGTCCCCTACTCCATCACAACAGACAATGGAACACAGAGTCCCCTACTCCATCACCACAGACAATGGAACACAGTTCACAGACACAAGTTTTCGGAACTTGGTGGCCGAGCTAAAAATCAAACAGCAATTCACCTCAGTCGAGCACCCACAAGCCAATGGACAAGCAGAGGCTGCAAATAAAATCATTTTGGCCGGGTTAAAATGAAGACTCCAAGAGGCCAAAGGGGCATGGGCCGAGGAGCTCCCCCAGGTACTGTGGGCATATCGGACAACTCCACACTCTACAACGGGAGAATCGCCATTCCGACTATCTTACGGGATGGAGGCAATGATTCCTATTGAAATAGATGAAGAGTCACCCAGAGTCATCTTCTACAACGAAGAAGGTAACCTGCAGGCACAAAAGGAAGAACTCGACCTCCTCCCCGAGGTCCGAGAAAGAGCCCGGATCCGAGAAGAAGCCTTAAAACGTCGAACGGCCCTCAGATACAATCAGAAAGTAATAAAGCGAAGCTTCTCCATTCACGACCTAATTCTAATCCGAAATGACATCAGAACACAAAAGTCGGGAGAAGGAAAGCTAGCTGCAAATTGGAAAGGACCCTACAAGGTAACAGAAGTCTTAGGAACAGGCTATTACAAAGTATCCGACCTAGAAGGCAATGAGCTGCCCAGGGCCTGGCACGCCTATAATCTAAGACGATACTACAGCTAGAAAAATACAACCCGAGGTGTACTCTTTTTCCTGCAAAGGTTTTTTAATGAGACACCCGGTCGAGAAAGGCACCCGACCTAGCCAAGGGTAAACACTCTGTAAATATTCCTTCTTTTTTAATACTAATCAAATTTTTCTATTTTCTTTTCTTCTTCCTCATGAAAAGTACCCCACCAAGGCGCATTAATTTATGCTCGGCAAAACGCAAAAAATCATTTGCCAAAAGGCCACACAAGGTCGGCAAAGATAAAGCGACGAGGTTCAAATTAATGTCAGAAGTTATAAAGCAAACTCTGAAAAGGCTCAAAAGGCCAAATAAAAGAGGTTACAAAAATAACTTAAAAGGCCGACCAAACAACAAGGTCGGGCCCAACAAAGGGAAAAACTCGACCACCCCCCCGAGGTCCGAGAAAAAACCCGGATCCGAGAAGAAGCCTTAAAACGGCGAACGGCCCTCAGATACAATCAGAAAGTAATAAAGCGAAGCTTCTCCATTCACGACCTGATTCTAATCCGAAA
>NC_029775.3:60807455-60810718 GCF_000817695.3 Arachis duranensis | reverse complement strand
TGGTCGAACACGTTTAAGCTTCAGTTTAAGGTTAAACTGAAGCTTAAACGTGGAAATGAAGAAAGCAACCCTGGAGGAGAAATTGGGTCGAACACGTTTAAGCTCCAGTTTAAGCTTAAACTGGAGCTTAAACGTGTTCGACCATTCCACACTCCGGGGTTGCTTTCTTCCATTTCCATGTTTAAGCTTCAGTTTAACCTTAAACTGAAGCTTAAACTTGCTTGAATTATATCACCTCCAGGAGTGTCCAACGTTTAAGTTGCAGTTTAAGCTTAAACTGCAACTTAAACGCCATTTTTTGAAAGGGTTTCTGGGCCAAAGATATTGCAGTTTAAGTTAGGATTTGAGCACAAACATTGACTTAAACATAATCTGGTATGAAACCCAATTGAATATCATGGTTTATGGGATTGGGCCTGAAGAATTGATGAGTCTGGAATTTCAATTTGTTGAGTCGTGTGTCACTACTTGTTTATCACTAAGTTTGCTCAATGAATGTTACAGAATTGGATCAGCAGCCTCATCAGGATTATGGATCATAAACCCAAAGCAAAAGGAAATCAAGGAAAGGCCTCAAAGCCCAAGAAACACAACAGAAGCTCAATTTAGAAAGTGTATAAATAGGATAGAATTTAAGTTAGAAAGGACTTTTACTTCTGGATCATTTTTGGAATTTTCATACTTTTTGTAATTGAATTCAGAGTTATGACTCACTAAACCCCTTTCATTACGTAAAAATGCATACCAGTAAATTAGCCAGTAATATCGGCTTGAGTCTACCTAATACTGTGCAAAAAAATAAAAAACAGTAGAAAAACTTAGGAATATAATTAAAATTGAAAATTGGGTGCTAATTCTAAAGGTTTGGCCCAAAATTTGACTAAACGGACCAAAAATGCTAACGGATTGGACCGGACCCAAGTTGGACCCAAACCCAACATATATATAAGACAATTAGAGGTCATTTAGCCTCATAACTCACCGAAGAAAGGAGGAGTGCAGTTGGGAATTGAGAGAGAAACCCTCCATTGTTACTATTCATCATTAACTTCCCAAGCTCATAACTTGAGCTACGGTACTTCGATTCTCGAACGGTTTGCGCCCACGCGAAGCTCTTGTTGAGACTGTCAGTTTCATCTAACCAAAAGATTTTCAAAAATCCTTGCCCAGATTTCATATATAGTAAATTCGAAATTTTAGGTTTAGTTTTTTAGTGATTTTTGTGATTTTGGGTGTTTAGGTACACTCTAGCACTTGGTTGCTATTGGGTTTTGTCCCAATCCACATTGGGTAAGGCGAGCTTATTCAAATCTCTTGTGGTATTGTGGATTTAATGAACTCTAGGTTGATTTGTGATAAATTATGTATGTCTAGCTTGAATTGTGATTATTGGAGCATTGGTTCTTGTGTTGGTGGTTTGTTGGTGAGTTGAGGTTTGTTGGAGTCCAAATTTGGTGGTTTGCACGTATTGAAAATTGGCCAAGGTATGGTTTCGGTTTCCTTCATGTAATATATAATATTTCTGGACACTTAGGCTAGTAGACCTTAGGATACAAATGCATTAGTTGTTGATAATTGTGGTGTATGATAATTTTGATTATTGTGATGATTTTGGTGAATGATGATGTTGATTTATGATGTGGGGTTGGATAATGATGATTATGAGGATTGATAATGAATTATGAGGCTTGTTTATGTTGATAAATGTTGATGATGGTGAAATGATATTTTGTGATGTTAATTATTGAAATTTGATTTTTATAAGTGAGATTTTGTGTATAAAATAGATGATATTATATGTTGCTTTGTTTTAGAATGACGAGAAGGTATATGGATATAATTTAGGTACATTGGGACTGTTTTGGATGTGGAATAATTGGTTTTGAATTGAGAATTTCAGTAAATTTGAGGTTTAAAGGTTTTTGGTAAAAATGGATTTTTGGTCAAATTTGGTAGATCATATCTTAAGCCTCAGTTTTTTGAAATTGATTGGATTTTGTATCAAATTAAGGATAATTCAAAAAGCTTTAAAACGGTATAAATTTGATGAAAATCGAAATTCTGTAGAAAATGATATGATCGTTGGAAGTTGGTATCAAAAATCTGAATTATGTGATGTTGTAGAAAATTGTAAGTTCTGGTTTGTGCGCCCCACGTACACACCCGTGCCTACGCACCGTGCCGAACGAGTGTTATGACTCGTGCGTACACACGAGTGGTGTGCGCACGCACACCTTGTGAAAATTACAAGTTGTGCGTACGCACAACATCATGCGTACACACAAGCTGGGAAGAGCATTCTGTTGAGTTCGTCCGCATGTATTCACGCATATGCACAAGATGGAAAATTTTACCTTTTGTGAGTACGCACACCTCTATGCGTACGCACAAGTTGAGAAAACTCTTTTGATACGTGCGTATGCATAAGCCCTGCTTTTCAAATAAAAATTTTATTCTTAATCGTTTTACCTTCTCGGTAAGCTTGCAAACTTTCGTAACTGTTCATACATCGGTTGAGCTATAAAAGGACCAGGTTGGCCGACCACTTAAAGGGTTGGCCGACCTCTTAGAAGGTTGGCCCATGACTGACTTCTTAGCAGGTTGGCCCATGACCGACCTCTGGAAAGCTGGCCCATTACCGACCTCTTCACAAAGAGCTCGGCCAAATCGCCATAAGAGGCCCAAGCAGGCCCAAACGAAGGGACACAGCCCAAATCTAAAGGCGGCAAAGCCTAGAGAAAGATAAGACGCTTCCCCTTAAAGATAAGATGACTTCACTCAAAGATAAGATAAGATAACTATCTTATCTCCAGAAAGGTCACTCCACACTATTATTAATACACTGGAGCACCCAGGTATAACTCATACTCCGATTCTACTAAAAACCTGCTTAATACCCTTGCTAACTTAAGCATCAGAGTCCCTTGCAGGTACCAACTGATGTGTGGAAAACGATCCAACACAAAACTCACCGGCAAGTGTACCGGGTCGCATCAAGTAATAATAACTCACATGAGTGAGGTCGATCCCACAAGGATTGAAGGATTGAGCAATTTTAGTTTAGTGGTTGGTTTAGTCAAGCGAATCGAGTATTGGTTGAGTGATTTGTGTTTAACAGGAAGTAAATGACAATAAATGTAAAGGGAGAGGGGAATTTGCAGTAAATTAAAGAACAGGAAAGTAAAATGGACTGAATCTTAAAGAACAAGAAACTAAATGACTGAAACTTAAAGTGCAAGAAATGTAAATTGCAGTAACTTAAA
>NC_029775.3:60806280-60806962 GCF_000817695.3 Arachis duranensis | reverse complement strand
CTTGGATTTTGGGATTTGGATGGGCTTTTGATTTGGTGAAGAAATGAATTAAAATGGATTTTTAATTGAATTTTTCGGCCCAAAATTGTGACTCCCAGGAGGCTGCCCTGCCCTTGTGGAGGGCAGGGCAGAAAATTGGTGCATGGTGGTGCGAGCTGGTGCGTGCGTGGTGCAAGCTGGTGCGGCCTTGGTGCGTGAGATGCTGCCCTGCCCACGCCAAGGGCAGGGCAGGAAAAGTTGGTGCGCCAGAAATTGCCTTGGTGCTGCCAGAATCAGGAATTGGTGCGCCAGAATCAAAAGTTGGTGCGCCAGAAATTTCCTTGGTGCATAGGACGTTGCCCTGCCCTCGCGGAGGGCAGGGCAGGAAATTTTGGTGCTGCCAGGATTGAGCTTGGTGCGCTAGATGCTGCCAGGAACGTGCCATGGTGCGCCAGATGCTGCCAGGAACGTGCCATGGTGCGCCAGATTTGCTTCTTGGTGCGCCATACACAAAATGCTGCCCTGCCCTTGCGGAGGGCAGGGCAGTGTTTCCACTTTGCTGTCCCGTGTTCGAAACACGGCTGTGGCACACGTTCTATTAATTTTCTTGGTTTCTTGGCATGGCACTCAACCTTAGTTCTTGGCTTCTTCCTTGGTCCGTGTTCGAGTCTTGTGGCATGCATGGGTGACATTTTTCCTTTGA
>NC_029775.3:60795989-60801299 GCF_000817695.3 Arachis duranensis | reverse complement strand
GATCCAACACAAAACTCACCGGCAAGTGTACCGGGTCGCATCAAGTAATAATAACTCACATGAGTGAGGTCGATCCCACAGGGATTGAAGGATTGAGCAATTTTAGTTTAGTGGGTGATTTAGTCAAGCGAATCAAGTTTTGGTTGAGTGATTTGTGTTTAACAAGAAGTAAATGACAGTAAATGTAAAGGGGAAAAGGAGAAGTGCAGTAAATTAAAGAACAGGAAAATAAATTTGCAGAATCTTAAAGAACAAGAAAGTAAATGACTGAAACTTAAAGTGCAAGAAATGTAAATTACAGTAACTTAAATGGCAAGAAAGATAAATGGCTTGAATATAAAAGGGGTTTGAGGACTGGGATTGCAGAATCTAAACAAATAGAAAGTAAATTGCAACAATTGATTGAGCAAAAATTGAATCAGAAGCAATAAGCATTCAAACAGAAAGAAAATAAAATGCAGCAAAGGTTCACAGAAGAACCAAAAGTAAATTGTGGTCTCAGGTCTCAAGAGACTAGGTAGCAGAGCCTAGATCTCTATTTGCCTTCCTAGATCCAAGTTCACAAAGCAATTGACAGAAAATTAAAGAAGAAGCGGTAGAAGAACAGAAATCAAATTCAATTATGCAGAAAAGGGTTTAAAGAGATTTTAGATGGGAATTGAGACAGAATTTCCTCAATTTCACACACCCAAAACTCAGAAACAGAAGAGTAGAATTGCCCGAGTAAAAAATGAGGAAGGAGATCAGTCAATTCTCCCTTAATCCTCTGAGTGCTCGGTCAAGTCTCTCAAGAACAATTACAAGAAATTCAAAGCTCAAAGAAAGTGCAAATTCAAGGGCTAAGCCAAAAGTAAGTCAAAAGGTTTTTAAAATAAAAGTTCCTAATTACATCAAACTAGCTTCTATTTACACACTTTCTATTCTTGGATTTTTGGATTTGGATGGGCTTTTGAATTGGTGAAGAAATGAATTCAAATGGATTTTTAATTTGAATTTTTGGCCCAAAATGTTGCTCCAGGAGGCTGCCCTGCCCTTGTGGAGGGCAGGGCAGAAAATTGGTGCATGGTGCGGACGATTGGTGCGGCGTGGTGCAGCCTTGTGTGAGCTTGGCGCGGCATGGTGCGTGGAACGCTGCCCTGCCCGCGCCAAGGGCAGGGCAGGAAAAGTTGGTGCGCCAGAAATTGCCTTGGTGCTGCCAGAATCAGGAATTGGTGCGCCAGAATCAAAAATTGGTGCGCCAGAAATTTCCTTGGTGCATAGGATGCTGCCCTGCCCTCGCGGAGGGCAGGGCAGGAAATTTTGGTGCTGCCAGGATCGAGCTTGGTGCGCCAGATGCTGGCAGGAACGTGCCATGGTGCGCCAGTTTTGTGCACCAATCCAAATTCTGCCCTGTGTTTCCACTTTGCTGTCCCGTGTTCGAAACACAGCTGTGGCACACGTTCTATTAATTTTCTTGGTTTCTTGGCATGGCACTCAACCTTAGTTCTTGGCTTCTTCCTTGGTCCGTGTTCGAGTCTTGTGGCATGCATGGGTGACATTTTTTCTTTGAATTTCTTCCTTGGTGTGCCCGATACTGCCCTTGTGGAGGGCAGGGCAAGGTTCTTTCCTTCTTGGTTCCAAGGCACATTTTTGTGCTCTGCCCTTGTAGTGGGCAGGGCAGAGTTGCCTTCCTTGGTTGGTTCCTTTATGTTGCCCTTCTAGAGGGCAGTCTGCCCTTGTGGAGGGCAATGTTTGCCTCCCCTTGCATGCGGCACGCTTCCTATTACTTTGGCCACGCTTTCCTTTCCTTGGGCTACACTTCTTAGGCCACGCTTTTCCTTTTCTTTTCTTTTCTTCACCTATAATAAACCAAAACAACCACTCCAAGTATCACTAAATTCAAGAGGCTTATAAATCAATTAAAATTCAATTAAAATTAGCTTAAACCTCATGATTTAACATTAATTCCATGGTGGTTGCTTGATTTAGAGAAGTTATGCATTTTCACTCCAAATCACTTACTTAGGATGCAAGAAAGTGCATAAATGCTAACAAAACAAGTGAAATTAGCTTGAAAAATGGGTATATGATGACTTGTCATCACAACACCAAACTTAAATCTTGCTTGTCCCCAAGCAAGCATCAAAACTAAGAAACACCCTCCGGTGATGAAGGATCAGCACCACCACCAAGTCCAACAAGTCAGACACAGCGACTCCGGCCACCATCATCAAGTCGGACATAACTACTCCGACCAGTACAGAAGATCTCATCCGAGATCAACCTACAGTTTCAGGTAACCCTCGGAATATTGGCGCCGTCGCCGTAGACCTTGGAAGTCATCCCATCATTATGGCGGACAACGTTGATAATGACCACGATTCTGATCTAGAAAACAAGACACCGCACAAAAGCATGGACGCCACCTCCAAAGACGTACCTCAAAACGGGGGAGATAAGCAACCCACAAACACAGAAATTCTAGAGGCTCTACAAGCTCAGCAGGATCGCCTTAAACAACTCAAAAAAGAGGCCGAACATCAATAGGAAGCTGAAAGAGACCTCCGGAGAGAAATAAGACGACGTCGGGAGCTATTGCACAAGCTTTTAAAGCTTAAAGCCGATCTCAAAACCAAGAATGCTCAATCCAATCATGAAGATAGCCCCGACAATGATCAAGACCCATTCACTAAAGAGATCAAAAAAGCTAAAGTCCCAAAGGACTTCAAAGCTCCTGACATGACCCCGTACGATGGCACATCGGATCTAAGTCATCATCTCAGTAATTTCAGAAGCAGAATGTATCTCACTAATGCCTTGGATGCAACTCGATACAAAGCCTTCCCAACTATCTTAACCAAGACGACAATTAAGTAGTTTGATAGCCTGCCCCCAAGGTCCATCTCAAGCTTTGACGACTTAGCTGAAAAGTTTCTTGCTAGATTCTCCATCTAGAAGGACAAAACCAAGCATGCCCCAAGTTTGTTAGGGATCAAGCAAGATGATCGGGAAAGTCTTCACAACTACATGAAAAGATTTAACAAAGCATGTCTGGGCATACAAAGTTTGCCAACTGAAGCAGCCATTATGGGCTTAATTAATGGCCTACGAGAGGGACCTTTTAGTCAATCCCTATCAAAGAAACACCCTACATCTTTGAATGAAGTGCAACAATGAACAGAAAAATACATCAACATGGAGGAAAACTCTCGACTAGGAGAGACCTCAAAATCCGGATCCTTTTTCTCCTCCCGAGAGAAGGATAAAGAGTCCAAGAAAAAAGAAGATCAGTAGGGAGAGAAGATTAGAAAATACCACAATTACACCCCTCTTTGGGTGTCTATTGTGGATGTTTACCGAGAAATATGCAACACTGAGAAGATCCCACCACCTCGCCCAATCAAAAGCAAAAAAGGAGGAGTTGAAGGTCCACCTCACATCGAAATGGTCAGACGAGCTGAAGGTCCACCTCGCCCCAAAGAGATCGGACGAGTTGAAGGTCTACCTCACACCGAAGAGGTTGGAGGAGTTGAACATCCACCCCACACCAAAGAGGTCGGACGAGTTGAACGTCCACCTTACACCCCTGAGACACATGTTCATGGAGGATTCACAGGAGGAGGGATCTCTAAATCATCTCGCAAAAGATTAAGGAATAGAGAGAGGTTTGAATAAGACAACCGGGTGCAAACATGCTGTTCATACCCTGACCGAGCTCCTCCAAACTCAGCAAAATCCATGATAGGTCCGACCTCGTCCCAAAGGCCCACGCCTGAGGTCGGACCTCGGACAACAAAGCTAAGAAGGCCCATCAGAAGGAACGCAGCCCAAAACCTAAAGGCCGAAAAGGCCTAGGAAAGGCGGTTCCACAAAGATAGGGATAAAACTCCCAAAAGATAAGATAAGATAAGAATATCTTATCCAGGGAAGATCACGGCCAACTATTATAAATACACTGGAGCACCCAGGTATAACTCACACTCTAATTCCACTCAAATATCTGCTTGGACCCATGCTAACTTAAGCATCGGAGTGTCATTGCAGGTACAACCACCAACCACTCTGCACATCAAGCTCGGGTCATCAATCCCCCCACCTCGGGCCTCTCTAAGACGATCGAGTTGCACGTTTCAGGTAACCCCCGGAACATTGGCGCCGTTGCCGGGGACCTGGAAGTCATCCCTCTACCATGGCGGACGACCCCTCCAACAATGACCGCGTGGCATCAGAACAAGAGGAGGAAGTTGACACCGGAGAACGACCGGACAGCCCTCTATCACCACGCACTCCAGGAGGAAACAAACAGAATCGCCCAAAGACATCACTCCCAAACAAAGATCCACAAAATCCCGAAAAAGAAAAGAGCTCGGAAATTCTAGAAGCAGTCCGGGCACAACAAAACCGACTGAAACAACTCGAAGAGGATATAAAGAAGCAAAAGGAAACTGAACAAGATCTGAGAAGGGAGGCTCGCAAGCGCAGAGAATTAGAAGAAAAACTACGGAAAATAGAGGCCAACCTGAAAGATCGGTCAGACCGCAGCCCCACCCCCGAAGGCAACCATGATCCCTTCACGCAAGAGATCATGAAGGAGAAGGTACCGCGAAACTTCAAACCACCCGATATGGATCGCTACGACGGCACCACCGATCCAAGTCACCACCTCAGCAACTTCAGAAGCAGAATGTACCTAGTCGACGCCCCCGACGCGATTCGATGCAAAGCCTTCCCCACCACTCTCACCAAGTCAGCCATGAAGTGGTTCGACAACCTGCCACCAAGATCAATCACCAGCTTCGAAGACCTAACCAAAAAATTCCTGACAAGGTTCTCTATTCAAAAGGACAAAACGAAACATGCCCCCAGTCTACTCGGAATCAAACAAGGTAACCAAGAAACTCTCCGAGAGTACATGGAGCGATTCAACAAAGCCTGCCTGGACATACAACACTTGCCCACCGAAGCAGCCATCATGGGACTAGCAAACGGCCTAAAAGAGGGACCGTTTAGCCAATCCCTATCCAAACGATACCCGACCTCCCTATACAAGGTGCAGGAGCGGGCAGAAAAATATATCAACATGGAGGAAACATCCCAGTTAAGAGACTCCTCTAGGAAGGAATCAACCTACCCACCCCGAGATCGAGATCGGGAACAAAGGAAGAAAGAAGAAACCAACTCGGAAAAGCCACGGAAGTACCACAGTTACACCCCCCTCCGAGTCTCCTTGGTAGACATCTACAGAGAAGTATGCCACACCGAAAAAATCCCACCGCCCCGACCTCTAAAACACAAGAGAGCAGGGAGAGATCGGTCCGAATACTGTGAATA
>NC_029775.3:60793632-60794553 GCF_000817695.3 Arachis duranensis | reverse complement strand
AGGCGATACTCAATATGAAGAGCCCGACGTGTGTCAAAGAAATACAACAGCTGAATGGAAGGCTAGCCGCCCTATCAAGATTCTTGGCAGGATCAGCGATAAAATCACTACCTCTCTACTCACTCCTAAAGAAAGGGAAACCCTTCTCATGGACCCCGGAGTGCGAAAAACCCTTTCAAGAATTCAATGAATTCCTCGGGCAGCCACCAATCGTAACCCGACCTTTAAAAGGGGAAGAGCTCGTACTATACCTCTCGGTCGGACATCGAGCAGTCGCTTCAGCATTAATACGAGAAAATGACCAAGGACAACACCCCATATACTTTGTAAGCAAGGCACTACAAGGGGCCGAATTAAACTATCAGAAGATAGAAAAGTTCGCCTACGCCCTAGTGTTTACAGCTCGGAGGCTCCGTCCCTACTTTCAAGCCCACACCATCAAAGTCCGGACAGATCAACCCATGAGACACATCCTACAAAAAACGGACCTGGTAGGACGAATACTACAATGGGCGGTGGAACTGTCCGAGTTCGACCTCCACTATGAAGCCCGGACTGCCATAAAATCTCAGTACCTAGCCGACTTCATCGCAGAATACACTGAGACCCCTGGAACCCCACTCTCATGGAACCTGTATGTCGACGGGTCGTCAAACAAAACAGGAAGCGGAGCCGGGGTTATACTCGAAAGCGACCAAGGAACACGGATAGAACTATCCCTAAAATTCGAGTTCCAAGCTTCGAACAACCAAGCCGAATACGAGGCCCTACTAGCAGGTCTACAACTAGCCGAAGAGGTCGGAGCCCAGAGAATCACGATCTTCAGCGACTCCCAGGTCGTCACATCACAAGTAAATGGAAGCTACCAGGCCAAAGACCCAACCATGAAAAAATACCTGGACCAAACACAGGCACAACTAC
>NC_029775.3:60789730-60791434 GCF_000817695.3 Arachis duranensis | reverse complement strand
ACAAAGGGAAAGTTATAAAGTAACTCTGAAATGGCTCGAAAAGCCAAATAAAAAGAGATTACAGAAATAACTCAAAAGGGCCGACCGACGACAAAGTCGGACCTAACAAAAAGGAGGTACTCGAGCACCCGATGTCCGAGAAAAAGCTCGGACCCAAGAAAGAAGCCTTAAAACGACGAGAACCAAGATTTCGAAAAACGCTTACTAAAAAGTTGCTTTACAAAAGCAACTAAAAAGTACAAAGCGAAAGAACGAAATCGAAGGAAAACGCTAGCTAAAAAGTTGTTATCCGAAAAACAACTAAAAAGCACGAAAGCGGAAACAAAAAGTCAAAACGCTAGCTAAAAAGTTGTTATCCAAAAACAACTAAAAAGCACAAAAGCGGAAACAAAAAGTCAAAACGCTAGCTAAAAAGTTGTTATCCGAAAACAACTAAAAAGCACAAAAGCGGAAACAAAAGGTCAAAACGCGAACAAAAACACCGCATAATAAAGTTACTACAAGTAGCTAAATAAAGCAAAAGGTGTCCAAAGCATCCAAAAACAAAAGAGCCCACAGGTCGGGCAAAACACCAAAAAGATTACAGAGGATCAAGATCCTTTCTAGACTCCACATCAACAGAAGGCTGCGGAGGAAACATAGATAGTGGGACTGCATCAAAAGCAACGTCATCCCGGTATGAAACCTCCACGCCAGAACCATCCCCGACCAAAGGTGAAGTCGGGTTCTCAACCGGAACTTTGGGGTCGGACATCGGAACCTCATCCTCAGTAGGAGCAGGAACAATCTGGCCATCCACAACGACGTTATCCGTACTGAATAAGCTCAGATCTAGGTCGGGAGCAAGAACTCGGACCTGAGCCTTCAAATTCTCAAACATAGCATCCATACCCTTGGCCACATGACCTTCCAGCTCGTAAAACTTGTCCTGCGCGGATTGCAACTCCTCCTTTGTCTCCACAAGCTCAGCATATAGCCGAGTATAATTCTCCGCAGCCGCCTTCGCCATCTCCTCAGATGTCTTTGCTGCCGCCACAGCCGCGGTAGCTTTAGTTTTCTCTTTCTCCAAAGAGGCCTCCAACTCAGTAATCCTGGCAGCCTTCAGTTGACTAATCCTATCAAGCTCGGACTGAGCCTTCTTCAGTTGACTAATCATATCAAGCTCGGACTGAGCTTTCTCATGTCGGGAGCTGGTCGCCCTAAGGGGGGATTTCTTGAACTCCCGGGCAATAGCGGCATGGAGACTAGCCATCCGGACACAGCTCCGCGCCATATACTGAAAATGATGCTCCATAGATACATCATCAGTGGAAATAAAGGTCTGAGGGAGAATATGCTGCTCAATCCAACCAAGAGCGTCAAAGTCCTTATCATTGAAACCGGCAAGCTCTTGAGAGGTCTTCTGCTTCTTGGGAGGAGGACCCAAAAACGGAGGAGGAGAAGAAGTAGCAGGCCCAGAGGTCGGAGGATCCTGACTTATAGCTCGGAACTGGGGAGTCGGAATAGTCTTTAACCGAGTCTGAACACCCACAGTAGTCTTCTGTGGAGAAGATCGGGCAGAAGCCTCCCCGGCCTCGATATTCCGAGCAGCCACAGATTTCTTCGTCCGACGAAGGAACTTCATGGAATCCGCCTGAGAAGACATCTCTGCAAGAAATAAAGAAAGGGATTACCACAACAGAAATTCCACCAAAAACAAGCAAC
>NC_029775.3:60782419-60788568 GCF_000817695.3 Arachis duranensis | reverse complement strand
AGAGAATGGCGAAAACTCAGAAAAAAGGAAGGGAACAGAATAAACGAAGAAAAGGGGGAAAGGGGCAAATAAATAATGCCTTCACAGAGCCCGAACGGAAATCGAGGAGAAATGGTAAAATGCAATAAATGCAGGAACGGCCATTTTTGAAATTTTGAAAAACTACTATGCCCGAGCTCGACCTCTCAAAAAGGACGAACTCGGGCAGGGGCACTGTTCATACCCTGACCGGGGTCCTCCAACTCAAGATAAGAATATCTTATCCAGGGAAGATCACGGCCAACTATTATAAATACACTGGAGCACCCAGGTATAACTCACACTCTAATTCCACTCAAATATCTGCTTGGACCCATGCTAACTTAAGCATCGGAGTGTCATTGCAGGTACAACCACCAACCACTCTGCACATCAAGCTCGGGTCATCAATCCCCCCACCTCGGGCCTCTCTAAGACGACCGAGTTGCACGTTTCAGGTAACCCCCGGAACACATGCCTTCTGAGATTTCAAAATTCTTGGGGCAACCACCCATTCTTACCCGACCAAGGGAAAGTGAAGAACTCATATTATACCTCGCAGTGGGAAGTCAGGCAATAGCCTCAACACTAGTCAGAGAAGACGAAAGTGGGCAACAACCCGTCTACTTCATCAGCAAAGCTCTACAAAGGGCCGAACTAAACTATCAAAAGATAGAAAAAGTTCGCCTATGCCCTTATACTCACCCCTCGATGACTCCACCCATACTTTCAAGCTCACACTATCAGAGTTCGGACCAACCAACCCATAGAAGCCATCCTATAGAAAACAGACTTAGCAGGAAGAATCCTACAGTGGGCAGTCAAGTTATCCGAATTCGATCTTCAACATAAAGCTCGGACAGCCATCAAATCACAGTATCCGGCCGACTTTATTACAGAGTACACTGACACCCCAGCAACTACCACAAAATGGAATCTCTACATGGACGACTCTTAAAACGAAACCGGGAGTGGTGCAGGCGTAATTATGGAAAACGATCAGGGAACCCAAATCGAGCTAAGTAACCAAGCTGAATACAAGGCACTATTGGTTGGCTTAAGGCTTACTGTGTCCAGTGATTCACAAGTAGTCACCTTACAAATAGAAGGGAGCTACCAAGCTAAATATCCCACAATGAAAAAAATACCTCGGACAACGCAGCAGATCCTAGAGAAAACCAGAGAATATCTCAGAAAATTTGGGGAACCTTGGTCAAAATCAGAGAACAGCTCGGAAAAATCGGGGGAGATGAGGTCAGACATATACTTCAGAAATAGAATGCCCGAGCTGATGCACTTTCAAAACCAAGTCAGCACCAACAGCTCGGACAATTCGGGGGATATGAGGTCAAAAATCCTACAGTAAGAAAAAGAAAAATGGGGTTACTACCAAATAACTCGGGCAAATAAGGAAATAACTCGGACAATAACAGCAAAACATCAAGTGTCATATACAACAGTAAAAGGGAAATCCCAGGACTCACACGAAAGTCCAGGGGCACCCTTTGGAGGCAACAACAGAGCAAAAACCAAATACAAAGTAAAAGCTTTACATCAAAAGCATGCTAACTTCTACATTGCCTCACCAGAGGAGCTCATCAATGTAACATCACCTTGGCCGTTTGCAAAGTGGGGACTCAACCTCCTCGGACCCATTCTCCAAGGATCAGGACAAGTCAAGTTCCTCATTGTAGGGGTGGATTATTTCACAAAATGGATTGAGGCAGAGCCCCTGGCTAATGCCACTGCTCAAAGAAGTCAGAAATTCTTGTAAAGAAACATTGTTACAAGGTGTGGGGTTCCTTACTCCATCACCACAAACAATGGCACGCAATTCTCAAATGCGGGTTTTAGGAAGTTGGTAGCTGACTTGAAAGTAAAGCACCAATTCACATCCGTAGAACACCCACAAAGCCAATGGACAAGCAGAAGCTGCCAACAAAGTCATACTAGCTAGGTTAAAACAAAGACTACAGGACGCAAAGGGAGTTTGGACTGAAGAGCTCCCACAAGTCCCATGGGCATATCAGACAACTACACACTTCACTACGGGAGAATCACCCTTCCGATTGGCTTACAGAATGGAGGCAACGATCCTAGTAGAGATCAAAGAAAGATCCCTCAAAATGATCCTCTACAATGAAGAGGTCAACTCCCAAAACCAAAGGGAAGAACTCGACCTACTTCCAGAAGTCCGAAAAAGAGCTCGGATTAGAGAGGAAGTGTTAAAACATCAAATGGCCTCAAGATACAATCAGAAAGTAGTCTGGCAAAGCTTCGCCAACAATGATCTCATCCAAATCCGAAACGACATCGGAGCAGGTCGATCAGGAGAAGGAAAGCTAGCAGCCAAAGGACCATACCAAGTTGTTCAGAAATACTGGGGAAAGGTAACCACAAAGTGTCCGACCTCGAGGGGCGAGAGCTACCAAGGTCATGGCATGTCTGCAATCTAAGAAGGACACCAGGCCGAGATCTAAAAGATTGCCCGACCTAGAAGGGTAAGCACTAACATGTACACACTCTTATTCATATCTTCATTTTATTGTTTAAAAGTTTGCAAATTCCCTACAAATCCTTTATCAAGACGCATTAATCTGAAACGCAAAATTTCATCGCCCGATTATAAAGCTACAGATCGGCAAAAGTGAAAACTAAATTCACTGTCCGATCATGATAAAGACCAACAAAGATGAAAACTGAATTTATCAAAGGTCGACCAAGCGAGGATCAAACCCAATTTCTAAAAAATTGGCAAAGATGAAAAGTGACAAAATAGATTAAATGCAAGAAGTTATTGAAAGTGACCCATAGGAAAGGACCTGACGAGGTCTTAATAAAAATGGGTTGCTAAAAAATAACTTAAAAGACAGACCGACATGAAGAAGTCGGACCAGTCAACCACAAATAACCAAAGTTAAAAAAAGTAAATCCCTAAAAAGAGGCCTGGCCAGCCCTAAAAAAGAGGATTACTAGAAATAACTTAAGAGGGACCAACATGATGAAGTCGGTCCAAACTAAAAAGTTATAAAAAGTAATCCTTAAAAGTGACCTGACCCAGGTCCAAAGAATATGAACTACTTGAAATAACTTAAGAGGGACCGACATGATGAAGTCGGTCCAAACTAAAAAAGGTTATAAAAAGTAATCCATAAAAGAGACCTGACCCAGGTCCAAATAAAATGGATTACGAGAAATAACTTAGAAGAGACCGACATGATGAAGTTGGCCCAACAAAGCTACAAAAAGTTATAAAAAGTAATCCATAAAAAGAGACCTGACAAGGTCCAAATAAAATGGATTACTAAAAATAACTTAGAAGAGACCGACAAGAAGAAGTCGGACCAACGAAAGCTACAGCTTGGATCGACAAGAAGAAGTCGGACTAACAAAAGCTAAAGCTTAGACCGACAAGAGAAGTCGGACCAACGAAAGCTAAAGAAGGATCGACAAGAGAAGTCGGACCAACGAAAAATGTGCGCTAAAAAGGACATAGCTCCGCCCAAAAAGCCACTCCATGATAAGGCTATCAAAATTGTTCATACCAACTAAAAATGTTCTACCAAGAACAATAAAAAGTTATCGGACAAGTTAGCCCCAAAGGTCATTGGTGCACAAAATTGTGATCTCAATGGCGCCAATAACTTGGTACGTGGTGTGGCAGAAATTGGCGAGTTAAGAATTTATTAATAAAGATACGTTGCAAGTACAGTCCTTAACCAACCAAAAATCCGCTTATCAATTTAAAAGGGGTTGTAACAATATTGAAAATTAAAATACTGGGAGTATGAATCCCAGGTCGTCTCCCAACGAGTTGCAGAGAGATGTGCTATTTCATCAATCAGGTGTTTTCAAAAATGGTTGAGTTGATAAACAGAAATTTAAATTAGAGAATTTAATTAATTTCAAATAAAAGCCTTGACTGGGGATAGATTAATTAGAAGCCCTATTCTTGTTGAAATACTCTCAAGATTAATTAATAATTGGAAGTTACTCTGCTTAGTTAACCCTTACTAGGTAAAGGAAAGTCAAGCAAGTTGGAAATCAGTTTCTAGTCATAAGTCCTAACCCTCTCCCTTGGTAAGGACTAGAGTTAATGATTAGAGGGTGATTCAACAATAAACCCAATTATAATTTTTCTCTTGAGTAGTTCAACTCGAGGGTCTCTTTCAATCATCTCCCAATCAAGTCATGGAACTACTCACTCATCATAATTATAAAATTCACAGAATTAATGGTGAAAATAAAAGAAGACATGATAAACAATAATGAAAGGATTAATTGAAAATAAAAATAGTCTATATTAATAACTTGTAAAAATAAGCCAAAGTCAACTCTAGAGGGATTAAAATTATGGAAGAATAAATATAAAAAGTAAATAACAAAATAAGATGACTAGTACTGAAGGTAGACTCTTCTCAAAAGCTAAAGCCAAAATCTTCCAATGCTAATTATGAATGCTCAAGTGAGTGAAAAAACCTAGGAGAGGATTAAATCCAGATCTAAAACTAAAAAATTATGCAGAATGAATTGTGTCCCTCGTTTCTGCATGTTCCCTGACTCTAGTCTGTGATTCCGGGCCGAAAATTGGGTTGAAATCTGACCCAGAAACTCTGCCAGCGACTTTTGAAATTCTGCAGATCGAGCACGTCACGCGGACGCATCATTCACGCGGATGCGTCTTTCGGCGTTTTTCTTTTCCATGCGGGCGCGTCGTCCATGCCTCTGCGTCGCTTCGGCTTTTCCGATCCGTGCGTCCGCGTTACTCATGCGGCCGCGTCACTGCGAATTCCTCTCTTCCGCACGGTCGCGTCGCTGATGCGTACGCGTCACTTCTCGCTGGTCATCTCCTCAATTTCTTGTATTCCTTCCATTTTTGCAAGCTTCCTTCCCAATCTCTCATTCATTCATGCCCTATAAAGCCTGAAACACTTAACACACAGATCACGGTATCGAATGGAATAAAAGGGGATTAAAATACCTAATTAAAGGGTCTTCAGGAAGTAAGTTTTCAATCATGTAATAATTTTAGGAAGGAAATATAAATGCATGCTAATTATATGAATAAGTTGGTAAAGACCATGATAAAACCACACAATTAAAAACATTGTAAACCATAAAATAGTGGTTTATCAGCCTCCCCACACTTAAACATTAGCATGTCCTCATGCTTAGTTGAAGGAGATAAAATAAATGAGTAGGAACATGTAAAACTCATGCAATGCAATGCAACCTATACATGTGAATGCAACTATATGATTCTTGCCCACTTGATCAAGAATAAATAAGCTCTTCAAAATAATTACAAATCAAGCTCCATTAATTCAATTCTCATACAGTAAGAACAGATAAAAATGCAAGAAGGTAGCTCATGAAAGCAGGAAACATAAAATTTTAAGCATTGAACCGTTACTGATGATGTATGTATCTTCTAATCTCTCTAGTGTATAGGGTAATCACTCTATCCTTCTCTAATCATGCTCCCAAAATTTTGTTCTTCTCCTAACCAATCAACAACATTTAATATTCCATGCAACATCATGAGGTCTTTTCAGGGTTGTAATGGGGCCAAGGTAAGTGTAAGGATACGTATATGGTTAAGTGAGCTTATAAATTGAATCTTTAATTAACTCAAACTGTAACATAACCTATATATTTTGTATAACTACGGAGTTCGTACCTAGCTACCCAAGATTCTTTTTCACATTCCATACTCATGTATCAACTGTTTATTTTAATTCTATCATACATGCATTGACCTTTGAATTCTTAACTCAACATTGGGGCAATTTTGTCCCCTTATTATTTTTTTTTATTGAAAATTTTTTTTTCAAAATCAACATAGCTTATCAATGCACATAGATTTTTTATTTAGGATTTTTTTTATTCTTATAGTTTCACATGAGTAGGTGTCCAAATTCCCATTATATTATCATGACATATCCCCTTAATATCCTTTGTTCCCACAATTTCCCATACTAAATTAGCACACACAATTCTATCTCAAGCTAATCAAAGATTCAAATTGGGGTATATAATTGTTTTTCCGCTTAAGGCTAGTAATGTGGTAGATTATAGAACAAATGGGATTTAAAGGCTCAAAGTGGCTAACAAAGGTAATTGAAAGGGTA
>NC_029775.3:60782169-60782379 GCF_000817695.3 Arachis duranensis | reverse complement strand
TGGTGCACGAAATTGTGATCTCTTCTTTTCACAACTCAAATAATCCCCGGTGATGAATCCAAAAACTTGGTGTTCAATACCATGGCATAAACACAACTTCGCACAACTAACCAGCAAGTGTACTGGGTTGTCCAAGTAATAAATCTTACGCGAGTAAGGGTCGATCCCACAGAGATTGTTGGTATGAAGCAAGCTATGGTCACCTTGTAA
>NC_029775.3:60780934-60782057 GCF_000817695.3 Arachis duranensis | reverse complement strand
AATTCATTGGTGGGAATTTCAGATAAGCGTATGGAGATGCTATGTCCCTTCCGTCTCTCTGTTTTCCTACTGTCTTCATCCAATCCTTCTTACTCCTTTCCATGGCAAGCTGTATGTAGGGTTTCACCGTTGTCAGTGGCTACCTCCCATCCTCTCAGTGAAAATGTTCAACGCACCCTGTCACGGCACGGCTATTCAGCTGTCGGTTCTCGATCATGTCGGAAAAGAATCCAGTGATTCTTTTGCGTCTTTCACTAACGCCCCACAATCGTGAGTTTGAAGCTCGTCACAGTCATTCAATCATTGAACCCTACTCAGAATACCACAGACAAGGTTTAGACCTTCCAGATTCTCTTGAATGCCGCCATCAATTCTAGCTTATACGACGAAGATTTCGGTTAAAGAATCCAAGAGATATCCACCCAATCTAAGGTAGAACGGAGGTGGTTGTCTGGCACACGTTCATAGGTGAGAATGATGATGAGTGTCACGGATCATCACATTCATCAAGTTGAAGAACAAGTGATATCTTAGAACAAGAATAAGCCGAATTGAATAGAAGAACAATAGTAATTGCATTAATACTCGAGGTACTGCAGAGCTCCACACCTTAATCTATGGTGTGTAGAAACTCCACCATTGAAAATACATAAGAACAAGGTCTAGGCATGGCCGTGAGGCCAGCCTCCCAATGATCTAAGATCTAAAGTGATCAAAAGATTATAATACAATAGTAAAAGGTACTACTTATAGAGAACTAGTAGCCTAGGGTTTACAGAGATGAGTAAATGACATAAAAATCCACTTCCGGGCCCACTTGGTGTGTGCTTGGGCTGAGCATTGAAGCATTTTCGTGTAGAGACTTCTCTTGGAGTTAAACGCCAGCTTTTGTGCCAATTTGGGCGTTTAACTCCCATTCTTGTACCAGTTCCGGCGTTTAACGCTGGGCAGTCTTGAGCTGATTTGGAACGCCGGTTTGGGCCATCAAATCTCGGGCAAAGTATAGACTATTATAAATTGCTGGAAAGCCCAGGATGTCTACTTTCCAACGCTGTTAAGAGCGCGCCAATTGGGCTTCTGTAGCTCCAGAAAATCCACTTCGAGTGCAGGGAGGTCAGAATCC
>NC_029775.3:60779094-60779919 GCF_000817695.3 Arachis duranensis | reverse complement strand
TGATGAGTGGGGTCTCTTGTGTGCTCCATCCTCTTCTTAGTGATGGGCTTGTCCTCATCAATAGGGATGTCTCCCTCTATGTCAACTCCAACCGAATAACAGAGGTGACAAATGAGATAAGGGAAGGCTAACCTTGCCAAGGTAGAAGACTTAAACTCCAACTTATAAAGTTCTTGGTATATAACCTCATGAACTTCTATTTCTTCTCCAATCATGATGCTATGAATCATGATAGCCCGGTCTATGGTAACTTCGGACCGGTTGCTAGTGGGAATGATTGAGCGTTGGATAAACTCCAACCATCCCCTAGCCACGGGCTTGAAGTCATGCCTTCTCAGTTGAACCGGCTTCCCTCTTGAATCACTCTTCCATTGAACGCCCTCTTCAAAGATGTCTATGAGGACTTGGTCTAACCTTTGATCAAAGTTGACCCTTCTAGTATGGTCCAACCTTTGATCAAAGTTGACCCTTCTAGTGTAAGGATGTTCAATCTCCTTGCATCATCGGCAAGTTGAATACCAACCTTACATTTTCCGGACTAAAATCCAAGTATTTCCCCCGAACCATAGTAAGCCAATTCTTTGGGTCCGGGTTCACACTTTAGTCATGGTTCTTGGTGATCCATGCATTGGCATAGAAATCTTGAACCATCAAGATTTCGACTTGTTGAATGGGGTTAGTAAGAACTTCCCACCCTCTTCTTCGGATCTCATGTCAGATCTCCGGATATTCACTCTTTTTGAGTTTGAAAGGGACCTCGGGAATCACCTTCTTCAAGGCCACAACTTCATAGAAGTGGTCTTGATGCACCCTTGAGATGAATCT
>NC_029775.3:60778742-60778931 GCF_000817695.3 Arachis duranensis | reverse complement strand
GTGGAGAGAGGGGTAGGGTTCGGCTATGGGAGGGTGGGTTTGGGAGGGAAAGTGTTTTGAATTTGAATGGTGAGGTAGGTAGGGTTTTATGAATGATGGATGCGAGTGGTGAAGAGAAAGATGGGATTTGATAGGTGAAGGGTTTTTGGGGAAGAGGTGTTGAGGTGATTGGTGAATGGGTGAAGAAGA
>NC_029775.3:60777758-60778594 GCF_000817695.3 Arachis duranensis | reverse complement strand
TGTGCCAATTCTGGCGTTAAACGCCGGGCTGGTGCCCATTTCTGGCATTTAACGCCAACTTCTTGCCCTTTTCTGGTGTTTAACGCCAATCTGGTGCCCCTTTTTGGCGTTAAATGCCCAGAATGGTGCCAGACTGGGTGTTAAACACCCATCTGCTAACCTTACTGGCGTTTAAACGCCAGCAAGATCTTCCTCCAGGGTGTGCTACTTTTCTCTCTGTTTTTCATTCTGTTTCTACTTTTTCAATTGATTTTGTGACTTCTCATGATCATCAACCTACAGAAAACATAAAATAACAAAGGAAAATAGATAAAATATAACATTGGGTTGCCTCCTAACAAGCGCTTCTTTAATGTCAGTAGCTTGACATTGGGCTCTCATGGAACCTCAGAGATGCTCAGAGCAATGTTGGAACCTCCCAACACCAAACTTAGAGTTTGAATGTGGGGGTTCAACACCAAACTTAGAATTTGGTTGTGGCCTCCCAACACCAAACTTAGAGTTTGACTGTGAGGGCTCTGTTTGACTCTGTTTTGAGAGAAGCTCTTCATGCTTCCTCTCCATGGTGACACAGGGATATTCTTGAGTCTTAAACACAAAGGATTCTTCATTCACTTGAATGATCAATTCTCCTCTATCAACATCAATCACAGCCCTTGCTGTGGCTAGGAAGGGTCTGCCAAGGATGATGGATTCATCCATGCACTTCCCAGTCTCTAGGACTATGAAATCAGCAGGGATGTAATGGTCTTCAACTTTTACCAGAACATCCTCCACAAGTCCATAAACTTGTTTTCTTGAGTTGTCTGCCATCTCTAGTGAGATTTTTGCAGCTT
>NC_029775.3:60775966-60777693 GCF_000817695.3 Arachis duranensis | reverse complement strand
GTGCCTATGGCACAAGGTATTGAGAACATCCCAGGATCTTGTCTTCTTTTGAGGTAGTTTCTGCCTAGACAAGTCATCCAGTTCTTTGGTGAGCAAAGGGGGTTCATCCTCCCAAGTCTCATTGCCAAATAACTTGTCATTTAGCTTCATGATTGCTCCAAGGTATTTAGCAACTTGCTCTTCAGTGACATATTCATCCTATTCAGAGGAAGAATACTCATCAGAGCTCATGAATGGCAGAAGTAAATCCAATGGGATCTCTATGGTCTCAGTGGGAGCCTCAGATTACCATGGTTCCTCATTGGGGAACTCATTGGAGGCCAGTGGACGTCCATTGAGGTCTTCCTCAGTGGCGTTCACTGCCTCTCCCTCCTCTCCAAATTCGGCCATGTTGATGGCCTTGCACTCTTTTTTTGGATTTTCTTCTGTATTGCTTGGAAGAGTACTAGGAAGGAGTTCAGTAATTTTCTTGCTCAACTGACCCATTTGTGCCTCCAAATTTCTAATGGAGGACCTTGTTTCAGTCATGAAACTTTGAGTGGTTTTGATTAGATCAGAGATCATGGTTGCTAAGTCAGAGTTGTTCTGCTTAGAACTCTCTGTCTATTGCTGAGAAGATAATGGAAAAGGCTTGCCATTGCTAAACCTGTTTCATCCACCATTATTATTGTTGAAACCTTGTTGAGGTCTCTGTTGATCCTTCCATGAGAGATTTGGATGATTTCTCCATGAAGGATTATAGGTGTTTCCATAGGGTTCTCCCATGTAATTCACCTCTTCCATTGAAGGGTTCTCAGGATCATAAGCTTCTTCTTCGGATGAAGCTTCCTTAGTACTGCCTGGTGCATTTTGCATTCCAGACAGACTTTGAGAAATCATATTGACTTGCTGAGTCAATATTTTGTTCTGAGCCAATATGGCATTCAGAGTATCAATCTCAATAACTCCTTTCTTCTGATTAGTCCCATTGTTCACAGGATTCTTTTCAGAAGTGTACATGAATTGGTTATTTGCAACCATTTCAATGAGCTCTTGAGCTTCTGCAGGTGTCTTCTTCAGATGAAGAGATCCTCCGGCAGAGCTATCCAAAGACATCTTGGACAGTTCAGACAGACCATCATAGAAAATACCTATGATGCTCCATTCAGAAAGCATGTCAGAGGGACACTTTCTGATTAATTGTTTGTATCTTTCCCAGGCTTCATAGAGGGATTCTCCTTCCTTCTGTCTGAAGGTTTGGACTTCCACTCTAAGGTTACTCAATTTTTGAGGTGGAAAGAACTTTGCTAAGAAGGCATTGACTAGCTTTTCCCAAGAGTTCAGGCTTTCTTTAGGTTGTGAGTCCAACCATATCCTAGCTCTGTCTCTTACAGCAAAAGGGAATAGCATAAGTCTGTAGACCTCAGGGTCAACCCCATTAGTCTTGACAGTGTCACAGATTTACAAGAACTCAGTTAAAAACTGATGAGGATCTTCCAATGGAAGTCCATGAAACTTGCAATTCTGTTGCATTAGAGAAACTAATTGAGGCTTAAGCTCAAAGTTGTTTGCTCCAATGGCAGGGATAGAGATGCTTCTCCCATAGAAGTCGGGAGTAGGTGCAGTAAAGTCACCCAGCACCTTCCTTGCACTGTTGGCCTTGTTGTTGTTTTTGGCTGCCATGGGTTCTTCTTCTTTGAAGATTTCTGTTAGGTCCTCTACAGAGAATTGTGCCTTAGCTTCTCTTA
>NC_029775.3:60774292-60775681 GCF_000817695.3 Arachis duranensis | reverse complement strand
TAGGTAAAAGATTTTAAAAACATTTTGAAAAACTTTAATTGATTTTCGAAAACCAAGATTAAGAAAGAAGTAAAGTGATTTTTGAAAAAGATTTTGAAAAAAAAGATTTGATTGAAAACTATTTTGAAAAAGATGTGGTTAAGAAGATATGATTGGTTTTAAAAAGATATGATTTTAAAAATTAATAACTTGGCTAGCAAGAAAAGATATGATTCAAACATTAAACCTTTCTCAATAGAAAAGGCAACACGCCAGTTTGTCTTCCTTACTGGGCATTTTGAACGCCCTGCTTTTTCTGTATAATTCCTCTGCTGTATGTTCTGAATCTTCAATTCTCTGTATTATTGACTTGAAAAGACACAAATTAAAAATATTTTTGGATTTTTAATAATCAAAATGTAACTAAAATCAAATAACAATGCATGCAAGACACCAAACTTAGCAGTTTGTATACTACTGACGCTAACAAAATGAGAATGCATATGAGACACATAAACACTCAAGTTAAGAGAATTTAAAAATCAGAGCAATGAAATCATCAAGAACATCTTGAAGATCACTTAAGACACGTGAATGAATGCAAGAAGAACAAAAACATGCAATTGACACCAAACTTAAAATGAAACACTAGACTCAAACAAGAAATATTTTTGAATTTTATGATTTTGTAAATTTTTTTTGGATTTTTCGAAAATTAAGTGGAAAAAGAAAATAAAGGTATCAAAATTCTTAATAAGAATTCCAGGAATCATGCAATGTTAGTCTAAAGCTTTAGTCTAAAGAAATTAGACATGGCTATTCAAGCTTCAGTAGGACATTACATTCAAGAGCTAAATTGATGAGAATCAATCAGCTTTGGTGATGATAAGAACATCACCTTGAAACACTAGAATTCATTATTAAGAACTCTGAAGAAAAATACCGAATCTAAGCAACAAGATGAACCGTCAGTTGTCCATACTTGAACAATCCCCGGCAACGGCGCCAAAAACTTGGTGCACGAAATTGTGATCTCTTCTTTTCACAACTCAAATAATCCCCGGTGATGAATCCAAAAACTTGGTGTTTAATACCATGGCATAAACACAACTTTGCATAACTAACCAGCAAGTGTACTGGGTCGTCCAAGTAACAAACCTTACGCGAGTAAGGGTCGATCCCACAGAGATTGTTGGTATAAAGCAAGCTATGGTCACCTTGTAAATCTTAGTCAGGCAAACTCAAATGGTTATGAATGATGAATAAAACATAAAGGTAAAGATAGAGATACTTATGTAATTCATTGGTGGGAATTTCAGATAAGCGTATGAAGATGCTTGGTCCCTTCCGTCTCTCTGCTTTCCTACTGTCTTCATCCAATCCTTCTTACTCCTTTCCATGGCAAGCTGT
>NC_029775.3:60761290-60773454 GCF_000817695.3 Arachis duranensis | reverse complement strand
CTAAAAACTAATAAAAATATACTAAAAACTAACTAGAACATACTAAAAACATATTAAAAACAATGCCAAAAAGCGTACAAATTATCCGCTCATCATAAACACACAAGAATAAAACAATTATGGTTAAATAATGTAACCATGCATAAAGGCTCAATTCTCACAGGTTGTGTGTTCCTTAGCTTTAAAATTCATGATCCAAATACAACTTCAAGCAAATTTAACATAAGACTTTTAATTAAAATTAGTGAAATTTTGTTCCAAAGATAGAGTTTTAGAAGAAACTTATTGTCTTTTCAATCAAGTAGAACATGCATGTAACTAACCTATTCTAAGAAAAAGAAAATCTAACTAAAATATCCTAATTTATTAGTGCTAGGGAAGAGAATTTACCTCTGGAAGTCAGGTACTGACCGAGCTCCCCACACTTAAGGCTTTGCACCATCCTCGGTGCCATCTGTCAGGAACAAGGGTGGGCTGGTGGTAGTGTCTCCGCAGTCGGGACCGTCATGGCTCCCTGTTCCATCTATCAGGAACAGTGGTGGGCTGGTGGCAGTGTCTCCACAGTCGGGACCATCGTGGCTCCCTGTGCTGGTGAAAGAAGTGGAGTCCGGAGTGCCTGGATCGTCATTGGGTCTGTGATTGCCTGTAAGCAGCTCCTTGAGGTGTTTGAAATGGCAGTGGTTGTGGCGCTCTCTGAGCTTTGCTTTCTTTTCTTATTTGTCCAATCGCTTCAGTATTTGGTGCAGGAGCTGACTAGTAGATGGTGGAGGAGCTGCAGCATCCTTTGTGGACTGGCTGGTAGTGGCAAGTTGTTGCCTGAGATATCTCCCGCTAAGGACATACTGATCATCTCGTGGAAGAATGGCTTTGGTGTCTCCAACTCTGTAGGATACTCCAGCTGCTGAGATAAGATCAGAGACCAAGGCAGGGAAAGGTAGGTTGCCTGCGATCTGTACGTGTTCCATAGCATTCCGGATATGTCTCGGTAAATTAAGAGGCTGATCTGTGAGGAAGCAACAAAGTAGAACGGCCATGTCTGCCATGAAGGATGACTCATGAGTACTCGGGAAGACGTAATGGGACATAATCTGTGCCCATACGTGAGCCTCTAAGGTAAGCACGGAAGCCGAGATTCCCTTAGGACGGGAACGATGGTATCCAAAGATCCATTTGCTGCCAAGTTGAGCGATAACTCTGAGAACAGCATCCCAATCAAAGGTGTACACCTGGCGTTTGATGGCGGCTTTCTGAAAAGCGTCCATTCCTTCTGGAGCAGGGGGGATATCTAAGGCTTGCTAAATGGCCTCTTCTGTAATGGGGACTTGCTTCTAGCGTAAATAAACTGACTGCAGAGTTGGTAGGTGGAAGTTGGAGTAGAACTCAACAACCCAAGAAAGATTAACCTGTCGTGGCTGTCTCTGTAAGAATCCCCAAAGTCATTGTGCAATTTGTGGCTCAACAAATTCAGCAATATGAGGCGGAAGGATAAGAAGGTGTTCATTGTTGTAATTTCGAGCTGCCAGAATAGGGAACATCTGCTCACAATAGCGATTTGGAAATCGTGCAGTGTCCTTTGCTTGGAAGGCTCTCTCCTTTTCATAAACCTTGATAATCCTTTTAATTCATTTTGTTGAGGGCTTGACTGCAGTTGGAGAAGGCTCTGCCACTAATGCTCTCTTCGTTCCTTTCCTTGCGGTGGGTTTAGGGGTAGCTTTCTCTTTGCCTTTCTTAGTGGCCATTCTGAAAAAGGGAAGAGAAAGTAAGTTAAATCCAAAGAGATAAAGCAAGGAAGGGGATTGAGTGAGTGATAATCAGTGCACGGTAAAGATGAATGAAATAAACACATGGTCATGACAACATGTGAAAAGATCAATAAAGGGAATAGAACAAGTGCATGATAGGGTAAGTAGATGCAAGATGATTATTGGCATGCCGGTGATAAACCCCATTTGTAGGATTTATCTTGTGCTTGATTTAGGGGATTTTATAACCTTTTACCCACATTTATCCATTGAAATAGCATGATTTTATAACTTCTCCTTTAATTGTGCTTAAGAGTGAAAACATGCTTTTTAGGACTTAAAATAGCTAAATCTAATTCTCCTTGATTCCATTAGATGTCTTGATATGTTTGCTAAGTGATTTCAGATTTAGGAGGCAAGCATTGGACCAAGGGAATGAAGGAAAAGCATGTAGAAATGGAGAACTCATGAAGAAATAAAGGAAACGCAAAAGCTGTCAAGCCGACCTCTTCGCACTTAATCGACCATAACTTGAGCTACAGAGGTCCAAATGATGCGGTTCTAGTTGGGTTGGAAAGCTAACATCTGGGGCTTCGAAATGATATAAGATTTGTCATAGTTGCTATACGTATAAAGACGCGTACGCGACATTGGTGCACGTGATTCACTTCATGCAAACTCGTGGCTAGTGAATTTACAAGCCTTGTGGGCCCAATCCAACTCATTTTTGATCCTATTTAAGCCAAGGATTGAAGAGGGATGGACATGTTAGTTACCATTAGTTTAGTTTAGCTTAGTTTAGTAGTTAGAGTTAGTTTCTAGAGAGAGAAGCTCTCACTTCCCTCTAGAATTAGGATTAGGTTTAGTTCTTAGATCTAGGTTTTCATTCATTCTTTCTTCTACTTATACCTTTCAATTCCTTGTTGTTACATTCATCTTCCTCTATTCTTTTGTTGTAATTTCCTTTATGTTGTTTCTATATTTTGTTGTAGATCTACTCTTGTTCCTTCTCTCCTCTTTCAATTCAATTCAAGGTAAATCATAATAATTGTGTTTCTTTTGATTGTTGTTATTAATTCCTTTCAATAATTGTTGTTAGATTTCATTCTTGTTGTCAATTTACTATGCTTTTCTTTTGTGCCTTCCAAATGTTTGATGAAATGCTTGGTTGGATTTTAGTGTAGGTTTTGTTCCTCTTGGCCTAGGTAGAGTAATTAGTGACTCTTGAGTTATCTAATACCTTTGTTGATTGATAATTAGAAGTTGCTAATTGATTTGAATGCCTCTAAAGCTAGTCTTTCCTTTAGGAGTTGATTAGGACTTGAGGAATCAAATTGATTCATCCACTTGACTTTCCTCCATGGTTAGAGGTTAACTAAGTGGGAGCAATGGACAATTTGTTGTCACAATTGAGGAGGATAACTAGGATAGGACTTCTAGTACTCATATCTTGCCAAGAGCTTTGTTAGTTGTTAGTTTATTTTCTTTGCCATTTATAATTCTTGTCTAAAATCTCAAAAACCCCAAAATAACTCACAACCAATAACAAGACACTTTATTGTAATTCCTAGGGAGAACGACCTGAGGTTCAATACTTTGGTTTATAAATTTAGGGGTTTGTTACTTGTGACAAACAATCTTTTGTATGAAAGGATTATTGCTTGGTTTAGAAACTATACTTTACAACGAGATTTCATTAGTGAATTTCTATGCCGTCAAAAATCCAATCATCAGCCGGCAAGGGCATGAGTAGCATAAATCAAGCATCACTTCGTAACAAACTATCACGTATGTATTGGCAATTAAATTCAATTAATAAAATAGTAAAGAGAATTTGTGAAAAGCATGCATTGAATAGTAGAATAGGATAATGTAGAAAATTGCATAATGCCACATGGGCTTTTTCACAAACACATAGCATGAATGGTAAATAATCCAATGAAAATAATAAATTGAACATGCAAGCAACCCCTTTAAAAATATAATTTCCAAACAATTATGAAACAATCCACAATGACCAAATAAATCTCCAACACCAATAAAAAAGAAAGAAAAAGAAAACATATGCAATGAAAGTAAAAAGAAAGAGAAAGGAAGAAGAAAATATAAATAAAGAAGAAGAATAGAAAAGTGAGGAGGGAAGAAGAAAAGAGAAACCTTGATAATGGTGGGAGGAGAGAGAGAAAGTAGAAATTGAGAATGAGGGAAGAAGGAAAAAGGGGGGAAAGAAAGAAAGGGAGGGAAAAGAAAAAGTAGGATTGGGGAAAGAGAAAGATAAGATATGTGGCAAATTAGGATAAGCTGTGCGGCGCAAGCGACGCGGACGCGTAAGGGACGTGTTCGCGCGAATGCACATTAAGAGAATCGACGCAGACGTGTCGGTCACGCGGACGCGTGACACATGTTATGCTACTAGCGCGAGGGCAGCCTCGCGCTCGCACAACTCTCTGTTCGAATTTTTATTTTTGCCAAATGTTGGTTGACGCGATCGCGTGAGTGGCTATTAGAAGGATATGACGCGGACACGTGAGCCATGCATCCGCGTGGGAAGAATTTATGCGGTCAGCACTGATCCATCACCACTCTAGCACAACTTTCGGTCGTGCACCCATTTTACGTCAAATTCCAGGGCACACGGCCGCGTGAGTGATGCGGACGCGTGGGAGGCTAATTTTTGCACCTGACGCGGACGCGTGATATGATTTATGCCAAAGGCACGCCTCCAGCCACGCTCTCGCGTGACTCTCTGTTCACTTTCTTATGTTCTCGGATCCACCTGCGACGCAGACGCGTCAATGGTGCGGTCACGTCGCGTGAACTTTTTTTTTAATGCAAATGCAGTATGCAGATGAGGTGCAAGATAGAGGAAGTAGTATGGAGAAGAGTTATAGATGAGGGAAGAGAAGGAGAAGAAAAGGAACGATCATACCGTGGTGGGTTGTCTCCCACCTAGCACTTTGCTTTAACGTCCTTAAGTTGGACGCTTCAGTAGCTCAATTTTCAGTTGCGAGTGGATCCTCCAGGAGGAAGATCTCTAACTCCTTGTTTTTCATCACCTTCTCACCATGGTAGAGCTTCAAACGATGTCCATTAACCTTGATGAGTTCAGAGCTTGAAGGGTGACTTAGATGGAAAACTCCGTACGGTTCAGCCTTCTCGACTCTATATGGACCTTCCCACCTTGATCGCAGTTTGCCTGCATGAGCCTCAGTATAGAGTTGTAAAGAAGGACCAAATCCCTAGGTTGGAACTCCTTTCTCTTGATGTGTTGATCATGTACAGCCTTCATTTTCTCCTTGTACAGTCTTGAGTTCTCATAAGCTTCTAGGCAAAGGCTCTCCAATTCTTGCAGTTGCAACTTCCTTTCAGCTCTGGCTTTCTCAAATCCCATGTTGCATTCCTTTACTTCCCAAAAAGCTTTGTGCTCTACCTCAACTGGAAGGTGACAAGCCTTTCCATAGACTAAGCGGAAAGGACTCATCCCAATGGGTGTCTTATATGTGTTCTGTATGCCCAGAGTGCATCTTGTAGTCTGGTGCTTGGTGCATGAAATTGTGATCATCAATGGCGCCATCAACATGGTATGCTCAATTACAATCTCAACTCTTTATCATAACTTCGCACAACTAACCAGCAAGTGCACTTGGTCGTCCAAGTAATAAACCTTACGCGAGTAAGGGTCGATCCCACAGAGATTGTTGGTATGAAGCAAGCTATGGTCATCTTGTAAATCTCAGTCAGGCAGACTCAAATGGTTATGGAGGATAACATAAAACATAAAATAAAGATAGAGATACTTATGTAATTCAATGGTGAGAATTTCAAATAAGCGTATGGAGATGCTTTGTCCCTTCCGTCTCTCTGCCTTCCTACTGTCTTCATCCAATCCTTCTTACTCCTTTCCATGGCAAGCTGTATGTTGGGCATCACTGTTGTCAATGGCTACAGTCCCGTCCTCTCAGTGAAAATGTTGAACGCGCTCTGTTACAGCACGGCTATTCAGCTGTCGGTTCTCGATCATGTCGGAATAGAATCCAGTGATTCTTTTGCGTCTGTCACTAATGCCCCACAATCGCGAGTTTGAAGCTCGTCACAGTCATTAAATCCTTGAATCCTACTCAGAATACCACAGACAAGGTTTAGACCTTCCGGATTCTCTTGAATGCCGCCATTAATTCTAGCTTATACCACGAAGATTCTGATTAAGGAGCCCAAGAGATATCCACTAAATCTAAGGTAGAACGGAGGTAGTTGTCAGGCACACGTTCATAGGTGAGATTGATGATGAGTGTCACGGATCATCAAATCCATCAAGTTGAGGAACAAGTGATATCTTAGAACAAGAATAAGCGGAATTGAATAGAAGAACAATAGTAATTGCATTAATACTCGAGGTATAGCAGAGCTCCACACCTTAATCTATGGTGTGTAGAAACTCCACCGTTGAAAATACATAAGAAGAAGGTCTAGGCATGGCCAAGAGGCCAGCCCCCATGATCTAAGATAGCATAAGACTACTCAAATATAGCTACCCAGATGTCTAATACAATAGTAAAAGGTCCTATTTGTAGAGAACTAGTAGCCTAGGGTTTACAAAGATGAGTAAATTACATAAAAATCCACTTCCGGGCCCACTTGGTATGTGCTTGGGCTGAGCATTGAATCATTTTCGTGTAGAGACTCTTCTTGGAGTTAAACGCCAGCTTTTGTGCCAGTTTGGGCGTTTAACTCCCATTCTTGTGCCAGTTCCAGCGTTTTACGCCAGAATTCTTGAGCTGACTTGGAACGCCTGTTTGGGCCATCAAATCTCGGGCAAAGTATAAACTATTATACATTTCTGGAAAGCCCAGAATGTCTACTTTCCAACGCAGTTAAGAGCGCGCCAATTGGGCTTTTGTAGCTCCAGAAAATCTACTTCGAGTGCAGGGAGGTCAGAATCCAACAACATCTGCAGTCCTTTTCAGCCTCTGAATCAGATTTTTGCTCAGGTCCCTCAATTTCAGCCAGAAAATACCTGAAATCACAGAAAAACACACAAACTCATAGTAAAGTCTAGAAAAGTGAATTTTAACTAAAAATTAATAAAAATGTAATAAAAACTAACTAAAACATACTAAAAACATACTAAAAACAATGCCAAAAAGCGTATAAATTATCCGCTCCTCACAACACCAAACTTAAATTGTTGCTTGTCCTCAAGCAACTGATGATCAAATAAGATAAAAAGAAGAGAATATGCAATGAATTCCAAAAACATCTATGAAGATCAGTATTAATTAGATGAGCGGGGCTTTTAGCTTTTTGCCTCTGAACAGTTTTGGCATCTCACTTTATCCTTTGAAATTCAGAATGATGGGCTTCTATAGGAACTCAGAATCTAGATAGTGTTATTAATTCTCCTAGTTAAGTATGATGATTCTTGAACATAGCTACTTTATGAGTCTTGGCCGTGGCCCAAAGCACTCTGTCTTCTAGTATTACCACCGGATACATACATGCCACAGACACATAATTGGGTGAACCTTTTCAGATTGTGACTCAGCTTTGCTAGAGTCCCCAATTAGAGGTGTCCAGGGTTCTTAAGCACACTCTTTTTGCCTTGGATCAAAACTTTATTTTTTTCTTTTTCTTATTTTTTTGTCGTTTTTTTTAATTCAATGCTTTTTCTTGCTTCAAGAATCATTTTTATGGTTTTTCAGATTCTCAGTAACATGTCTCCTTTTTCATCATTCTTTCAAGAGCCCACATTCATGAACAACAAATTCAAAAGAAATATGCACTATTCAAGCATACATTCAGAAGTCAATGTATTGCCACGACATCAAAATAATTAATCTGTTATAAAATTCAAAATTCATGCAATTCTTCTCTTCTTTTAATTAAGAACATTTTTCATTTAAGAAATATGATGGATTCATAGGACATTCATAACTTTAAGGCATAGACACTAAGACACTAATGATCATAAGACACAAACATAGATAGACACAAACATGGATAGACATAAGCATGATTTTTCGAAAAACAGAAAAATAAAGAACAAGGAGATTAAAGAACGGGTCCACCTTAGTGATGG
Source organism: Arachis duranensis (assembly GCF_000817695.3). NCBI lineage: Eukaryota > Viridiplantae > Streptophyta > Magnoliopsida > Fabales > Fabaceae > Arachis > Arachis duranensis. The sequence continues at coordinate 60,765,636 of NC_029775.3, read as the reverse complement.
CGGCTTGTTCTTCCTCTTGAAGATCTTATGGAGTGCTTGAGCTCCTCAATGTCTCTTCCTTGCCTTTGTTGCTCCTCTCCCATGATTCTTTGATCTTCTCTAATTTCATGGAGGAGGATAGAATGTTCTTGGTGCTCCACCCTTAGTTGTCCCATGTTGGAACTCAATTCTCCTAGGGAGGTGTTGATTTGCTCCCAATAGTTTTGTGGAGGAAACTGCATCCCTTGAGGCATCTCAGGGATTTCATGATGAGGAATTTCCTCATGTCTATGAGTGGGATCTCTTGTTTGCTCCATCCTTTTCTTAGTGATGGGCTTGTCCTCATCAATGAGGATGTCTCCCTCTATGTTAACTCCAACTGAATTACAGAGGTGAAAAATGAGATGAGGGAAGGTTAACCTTGCCAAGGTAGATGACTTGTCCACCACCTTTGAAGCATGGAAACTTGTCTCTCAACAAATTTCTCTTCGGCAAGTATACCGAATTATCGTCAAGTAAAACTCACAATAGAGTGAGGTCGAATCCCACAGAGATTAACGGATTAAGCAAACAACGATTAATTGATTATTCTAGTTAGACAAATCATATTGGAGTGATAAGTAACAAGGAAATGTAAATGGCATAAAAGTAAAGAAAAGCTATAAAGTGCAGAAGAGTAAAATGGCAAGAAAAGTAAATGTAAGAACTAAAAATAAAATGAACATTGGGATCAAGAGATGTTGCAATTCTCCAGATCAAGTTCATTCTCATCTCTTCCTCAATCAATGCATTCATTGATCTCCTTGGCAATCTTAAGTGATTGGATTCCAATTCCTTGGTAACCCAATCTCTCAAATCTTGATCAATAGCCAAATCCTTGGTCAATTACTCATGAGAAGAGATGAAGTATGGTCACTGATTATACCACATGCAGTTGATCATTGCTCTACCAAAATAGAAAAGAAGAAAGTGCAGGAAAGTAAAGATGAAGATTAAAACTAACATTGAAACTTCCAAATTCATAAATAAAAAGTACAAAGAAAAGAAGAGAAGGAAAGGTGAGTAAGGGCAGGGAGTCCGAAGACCCCTCTTCCAATCCCCAATTTCTGTGTTTCTTTCCGTCCAATCCCCCCTTAAAAGTAAAAACTAAAGCCTTTATATAGGCTCTCCTAAATTACAAAATGAAATTAAAAGCAAATTACAATTAAATGAAAATTCCTATTCTAGATGCTTCTTGTGGCCTTGATTGGTTGACACTTGTGGGCTTGCTTCCTTGAGGTTGGGTAGTCCAAGAGAAGTGAATCAAATTGAGGTCCAGGGTGACTTGGCTTCATTGCTTTGGTGATTTTGCGGCTTAAAAGATGCCTCTTGTTTGTGCTCCAATTTCATGCCCACTATAGACTGTTATATATCTTTGGAAAGCTCAGAATGTCAGCTTTTTAACACAACTAGAATCACCTCAATTGGATCTCTGTAACTCAAGTTATGTTCCTTTGAAGTGGACATGGTCGTTGGCATAGTCGCTAGCGTTAATGGAAAACGTGAGTCACGTTAACGCTAGCGACTAGCGTTAATGGAAAACGTGAGTCACAATAACGCTAGCGATCAGGGGCTCAAACTTAATGTCCACCCCATACTATTATATATTGTTGGAAAGCTCTGAATGTCTACTTTCTAACGCCACTAGAAGCGCATCATTTGGAGCTCCACAACTCGAGTTATACTTCTTGGAAGGTGAAGAGGTCAGTTGGCCTTACTACAGGTTGATACCATGTTCATCTTTGCACTTTCAGGACAGGTTTTCTCCCTCAAATTTAGTGTCAACCATGTAGTGCCTCAAATTTATGCGTGTTTGAAGAAGGCATGGTCAGGCTGCCAGGTGGGACTTTTGCCTACGTTAACTTCTACGTTAACCTAGTTTACGTAGAAGTTAACGTGGGTCTTTTTTTTGCCTCGCCAACGTTAGTGGCACTCACCTTTTCCACTAATGTTGGCATCTCCCTTTCTTTCCACGTTAACTACCACGTTAACTAAGTTAACGTGGCTGTTAACGTGGGTCTTTTTGCTTCGAAAACGTTAGTGGCGTTCACCTTTTCCACTAACGTTGGCATCTTCCTTTCCTTCCACGTTAACTACCACGTTAATGTAGTTAACGTGGCTGTTAACGTGGGTCTTCTTTGCTTCAAACACGTTAGTGGCGTTCACCTTTTCCACTAACATTGGCTTATACCCTTTCTTCAAAGTTAATGCCACTAACTTTTCTCACTAACGTTGGGGCTTTCCTCTTGGATATGCTCCTTGTGAGAGGTTGTAAACATTGAAGGCGAGCTGCTCATCATGTATTCTCAGCACTAATTCTCCCCGTTCTACATCTATGAGTGCCCTAGCTGTGGCTAGAAAGGGTCTTCCCAGAATGATGGGGTAGATAGGATTCTCATCCATTTCCAAAACAACAAAATCTGTGGGAAGATAGTAGCTCCCAACCTTTACCAGCACATTTTTAACTATTCCTACTGCTTGTTTTTGGGTTTTGTCCGCCAATCTGATAATCACATCAGTAGGAGTTAGTTCATTGATTTGGAGCTTTTTCATGAGAGAGAGAGGCATTAAGTTGATGCTTGCTCCCAAAAACATATCAAGAAACCTTGAGTACATTCTCCCTGCTACACCACCTTTAAGCCTGTGGGGGAAAGGTGCATATGGGTTCAATGCCTCCTTTTTCTTTAGCTCTTCCTTGGATGTGAGTGGAGTTGCACAGCTTCCTTCCTCTTGACTTTCCTGTTGGTGATTTTGGAGGTGTTCTACTCCATGCATACTTCCCTCATCACTTGTGGTTATCATTTTGCATTCTTCCCATCTCACTTTCTTTTGTTCTCCTCTTGGATTCTTCTCTGTATCACTGGGGAATCCATCAGTGGGTTTGGGAATTTGTTGAGATAGATATCCTACTTGGGACTCGAATCTCTTGATGTTTTCTCCTTGATTCTTGATGTTGGCTCGCACTTCTTCCTTAAACACCTTGTTATCTTGGACTTCTCTGCACATGTTTTCAAGTAGAGCCTCAATCTTTGAAAGCCTATCATCTGTGGATGATGGTGGGTTGAGATTAGGTGGTTAAGAAGGTTGGCTAGATGGATGTTGGTAGTATCTCTGTGAGGTGTTTTGATGAGTGACATTGTTGTTGGAGTCGAAGTTGGAACGTCTCGAATCTTGTCCTTGGTCTTGTTGGTTTCCCCATCCAATGTTGGGGTGATTTTTCCATCCCGAGTTGTATGTTTTAGAGTATGGATCATGGACTTGTCTAGGTGAATTTCCCATATAGTTGGCTTGCTCCCAGTCACCTTCTTCTCCTATGTTTACTCCTTCAGGAGTTGGTGATGAAGTGATGGCTACTGCAACTTGGTTCTCTTCCACCTTCTTGGTAAGATCTGCTAGCTGCTTGGTGATCATCTTGTTTTGGGCTAATAGTGCATCCATGTGGTTTAGCTCAATTACTCCTCTAGTGTTACTTCTTTCAAAGGCATAGAAGTAGTCATTCTCAGCAACTGTTTCAATGACATCTATGGCTTCTTCAACCATTTTCTTCTTGTTTAAAGAACCTCCTGATGAATGATCTATAGCCTTCTTTGACTCATAGGAAAAACCTTCATAGAAGATGTGAAGTTGAACCCACTCCTTAAACATCTCTGATGGGCATCTCCTTGTCAAGTCCGTGAATCTCTCACATGCTTCATAAAGTGTCTCACCATCTTGTTGCCTGAAAGTTTGCACCTCAGTTCTTAGCCTATTAATCTTTTTGAGGAGGGTAAAATCTTGCTAAAAACTTGTTCACTACCTCCTCCCAATCTGTCAGGCTTTCTTTTGGGAAGGATTCAAGCCACTTTGTTGCCTTGTCCCTGAGTGAAAAGAGAACAAGAGCAACCTATAGACATCCGGGTGGACTCCATTTGTCTTCACTGTGTCACAGATCCTCAAGAAGGTGGTCAAGTGTTGGTTAGGGTCTTCTTGAGCACCTCCTCCAAATGAGCAATTATTTTGCACCAAAGTGATGAGCTGAGGTTTTAGCTCGAAATTGTTGGCATGAATGGTGGGTTTCTGAATGCTGCTTCCACAGTTTCCTGGATTAGGATTGATATAGGATCCTAAGACCCTCCTTTCTTGCCCAGCCCGGTTTGCATGGCCTTCTCTGACATGATTATGAGCTTCTTCTTCATGATTGTTCTCCAAATTCTCTTCCATGTTGGGTTCAAAATACTCTTCCTCTTCCTCAGCACCAACAATTCTTTTTCCTCTTGCTTCCCTTTCTCGTCTCCAAATGGTTCTCTCAGGCTCTGAATCAAAGGATGTTGAGATTCCTTCTCTTCTCC
>NC_029775.3:60758137-60760621 GCF_000817695.3 Arachis duranensis | reverse complement strand
ATCAAGAGAAAAGAAAGAAGAAGAAGAATAAGAACTATAATTGATCCATTGAATCACAATAGAGCTCTCTAACCCAATGAAAAGAGTTAGTTGATCATTGCTCTACTAAAATAGAAAAGAAGAAAGTGCATGAAAGTAAATATGAAGATTAAAACTAACATTGAAACTTCCAAATTCATAAATAAAAAGTACAAAGAAAAGAAGAGAAGGAAAGGTGAGTAAGGGGAGGGAGTCCGAAGACCCCTCTTCCAATCCCCAATTTCTGTGTTTCCTTCCGTCCAATCCCCCCTTCAAAGTAAAAACTAAAGCCTTTATATAGGCTCTCCTAAATTACAAAATGAAATTAAAAGCAAATTACAATTAAATGAAAATTCCTATTCTAGATGCTTCTTGTGGCCTTGATTGGTGGACACTTGTGGGCTTGCTTCCTTGAGGTTGGGTAGTCCAAGAGAAGTGAATCAAATTGAGGTCCAGGGTGACTTGGCTTTATTGCTTTGGTGTTTTTGGGGCTTAAAAGATGCCTCTTGTTTGTGCTCCAATTTCATGCCCATTATAGACTATTATATATCTTTGGAAAGCTCTAAATGTCAGCTTTCTAACGCAACTACAATCACCTCAATTGGATCTCTGTAACGCAAGTTATGCTCCTTTGAAGGGAACATGGTCGCTGGCATAGTCGCTAACGTTAATGGAAAACGTGAGTCACGTTAACGCTAGCGACTAGCGTTAATGGAAAACGTGAGTCACAATAACGCTACCGATCAGGGGCTCAAACTTAATGTCCACCCCATACTATTATATATTGTTGGAAAGCTCTGAATGTCTACTTTCCAACGCCACTAGAAGCTCATCATTTGGAGCTCCAAAACTCGAGTTATACTTCTTGGAAGGTGAAGAGGTCAGTTGGCCTTACTACTGGTTGATACCAAGTTCATCTTTGCACTTTCGGGGCAGGTTTTCTCCCTGAAATTTAGTGTCAACCATGTAGTGCCATATATTCTTGGAAAGCTCTAGAATCCTACTTTCCAATGCCGCTGGAATCATTTCATTTGGAGCTTTGTGGTTCAGGTTATGCGTGTTTGAAGAACGCATGGTCAGGCTGCCAGGTGGGACTTTTTCTTACGTTAACTTCCACGTTAACTTAGTTAACGTAGAAGTTAACGTGGGTCTTTATTTTGCCTCGCCAACATTAGTGGCACTCACCTTTTCCACTAACGTTGGCATCTCCCTATCTTTCCACGTTAACTACCACGTTAACTTAGTTAACGTGGCTGTTAACGTGGGTCTTTTTGCTTCGAAAACGTTAGTGGCGTTCACCTTTTCCACTAACGTTGGCATCTTCCTTTCCTTCCACGTTAACTACCACGTTAATGTAGTTAACATGGCTGTTAATGTGGGTCTTCTTTGCTTCGAAAATGTTAGTGGCGTTCACTTTTTCCACTAACATTGGCTTATATCCCTTTCTTCAAAGTTAATGCCACTAACTTTTCTCACTAACGTTGGGGCTTTCCTTCCTTCCACGTTAGTGCCCACGCTAACGTGGCTCTTCTCTTCTTCTTTTGGCCTGAAATCAATCAAACAAAGTGCATCAAAATCTTGCTCTTAATCATGGGATCATGCATCATCCAATTTATCATTCAATTTATGCATAGTTCTCATGAAATCATTCAAAATTCACAATGTTTGCTTGAATCATGGTATGATTGCATTTTCAACCAAATACTTGCTTATTTCCTAAGAAAATGCATGAAACCAACCTAAAGCATACAAAAAATGGCTAGTAAAACTAGCTAAGATGCCCTGGTGGTGGACGAAATTGTGATAAAAGAGTTTCAAGCACTGTTAGAGAAGCTCACAACTCCGTTCAACTAACCAGCAAGTGTACTGGGTCGTCCAAATAATAAACCTTACGTGAGTAAGGGTCGATCCCACAGAGATTGTTGGTATGAAGCAAGCTATGGTCACCTTGTAAATCTCAGTCAGGCAGATAAAAATGGTTTATGGGTTTTCGAAAATAAAGATAAGAAAATAGAAATAAAAAAGGATAGAAAACTTATGCAGATTCATTGGTGGGAATTTCAGATAAGTGAATGGAGATGCTGTATGGCTCAAGGACGCCTGCTCTCCTACTGCTTCTACTCAATCCTTCTTACTCCTTTCCATGGCAAGCTTTGTATAGGGGTTCACCATCAGCTGTGGCTACTTTCAATCCTCTCGGGAAAATGATCCTATGCGGCTGTCACTCGCACGGCTAATCGTCTGGAGGCATCACCCATGGTTGATGGCTACATCCCATCCTCGCAGTGAAAACTAATGCTCACGCACTCTGTCACAGTACGGCTAATCACTGGTTGGTTCCCGCTCCTACTGGAATAGAATCCCTTGATTCTTTTGCGTCTGTCACTAACGCCCAGCACTTGCAAGTTTGAAGCACGTGACAGTCATTCATTACCGGAATCCTACTCGGAATACCACAGACAAGGT
>NC_029775.3:60757364-60757668 GCF_000817695.3 Arachis duranensis | reverse complement strand
GTCTAATACAATAGATAAATGTCCTATATATACTAGACTAGCTCCTAGGGTTTACATGAGTAAGTATTTGATGCATAAATCTACTTCCGGGGCCCACTTGGTGTATGTTTGGGCTGAGCTTGATCAATCCACGAGCTAAGGCTTCTCTTGGAGTTGAACTTCGAGTTATGACGTGTTTTGGGCGTTTAACTCCGGATCATGACGTTTTTCTGGCGTTTAACTCCAGACAGCAGCATGAACTTGGCGTTCAACGCCAAGTTACGTCGTCATTCTTCGAATAAAGTATGGATTATTATATATTGCT
>NC_029775.3:60756574-60756745 GCF_000817695.3 Arachis duranensis | reverse complement strand
TTTTCACTTGGACCTTCATGACACAAGCACATGGTTAGGGACAGCTTGATTTAGCCGCTTAGGCCTAGATTTAATTTCCTTAGGCCCTCCTATCCATTGATGCTCAAAGCCTTGGATCCTTTTTACCCTTGCCTTTTGGTTTTAAGGGCTATTGGCTTTTTCTACTTGCTT
>NC_029775.3:60755649-60756411 GCF_000817695.3 Arachis duranensis | reverse complement strand
TTTCAAGAGCCAACAATTTTAACACTCATAAACAACAAGATCAAAAATATGCACTGTTCAAGCATTCATTCAGAAAACAAAAAGTATTGTCACCACATCAATATAATTAAATTAAATTCAAGGATAAATTCGAAATTTATGTACTTCTTGTTCTTTTGAATTAAAACATTTTTCGTTTAAGAGAGGTGAAGGATTAATGGATTTTATTCATAGCTTTAAGGCATGGTTACATACTAATGATCATGAAATAAAGACACAAAACATAAATAAACACAATACTGAAAACCGAAAACAGGAAGAAATAAAGAACAAAGAATGGATCCACCTGAGTAAGGGTGGCGCCTTCTTGAAGGTCCAATGGTGCTTTTTGAGCTCCTCTATGTCTCTTCCTTGCTTCTGTTGAATGATTCATAGTAATTTTGGTGTTTCTTCCCTTAGTTGCTTCCAATATTTGTGTGGAGGATAACTTATTCCCTGAGGTATCTCAGGGATCTCTTGATATGCAGCCATATGTTCTACCACTGAGCTATGACGGCTTATATTTTTTTTCCATCTCCCAAGACTCAGAGGTGGAAGCTTTTGTCTTCCCTTTGAGGTTTCTCTGGCCTTAGGTGCCTATTAATGGTAATGGAAAAGCAAAAAGCTATGCTTTTACCACACCAAACTTAAAATATTGCTCGCCCTCGAGCAAGAAAAGAAAGAAGAGAAGAAGAAGAAGAAGAAGAAAATGGAGGTGAGTGAGGGGAGATGGATTCGGCTATA
>NC_029775.3:60750832-60751990 GCF_000817695.3 Arachis duranensis | reverse complement strand
TTTGATTTAAAGATAAGAAAAAGATTTTTAAAATATTTTGAAAAATAATTTTGAAATTTTCGAAAATGATAAAAAAATGAAAAAGATATGATTTTTTTGAAAAAGATTTTGAAAAGATAAGATTTTTAAAATTGAAATTTTGTCTTGACTTGTAAGAAACAACTAATTTTGAAAATTTTTGACCAAGTCAATCCCAAAATTTCGAAATTTTGGAGGGAAATAAGGAAAAGATATTTTTTTTGATTTTTTGAATTTTTAATTATGAAAGAGAGAAACAACAAAAATATTCAATGCATGAAATTTTTAGATCAAAACAATGAATGCATGCAAGAATGCTATGAATGTCAAGATGAACACCAAGAACACTTTGAAGATCATGATGAACATCAAGAACATATTTTTGAAAAATTTTTGATGCAAAGAAAACATGCAAGACACCAAACTTAGAAATTTTGAATGCATGAAAAATATGAATGCAAAGATGCACATGAAAAACAACAAACAACACAAAACAAGAAATCATCAAGATCAAACAAGAAGTCTTGTCAAGAACAACTTGAAGATCATGAAGAACTCTATGAATGCATGAGATTTTCGAAAAATGCAAGAAAAATTTTAAAAGCATGCAATTGACACCAAACTTAAAAATTAACACAAGACTCAAACAAGAAACATAAAATATTTTTGATTTTTTTATGGTTTTCTAATTTTTTTGTATTTTTATTAATTTTTGTTTTTAAAAATATTTTTGGAAAAACGAAAAATAAAAGAAAAATTTTTGAAAAAGATTTTTGAAAAGAAAATTACCTAATCTGAGCAACAAGATGAACCGTCAGTTGTCCATACTCGAACAATCCCGGGCAACGGCGCCAAAAACTTGGTGGACGAAATTGTGATAAAAGAGCTTTAAGTTGCACTCCTTGTAAAATTATGGAATTTGAAATTGGCACGAGTGGACACAACTCCGTTCAACTAACCAGCAAGTGTACTGGGTCGTCCAAGTAATAAACCTTACGTGAGTAAGGGTCGATCCCACAGAGATTGTTGGTATGAAGCAAGCTATGGTCACCTTGCAAATCTCAGTTAGGCAGATTAAAAATGGTTTATGGGTTTTCGAATAATTAATAATAAAAAGAAGAAATAATAAAAGGGATAGAA
>NC_029775.3:60722938-60750056 GCF_000817695.3 Arachis duranensis | reverse complement strand
GTTCTATTTATAATAAACTAGCTCCTAGGGTTTACATGAGTAAGTAATTGATGCATAAATCCACTTCCGGGGCCCACTTGGTGTATGTTTGGGCTGAGCTTGATCTATCCACGAGCTGAGGCTTTTCTTGGAGTTGAACTCTAAGTTATGACGTGTTTTGGGCGTTCAACTCCGGATCATGACGTTTTTCTGGCGTTTAACTCCAGACAGCAGCATGTACTTGGCGTTCAACGCCAAGTTACGTCGTCATTCTTCGAATAAAGTATGGACTATTATATATTGCTGGAAAGCCCTGGATGTCTACTTTCCAACGCCGTTGAGAGCGCGCCAATTGGAGTTCTGTAGCTCCAGAAAACCCATTTCGAGTGCAGGGAGGTCAGATTCCAACAGCATCAGCAGTCCTTTTGTCAACCTTCTTCAGAGTTTTGCTCAAGTCCCTCAATTTCAGCCAGAATTTACCTGAAATCACAGAAAAACACACAAACTCATAGTAAAGTCCAGAAATGTGAATTTAACATAAAAACTAATGAAAAAATCCCTAAAAGTAGCTCAAACTTACTAAAAACTATATAAAAACAATGCCAAAAAGCGTATAAATTATCCGCTCATCACCTGGCATCAACCATATAAAGTTCTTGGGATATAACCTCATGAACTTCTACTTCCTCTCCAATCATGATGCTATGAATCATGATAGCCCGGTCTATAGTAACTTCGGACCGGTTGCTAGTGGGAATGATTGAGCGTTGGATAAACTTCAACCATCCCCTAGCCAGGGGCTTGAGGTCATGCCTTCTCAGTTGAACTGGCTTCCCTCTTGAATCTCTCTTCCATTGAGTGCCCTCTTCACAAATGTCTATGAGGACTTGGTCCAGCCTTTGATCAAAGTTGACCCTTCTAGTGGAGGGGTGTTCATCTCCTTGCATCATGGGCAAGTTGAATGCCAACCTTACATTTTCCGGACTAAAATCTAAACATTTCCCCCGAACCATTGTAAGCCAATTCTTTGGGTTCAAAACTTGAAAAAAATTTGAATTGAAAACAAAATCTTTCCTCTTGTGCCATCCTGGCATTAAACGCCCAGAATGGTATACATTATAGCGTTTAACACCCAAAATGCTACCCTTTTGGGCGTTAAACGCCCAGCCAGGTGCTCTGGCTGGCGTTTAAATGCCAGTTTTCCTTCTTCACTGGGTGTTTTGAACGCCCAGCTTTTTCTATGTAATTCCTCTGCTGTATGTTCTGAATCTTCAATTCTCTACATTATTGACTCGAAAAGACACAAATTAAAATTTTTTTGGATTTTTAATGATGAGAAAAAATCAAAATGCAACTAAAATCAAATAAACAATGCATGCAAGACACCAAACTTAGAAGTTTGTATACTACTGACACTAACAAATTGAGAATGTATATGAGAAACCACAAAACACACAAAACAAGAGAATTTAAAGATCAGATAAAGTAAATCATCAAGAACAACTTGAAGATCAATGAAGACACATGATAAATGCAAGAAGAACAGAAACATGCAATTGACACCAAACTTAAAATGAGACACTAGACTCAAACAATAAATATTTTTGGTTTTTATGATTTTGTAAATTTTTTTGGATTTTTTTCGAAAATTATATCGAGAAGAAAATAAAGAGATTCAAAATTTTTAATAAGAATTCCAGGAATCAAATGTTAGTCTAAAGCTTCAGTCTAAAGAAATTAGATATGGCTGAACAAGCTTCAACAGGACATTGCATTCAAGAGCTAAATTGATGAAGATCAATCAGCTTTGGTGATGATAAGAACATCACCTTGAAATACTAGAATTCATTCTTAAAAATTTTGAAAAATACCCAATCTAAGCAACAAGATGAACTGTCAGTTGTCCAAACTCAAATAATCCCCAGCAACGATCCCAAAAACTTGGTGCACAAAATTGTGATCATCAATGGCACCATCAACATGGTACGCTCAATTGCAATCTCAACTCTTTATCACAACTTTGCACAACTAGCCAGCAAGTGCACTGGGTCGTCCAAGTAATAAACCTTACGCGAGTAAGGGTCGATCCCACGGAGATTGTTGGTATGAAGCAAGCTACGGTCATCTTTTAATTATCATTCAGGCGGACTCAAATGGATATGGAGGATAACATAAAACATAAAATAAAGATAGAGATACTTATGTAATTCATTGGTGAGAATTTCAGATAAGCGTATGGAGATGCTTAGTCCCTTCCGTCTCTCTACCTTCCTACTGTCTTCATCCAATCCTTCTTACGCCTTTCCATGGCAAGCTGTATGTTGGGCATCACCGTTGTCAATGGCTACAGTCCCGTCCTCTCAGTGAAAATGTTCACCGCGCTCTGTCACAGCATGGCTATTCAGCTGTCGGTTCTCGATCATGTCGGAATAGAATCCAGTGATTCTTTTTCGTCTGTCACTAACGCCCCACAATCGCGGGTTTGAAGCTCGTCACAGTCATTCAATCCTTGAATCCTACTCAGAATACCACAGACAAGGTTTAGACCTTCCGGATTCTCTTGAATGCCGCCATCAATTCTAGCTTATACCACGAAGATTCTGATTAAGGAACCCAAGAAATATCCACTCAATCTATGGTAGAACGGAGGTGGTTGTCAGGCACACGTTCATAGGTGAGAATGATGATGAATGTCACGGATCATCACATTCATCAAGTTGAGGAACAAGTGATATCTTAGAACAAGAATAAGCTTAATTGAACAGAAGAACAATAGTAATTGCATTAATAATAGAGGTACAGCAGAGCTCCACACCTTAATCTATGGTGTGTTGAAACTCCACCGTTGAAAATACATAAGAACAAGGTCTGGTATGGCCGAGAGGCCAGCCCCCATGATCTAAGATAGCATAAGACTACTCAAAGATAGCTACCCAGATATCTAATACAATAGCAAAAGTTCCTATTTGTAGAGAACTAGTAGCCTAGGGTTTACAAAGATGAGTAAATTACATAAAAATCCACTTCCGGGCCCACTTGATGTGTGCTTGGGCTGAGCATTGAAGCATTTTCATGTAGAGACTCTTCTTGGAGTTAAACGCCAACTTTTGCACCAGTTTGGGTGTTTAACTCCCATTCTTGTGCCAGTTCCAGTGTTTTACGCCAGAATTCTTGAGCTGACTTGGAACGCTTGTTTGGGCCATCAAATCTCGAGCAAATATGGACTATTAACATTGCTGGAAAGCCCAGGATGTCTACTTCCCAACGCAGTTGAAGGCACACCAATTGGGCCTCTGTAGCTCCAGAGAATCCACTTCGAGTGCAGGGAGGTCAGAATCCAATAGCATCTGCGGTCCTTTTCAGCCTCTGAATCAGATTTTTGCTCAGGTCCCTCAATTTCAGACAGAAAATATCTGAAATCACAGAAAAACACACAAACTCATAGTAAAGTCCAGAAATGTGAATTTTAACTAAAAACTAATAAAAATGTAATAAAAACTAACTAAAACATACTAAAAACATACTAAAAACAATGCCAAAAGTGTATAAATTATCCGCTCATCAGTGCTCCAGTCTCTTCTATGAGGTTTGACTATCTTCTGTAAAATGCGCTTGATCTCTCAGTTAGACACCTCGGCTTGTCCATTAGTCTGAGGATGGTAGGCTGTTTCTATTTTATGAATGATCCCATGCTTCTTCAGTAATCCTGTTATTCTCCTGTTACAAAAATGGGTGCCTTGATCGCTCACGATTGCTCGTGGTGATCCAAAGTGACAAATAATGTGGTTTCTAACAAAGGAAACAACAGTGTTAGCATCATCAGTACGGGTAGGAATTGCTTCCACCCATTTAGAAACATAGTCTACAGCTAACAATATATAGATGTGGCCATTAGAATTCGGAAATAGACCTATGAAGTCAACGCCCCAAACATAAAAAATTTCATAGAAAAGCATAGTTTATTGAGGCATTTCATCCCTCTGGGATATATTACTAAACCTTTGGCATGGGGGACAAGATTTACAAAATTCAGCAGCGTCTTTAAAAAGGGTGGGCCACCAGAATCCACAGTCTAAGATTTTTCTAGCTGTTCTTTGAGAGCCAAAATGTCCTCCACTCTCAGATGAGTGACATGCCTCTAAAATGGATTGGAATTTTGATTGAGGCGCACACCTTCTAATTACCTGGTCAGCGCCACATCTCCATAAATATGGGTCATCCCATATATAATATTTAGACTCGCTTTTCAGCTTGTCTCTTTGGTGCTTAGTAAAGTGTGGAAGAAAAGTGCGGCTAACTAGATAATTAGCTACAGGTGCATACCAAGGGGTTACCTCAAATGCTGCTTGTAGGTTATCAAATGGAAAATTATCAGCTATAGGAGTGGAGTCATCCTTAATGTGTTCAAGGCAACTCAAGTGGTCTGCCACTAGATTCTGGTTACCACTCCTGTCCTTGATTTCTAAATCAAATTCTTGTAGTAGCAATATCCAACGTATAAGCCTTGGTTTGGATTCCTTTTTAGCTAATAGATACTTTAGAGCTGTGTGGTCTGAATACACTATAACCTTAGTACCAAGTAAATAGGCTTAGAATTTATCCAGAGCAAAAACAAGAACAAGAAGCTCTTTTTCAGTAGTAGTGTAGTTAGACTGAGCGGCGTCTAAAGTTTTAGACGCATAAGCAATAACAAAAGGGTCCTTACCTTCACGCTGAGCCAGTGCTGCTCCTACTGCATGGTTGGAAGCATCGCACATGATTTCGAATGGCTGGCTCCAGTCTAGTCCTCTCACAATTGGAGCTTGAGTCAGGGCAGTTTTCAGCTTATCAAACGCTTGTTTACAATCCTCACTGAACTCGAATTCAATATCCTTCTGCAGTAGTTTGGATAGGGGAAGTGCTACCATACTAAAGTCCTTAATGAATATTCGGTAGAAACCTGCATGTCCAAGGAACAAACGGACTTCTCTCACAGAAGAGGGGTAAGGCAAACTAGAAATAACATCCACCGTGGCTGGATCTACAGAAATGCCAGTATTAGATACAACATGTCCCAGTATGATTCCTTGTTTAACCATAAAATGACAATTTTCAAAATTCAATACAAGGTTTGTACTGACACATCTATCTAATACTCTAGATAAACTATCCAAGCAAAGGTTAAAAGAATCACCATAAATGCTAAAATCGTCCATAAAAACCTCCATACAGTCCTCAATAAGATCAGAGAAAAGACTCATCATGCACCTTTGGAAAGTAGCTGGTGCATTGCACAGGCCAAAGGGCATTCTCTTGTAAGCATAAGTCCCAAATAGACAGGTAAAGGTAGTCTTTTCCTGATCCTCAGGAGCTATATAAATATGGAAATAGCCTGTGTAACCATCTAAAAAGCAATAATATGATTTACCTGACAGGCGATCCAGCATTTGATCAATGAATGGAAGAGGATAGTGATCCTTACGAGTAGATTGGTTGAGACGCCTGTAATCAATGCAGACCCTCCAGGCATTCTGTACTCTAGTTGCTATGATCTCTCCATGCTCATTCTTCACTGTAGTGACTCCAGACTTCTTGGGCACCACTTGTACTGGGCTCACCCATTCACTGTCTGAGATGGGGTAGATAATACCTGCCTCTAATAGTCTGGTCACTTCCTTCTTGACAACCTCTAAAATAGTGGGGTTCAATCTTCTTTGGGGTTGACGAACAGGTCTTGCTCCTTCTTCTAAAAATATCCTGTGCTCACAAACTTGAGGGTTGATGTCTACTATGTCAGCTAAACTCCACCCAATTGCTTTCTTGTGCTTCCTCAGCACACTAAGTAACTGCTCTTCCTGCAAAGAAGTGAGGTCCCGTGCAATGATAACTGGAAACTTCTGCTTGTCCTCGAGGTAAGCATATTTGAGGTGTGGAGGGAGGGGTTTCAATTCTAACTTCTGTTCATGGTCTGGCTCTAGATTATCTGGAACTGGTGGCAGTGGTAGAGTACCTGCATTGTCCTCGGAATTCCCCACACTTGGACCTTGTCCTATGTACTTATCTTCAAACTCTTCCTGGTGAACTTCAGATACAGTTTCATCTATGATGTCACACTGGAAGATAGAATGGTCTTCTGGAGGGTGTTTCATAACTCCATTCAGATTGAAGCTTACTACTCGGCCGTCTATTTCAAAAGAGTATGTGCCTGCGAAAGTATCTAATTTGAACTTCAAGGTCTTCAAGAAAGGTCTTCCGAGTAGGATAGACGATGGCTTCTCTGAGTCATTTTGGGGCATCTCCAGGATGTAAAAATCAAGGGGGAAAGTGAGACCTTTAATGCCCACCAATACATCTTCAGCTACTCCAGCCACTGTATTAATACTTTTATCTGCTAACACAAAACGAGCTGCCGACCTTTTTAAGGGAGGGAGCCTCAAAACATCATATACAGATAAAGGCATTATACTAACACATGCTCCTAAATCACACATGCAGTCAGAAAATATCACACCTCCAATGGTACAGTTAACCATGCATGGACCTGGATCACTATATTTTTCAGGTATATTTCCCATTAAAGCAGATATAGAACTTCCTAAACGAATAGTTTCTAATTCATTAATTTTGTCTTTATGTATGCACAAATCTTTTAGAAACTTTGCATATTTAGGTACCTGTTGAATGACATAAAAAAGGGGAACAGTTACCTCAACCTTTTTGAAGATTTCTACCATTTTGGGATCAGGTTCCAACTACTTCCTGGGCATCCTTGCAAGTTGGGGAAATGGAATAGGAACGGCGTCCTCTATAGTGTCTATGCCCTTTGGTGCTTCTTTCTGTGATTTGGCGTCTTCATCTTCAGCCATGTCTTGTATGCTCTTTTCTTCCAACATCTTCTATTTCCGCTACCTCTTCAGCTGAGGTGTGTTCAGGTGAATTTGGCTCTTCCTGATTCCTCTCTTGCAATGTGGTTCCAGACCTTAGGGTGATGGCATTAATACCACCATTTGGGTTGGGTAATGGTTGAGAGGGGAGTCCACCAGAGCTTGAGGACTGGTTGTTGGAGTTGTTCATTGATCCAATATGTGAGACAAGGGCTTGTAAAGTAGAATTCAAACCATTCAGAGTAGAAGTAAGGTTGTTTTCCATGGCCTGTTGTCTTCGATCAATAGATTGTAGTAATTCATCATTAGGAGATGAAGAGGGGTAAGTGATCTGAGAGGTCTGCTGAGATGCTTGAGGCTGTCTTAAATGAGGTGCTCTATAGGTCTGATTCTGATTCTGTTGCCTAAAGTTGTTATTGTTATTCCACCTCTGATTTCCATTGTTATCTCTGCCTCCTCTGTTATGATTGTCCCTCAAACCCTGGTTAGAATTGTCTCTCCAGCCTTGGTTAGAGTTATCCTGCCATCCTTGGTTATAGTTGCCACCTTGATTGTACCCTTGATTGGGGCGGTCATGAAAGTTATGAGTGGCTGCTACAGTGTTGTCTTCTGGTTGGAGTTGCAGACACTCATCAGTATAGTGACTATAATCTGCACAGATTCCGTATACTCTTTGTGGAATGATAAACCACTATTTTATGGTTTACAATGTGTTTAATTGTGTGGTTTTATCATGATCTTTACCCACTTATTCATGTATTTAGCATGTATTTATATTTCCTTCCTAAAATTATTACATGATTGAAAACATGCTTCCTTGGTCTTAATTTAGCTAATCTTAATTCTCTCTTATTACTATTCGATGCCTTGATCTCTGTGTTAAGTGTTTCAGGCTTCATAGGGTAGGAATGGATTAGAGGATGAAGAGGAAGTGTGCAAAAATGGAAGGAACACAAGGAATTGAGGAGGTGACCAGCGAGAAATCACGCGGTCACATGGCTCACGCGACCGCGTGAAATGGAAGAAATCGGAGTGACGCGATCGTGTGCCTGACGCGACCGCGCGGATTGGAAGCTGCATATACGACGCGAATGCGTGGACGACACGGATGCGTGATACGAAAAACGCAGAGTGACACGGTCGCGTGGACGACACGGATGCGTGACATGCGCGATCTGCAGAATTACAAAAATCACTGGCAGAGATTCTGGGCCGCATTTCAACCCAGTTTTTGGCCCAGAAACACAGATTAAAGTCAGGGAACTTGTAGATACTTAGGAAGCTTTTCAATAATTCACTTTTCATGTTTTAGATGTAGCTTTAGAGAGAGAGGCTCTCTCCTCTCTCTCTCTCTTAGGATTAGGATTTAGGACTTCTCTTAGTTTTAAGAGTGACTCTCGATCCCAGGTTCTTTATTTTTATTTATCCCAATTTAATTTATGAACTCTTCCATGTTACAGATTACTCTTTTAAATTAATGTTATTTGAGGTATTTCAGTTTAATATTGCTTTCTTTTATTTACATGATTATTGCTTCCCATCTAAAGGCATTTTTATTCCAGCAGCTTTAATTTCCTTTCCTTTTGGTCTTGGTTAAGAAATCAGTAACTCAGAAGTTATCCAATTCAACAGCATAATTGATAATCGTTATCTTGCTAATTGAACTGGGCTTCAATAATCCCAACCTTTTCTCAGGAAATAAATAGGATTCGAGGGTCAAACTAATTAGTCCCTTGACTTTCCTTTGCTTTAGTAAAGGTTAACTAAGTGGAATTAAGATTCAACTTTCATTAGTGTTGAGAGGGATAGCTAAGTCCGGACTTTCAATTTCTTATACCTTGCCAAGAGATTTTATTAGTATTATTTTATTTTACTTGTCATATAACATATTCCCACCTTACTTCCAAAACCCCAATTTACAAACTCGTAACCAATAATAAGAACATACCTCCCTGCAATTCCTTGAGAAGACGACCCGAGGTTTAAATACTCGGTTAACAATTTTTAAAGGGGTTTGTTACTTGTGACAACCAAAAAGTTTGTATGAAAGAACTTTTGAAGGTTTAGAAACTGTACTTGCAACGAGGATTTATCCGCAAATTTCTAGACCACGCAAAAGTTCTCTCATCAAAATGGCGCCGTTGCTGGGGAATTGCAAACGTGTGCCTTATTATTAGTTATTGTAAATATTTTTCAAAAAATTTTTTTTTTCAAATTTCAGATTTTAAAACTTTTATCTTATCTTATCTTTTTTTTAAATCATATCTTTTTCAAAATCTGTTCTTATCCTTTTTCAAAAATTATATCTTTTTCAAAATATTTTCTTTTTATTAGTTTTTATTTTTATTTTCTCTCACTACTATTAACTCTCACCCCTTTGGCTATGAGTCTGGTTATAATTATGTTGCAGGAAGAGGAAACTATAATGAAAATAGGAATCAAGGTTGGAACAATCAAAGATGGGAGGAGCCACAAGGATTTGATCAACCCTCATGGCAACAACCACCTCCAATGGACTACCAACAACCGCCACCATATGCTTAGGAACCCTCTCCTCAACATAACTTTGGACCACCATACTCACAAGCCCCTTTCCGCCATTCACTTCCATATAACCTCAACCCTCAACCACCATACCAACCACCTTATGAACCATATGAACCATATACAGAACCACCCCAATTCCAACCCAATTACTCACAAGAACCACCACTTCAATATTCACCATCTCCATATCCATCAATCTAAGAGCACTATGATCCTATTTATGAAAGTCGAGTGCATCAAGAGACAAAGGATCATCTCAAGGAAACAGTGGATCGATGTCAGGCAACCATTCATCAATTAGGGCAAGCAATAATGAGTCAATTAGCTTCCCGACGTTCAGACACTCAAGGAACCCCCATGGCTTCATGTGAACAATCTAATGAAGAACGTAGTATGAAAGAAATACTAGAAACTCCAGTGAACAGTACGGAGCATGACTTTGTACTGGAACAAGTAGAGGAAGCCAAAATTATTGAAGAAGAAGAATTGGTTGAAGACTTAGGAGATGCTGAACCTCCATGGGAAAGTCAAAACATAGAGCCTCCTTCCAAGACGGTTGCAATTGATGCTGAGGAAGGTGTACAACCTCCAAGGCATATCACAGTTAAAGACTTGGAAGAGGTTGATCAATAGATGGAGATTCAAGGACTTGGAAGAGGTTGATCAAGAGATGGAGATTCAAGAAGAAGAAGCACAACCTCCCATGCCCTTGGAAAGCAATGAAGTGAAGATTGAATTGGAAGAAAGCTACCAAGAGGAAGAGGTTGAAATTAAAGAAGCTTGCAAAGAGGTGGTAATTATCAGAGAAGAGCACAAGGGAGTGGAGCTTGCAATTTCATTAAAAATACCTCCCCTAAGTTGCCATCATCCTTCACAACATTCAAGTGGGTAAAATTCATATCCCTTAGCTTTCTAATTCCACTTGAATATAGGCTACTGGAGACGGATGGTCAACTTAGAGCTCTTTGTGACATTAGGAGTAAGCGGAAGATGGCCAGTGGTAAGAATTATCCTGCAAGGTTCATTATGGTTGGAAGCTTTAAGTTTAAACACAAAGGTTGGTGTAAAGCTCAACTGAATGGGTCCAGGAAGCTGTTTGGTCGCTGTAGTGAGAAATCAGATCACCTTTCACCCCGCTGGAAAAATTCAGATCGAGACAAAAACGGGTGTAAAAGTGAGGTTTGGGATCCTGGAATCTGTTCTGACATTTGTCACCCCGAGAGTCTAAGAATCTGTTTGAAGCTTCTTAAGGGCTTTACATGCTTAGTTTGGGACCCCGGAGGCTACTGGAAGTACAAACATTGGTGGGGATTCCTGGATCAATACAAGCACAAGCCACCCTAGCAGGAAGCTCATCAAATGTCCAACTTAAGGACTATAACTAAAAGTGCTAGGTGGGAGACAACCCACCATGGTATGATCGTTCATTTTGCAATTTTAATTTTATTTAGTTTTGTTTGTTTTTTTAGATTTATTTTATTTTATTGAACCTGGAATCATGCATAGCATCCACATTAAGCACTGCATTTGCATCTGCATATTGAAAAAATAATGAAAAAAACATGCACGTGACGCGGCAGCGTCACTGACGCGTCCGTGTCACTAGTGCGTTGGGAAGAAAAGAATTGAACAGAGAGTCACGCGAGAGCGTGGCTGGAGGCGCGCTTTTAGCATACTTTGACCCCACGCGACCGCGTCATGTGGAACTTTGGCCTCCCACGCGACCGCGTCACCCACGCGGCCGCGTGCCATGAGAATCGACGTCAAAAAGGTGCGTGGCCGAAAGTTGTGCTGGAAGTGGACTGGACTCGTGCTAGAAGCCCAAGCCCTCCCACGCGAACGCGTGCCCCACGCGGCTGCGTCGTCTTTAAAAAATGGCCATCCACGCGATCACGTCATGCACGCAACCGCGTCACCCATATTTTGGCAAATTAAGATTTTGAACAGAGAGTTGTGCGGGTGTGAGGCTGCCCTCACGCCAGTAGCACTAAATGGGTTACGCGACCGCGTCACCGACGCGGTCGCGTCATTAAACAATAGCGCAATTCGCGCGACCGCGTGCCTCACGCGGCTGCGTCACCTGCGCCGCACAGCGTCCCTGGTTTACTGATTATCTTATCTTTCTTTCTTCTTCCTTCTTCTTTCTTTCTCTTGTTCTTCCCCTCTACTCTTCTATCTCTTTAATTTAATGCATTTATTTGTTCTTTCCTTTTTCTTTTTCAATTCTTTTTCATGCATTTTTATGTTGGTGTTGGAGTTTTATTTGGATAAGTGCCTTATTTTATTTGAGCACGTGGCTACTCGGATAAGAAATTTGACAATTGACATTTACTTATGGCTCTCATATACATTTGGATTACATTATTTTCATCCCTATTTTAACTTGCACACCCAATGTATTTGGGATTATCATTCACAATTGTCATCATTACACATGCTCTTTAATTTGGCACATTTATTACTTGATGCTTTAGCTATGCTTCTCATGCCTATTATTTGCATGTTTTTACCCTCTTGCATCTAATTATTTTGAATTGCCATTTTTAATCTTCATTGTTGTCTTCCCTACATGTTGTAGCTACCATGTAGATGGACTATCATCTTTCCTTTGGCATTCCTTATCACTTGAATTTCCTTCCTTCCGGTCTTAGTTTTCTATATTTTACACTCTTCCTTTTTCTTCTTCCTTAAGCATGGGTACCAAGAAAGGAAAAGAGAAGGCCACTGACAAGACACCAGCAAGGAAAGGAACCAAGAGATCTCTAACCAAGACACCTCCATCTACAAGTGTCAGTTGGAGCAACCTGTCCACCTGCACATCTCGGCATGCACCGAGGACGGTGCAATCTTTAAGTGTGGGAGGTCGATACCGATCTCCATGGGTTATTTATTTCTTGACTCAACACCAAATTTTTCTATTTTATTTGTTTGTTCATTGTTGCATTTGCATATCTGATTGCATATTTTCTTGATTTTGTGCATATTTTACCACTTGGTTGAAGTAATATTCTCTTTTTCAAGAAATTCTTATAGTATTTCACTAATTTGAATAAAACTTTTTGAAAAACTTATAAGAAAAAAAATTATTTTGGAACATGGTTTAAAGCTTGAATACATAAAACCAGTGAGATTTTGAGCCTATTTGATTGGTTGCATTTTATCAACCAATATTTTATTTTTGTGTGTGTTATTCTCTCTAAAATTGTAATCTTTGTCTTGCTTGATTCTATATTTTCATTATTTGATGTATACATGCACTTATATGATTGAGGCCTTGTTTCACTGAGCTTACATACCCATATGGCCTTCCCTTCCATTATCCTTTGCAAACCAATTTGAGCCTACTACACCCATTTGTTCTTTACTTTAGCTCATTACTAACTCTGAGCGAAAAACAATAATGTCCTTAATTTGAATCGTTAGTTAGCTTGGACTAGTAAAGTGCTCATGATTTAAGTGTGGGGAAGTTGGGTTTGGAAATATTTGGTTTGAATAATTGGGTGCTATATATTTTAGTGAAAATGTGCAAAATAATGGTTGAGCACATGTTATTGCATTCAATACTTTAATCATATGCATTTAAAAAAAAAAAGGTGAAAAAGAAAAAAAAAGCAATTAAGAAAAGGGGACAAAATGCCCCAAAATAAATAGTGAGATCAATGCATATGAGCTGTACTCAAAACTTAGAATGCATAAATATGTAGTAAATATCTATAGGGCACCCCAATTGATTTGAGTAAAAAAATTTTCATTGAACTTGCTTGAATTATACATTGTGGAACATGGATTTTGAGCTAAGAACACAAGCATGTAAGTTTTGAGCCTAATTGTGTGGTTACGGCATATAACCACTTATTTCCATTCTTGTGTGTATTATTCTCTTTCTATGATTGTAATCTTTGATTTGTTTGATTCGTTATGTCCATTATTTTATGTATACATGCATTTATATGATTGATAAACTAATATTTTATGGTTTACAATGTGTTTAATTGTGTGGTTTTATCATGATCTTTACTCACTTATTCATGTATTTAGCATGTATTTATATTTCCTTCCTAAAATTATTACATGATTGAAAACATGCTTCTACCAAAAAATGTGCGCTAAAAGGGACATAGCTCCACCCAAAAAGCCACTCCATGATAAGGCTATCAAAATTGTTCAGACCAACTAAAAATGTTCTACCAAGAACACTAAAAAGTTATCGGACAAGTTAGCCCCAAAGGTCATTGGTGCACGAAATTGTGATCTCAATGGCGCCATTAACTTGGTACGTGACGTGGCAGAAATTGGCGAGTTAAGAATTTATTAATAGGGATACGTTGCAAGTACAGTCCTTAACCAACCAAAAATCCGCTTATCAATTTAAAAGGGGTTGTCACAATATTGAAAATTAAAATACTGGGAGTATGAATCCCAGGTCGTCTCCCAACGAGTTGCAGAGAGATGTGCTATTTCATCAATCGGGTGTTTTCAAAAATGGTTGAGTTGATAAACAGAAATTTAAATTAGAGAATTTAATTAATTTCAAATAAAAGCCTTGACTGGGGATAGATTAATTGGAAGCCCTATTCTTGTTGAAATACTCTCAAGATTAATTAATAATTGGAAGTTACTCTGCTTAGTTAACCCTTACTAGGTAAAGGAAAGTCAAGCAAGTTGGAAATCGGTTTCTAGTCATAAGTCCTAACCCTCTCCCTTGGGAAGGACTAGAGTTAATGATTAGAGGGTGATTCAACAATAAACCCAATTATAATTTTTCTCTTGAGTAGTTTAACTCGAGGGTCCCTCTCAATCATCCCCCAATCAAGTCATGGAACTACTCACTCATCATAATTATAAAATTCACAGAATTAATGGTGAAAATAAAAGAAGACATGATAAACAATAATGAAAGGATTAATTGAAAATAAAAATACTCTATATTAATAACTTGTAAAAATAATGAATTGTGTCCCTCGATTCTGCATGTTCCCTAACTGTAGTCTGTAATTTCGGGCCAAAAACTGGGTTGAAATCCGGCCCAAAAACTCTGCTAGCGGCTTTTGAAATTCTGCAGATCGTGCACGTCACGCAGACGCGTCATTCACGCGGACGCGTCATTCGGCGTTTTTCTTTTCCATGCGGGCGCGTCGTCTATGCGTCCACGTCGCTTCTGCTTTTCCAATCCGCGCGTCCGCGTCACTCATGAGGCCGCGTCACTGCGAATTCGTCTCTTCCGCGTAGTCACGTCGCTGATGCGTACGCGTCACTTCTCGCTGGTCATCTCCTCAATTTCTTGTATTCCTTCCATTTTTGCAAGCTTCCTTCCCAATCTCATTCATGCATGCCCTATAAAGCCTGAAACACTTAACACACAGATCACGGCATCGAATGGAATAAAGGGGGATTAAAATACCTAATTAAATGGTCTCCAGGAAGTAAGTTTTCAATCATGTAATAATTTTAGGAAGGAAATATAAATGCATGCTAATTATATGAATAAGTGGGTAAAGACCATGATAAAACCACACAATTAAATACATTGTAAACCATAAAATAATGGTTTATCAGTACGCACAATTTTAATCTCACTCTTTTTCACAACTTCGCACAACTAACCAGCAAGTGCACTGGGTCGTCCAAGTAATAAACCTTATGTGAGTAAGGGTCGATCCCACGGAGATTGTCGGCTTGAAGCAAGCTATGGTCAACTTGTAAATCTCAGTCAGGCGGATTCAAATGGTTATAGAGTTTTAATAATTAAAAGATAAATAAAACATAAAATAAGATAGAGATACTTATGTAATTCATTGGTGGGAATTTCAGATAAGCGTGTGGAGATGCTTTATCCCTTTTGAATCTCTGCTTTTTTACTGCCTTCATCCAATCCTTCATACTCCTTTCTATGGCAAGCTGTATGTTGGGTGTCACCATTGTCAATGGCTACTTTCTGTCCTCTCAGTGAAAATGGTCCTCTACGGTTTCCCACGTGGCTAATCAGCTGTTGGTTCTCGATCGTGTAGGAATAAGATTTACTATCCTTTTGCGTCTGTCACCACACCTTAGAGTCACGAGTTTGAAGCTCGTCATAGTCATCCCATCCCAGATCCTACTCAGAATACCACAGATAATGTTTAGACTTTTCAGATCTCAAGAATGCTGCCAATTGATTCTAGCTTATACCACGAAGACTCTGATCTCACGGAATGGAAGGCTCTGTTGTCAGGAGAGGCAACCATGCGTCGTGGACCAGGAATCTAAGAGATACACACTCTAGCTTTCGCAGGTAGAATGGAAGTGTTTGTCAGGCACGCATTCATAAGTGAGAATGGTGATGAGTGTCATGGATCATCACATTCATCATGTTGAAGGGTGAATGAATATCATAGAATAAGAATAAGCATGAATTGAATAGGAGAACAATAGTACTTTGCATTCATACTCGAGGAACAGCAGAGCTCCATACCTTGATCTATGGTGTGTAGAAACTCTACCGTTGAAAATACATAAGTGATAATAGGGTAGGTATGGCCGAATGGCCAGCCCCCATAAAAGTCTAAGATAGCATAAAACTGATCAATGATGTCTAATACAATAGTAAGAGGTCCTATTTATATCAGACTAGTTACTAGGGTTACAAAAATAAGTAAATGATGCAGAAATCCACTTCTGGGCTCACTTGGTGTGTGCTTGGGCTGAGCATTGAAGCTTTCATATGTACAGGTCTTCCTTGGAGTTAAACGCCAACTTTGCAACTTGTTTCTGGCGTTTAACGCGAGAATAAGGCAGAAAGTTGGCGTTAAATGTCAGTTTGCATCGTCTAAACTCGGGCAAAGTATAGACTATTATATATTGCTGGAAAGCCCTCGATGTCTACTTTCCAACGCAATTGAGCGCGCGCAATTTGGATTTCGGTAGCTCCAAAAATTCTATTTCGAGTGTAGGGAGGTCAGAATCCAACAGCATTAGCAGTCCTTTTTCAGCCTCTGAATCAGATTTTTTGCTCAGGTCCCTCAATTTCAGCCAGAAAATACCTAAAATCACAGAAAAACACACAGACTCATAGTAAAGTCCATAAATGTGAATTTTGCTTAAAAACTAATAAAAATATACTAAAAAGTAGCTAGATCCTGCTAAAAACTATTTAAAAACAATGCCAAAAAGCCTATAAATTATCCGCTCATCACAACACCAAACTTAAATTGTTGCTTATCCCAAGCAACTGAAAACAAAATAGGATAAAAAGAAGAGAATATACAATGAATCTCACAATATCAATGAAACTTAGTCCTAATTATATGAGCGGGGCTAGTAGCTTTTTGCCTCTGAACAGTTTTGGCATCTCACTTTATCCTTTGAAATTCAGAATGATTGGCATATATAGGAATTCACAATTTTAGATAGTGTTATTGATTCTCCTAGTTTAGTATGTTGATTCTTGAACACAGCTACTTTATGAGTCTTGGCCGTGGCCCTAAGCACTTCGTTTTCCAGTATTACCACCGGATACATAAATGCCACAGGCACATAACTGGGTGAACCTTTTCAGATTGTAACTCAACTTTGCTAAAGTCCCCAATTAGAGGTGTCCACACTCTTTTTGCTTTGGATCATGACTTTAACCACTCAGTCTCAAGCTTTTCACTTGGACCTTCATGACACAAGCACATGGTTAGGGACAACTTGATTTAGCCACTTAGGCCTGGATTTTATTTCCTTGGGCCCTCCTATCCATTAATGCTCAAAGCCTTGGATCCTTTTTATCCTTGCCTTTTGGTTTAAAAGGCTATTGGCTTTTTATGCTTGCTTTTTCTTTTTCTTTCTTTTTCTTTTAATTTTCGCCACTTCTTCTTTTTTTTTCACAAGCTTTCTTATTCACTGCTTTTTCTTGCTTCAAGAATCAATTTCATGATTTTTCAGATTATTAATAACATTTCTCTTTGTTCATCATTCTTTCAGGAGCCAACAATTTTAACATTCATAAACTTCACTATAAAAAAATATGCACTGTTCAAGCATTCATTCAGAAAACAAAAAGTATTGCCACCACATCAAAATAATTAAACTAATTTCAAGATAAAATTTGAAATCCAAGTACTTCTTGTTCTTTTGTAATTAGGCACATTTTTCATTTAAGAGAGGTGAAGGATTCATGGAGTTATTCATAGCTTTTGGACATAGACACTAGACACTAATGATCATGTAATGAGGGCACAAACATAGATGACACAATAAAGCTCAAAAACCAAAGACAGAAAATAAATAGACAAGGAGATTAAGGAATGAGTCCACCTTAGTGTGGGTGGCGTCTTCCTCTTGAGGAACCAATGGAACGCCTAAGCTCCTATATGTCTCTTCCTTGCTTTTGTTGCTCCTCCCTCATAGCTCTTTAATATTCTCTAATCTCATGGAGAATGATGGAGTGCTCTTGGTTCTCCACCCTTAGTTGGTCTATGTTGTAACTCAAGCCTTCCAATGAGGTGTTGAGTTGCTCCCAATAGTTGTGTGGAGGAAATTGCATCCCTTGAGGCATCTTAGGGATTTCTTGATGAGGATCCTCCTCATACTCTTGTTGAGGTCTATGAATGAGCTCTCTTGTTTGCTCCATCCTTTTCTTAGTAATGGGCTTGTCCTCTTCGATGATGAGGATGTCTCCTTCTATGTCAATCCCAGCCAAATTACATAGATGACAAATGAGATGAGGAAAGGATAACATTGCCAAGGTGGATGACTTGTCAGCCACCTTGTAGAGTTCTAGAGGTATGATCTCATAAACTTCCACTTCTTCCCCAATCATGATACTATGGATCATGATGGCCCGATCCACAGTCACTTCAGATCGGTTGCTAGTAGGAATGATGGAGTGTTGGATGAACTCCAACCATCCTCTAGTCACAGGCTTAAGGTCTGATCTTCTCAATTGAACCGGATTGCCTCTTGAGTCTCTTTTCCATTGAGCTCCTTCCACACATATGTCCATGAAGACTTGGTCCAACCTTTGATCAAAGTTGACCCTTCTAGTGTAGGGGCGTACGTTTTCTTGCATAATTGGCAAGTGGAACGCCAACCTTACATTTTTCGGACTGAAATCTAAGTATTTTCCCCGAACCATTGTAAGCAAATTCTTTGAATGCGGGTTCATACTTTCATCATGGTTCCTAGTGATCCATGCATTGGCATAGAACTCTTGAACAATTAAGATTCTGACTTGTTTAATGGGGTTGGTAAGAACTTCCCAACCTTTTCTTCAGTTCTCATGTCGGATCTCTGGATACTCATTTTTATTGAGCATGAAAGGGACCTCAGGGATCACCTTCTTCTTGGCCACAACTTCATAGAAGTGGTCTTGATGGACCTTTGAGACAAATCTCTCCATCTCTCATGACTCGGAGGTGGAAACTTTTGCCTTCCATTTCCTCTTTCTAGAGGTTTCTCTGGCCTTATGTGCCATAAATGGTTATGGAAAAACAAAAAGCAATGCTTTTACCACACCAAACATAAAAGGTTTGCTCGTCCTCGAGCAAAAAAAGAAAGAAAGAAGGGGAAGAAGAAGAAAATATAGGAGATGGACGGTTACAGGAGCTTCGGCCAAGAGGGGGGAAAGGTGTTTGTGTTATGTGAATATGAAGGAGTAGTGAGGGGTTTATATAGGGGTGAGGAGAGGGTTGGGTTTCGGTCATTAGGGTTGGGATTGGGAGGGAAAAGTGTTTGAATTTGAAAGTGAGGTAGGTGGGGTTTTTGGGGAAGAGATATGGAGGTGACTAGTGAAGAGGTGATGGGGAAGAGAGAATGAGTTGATTGGTGAGGGGTATTTGGGGAAGAGTGTTGTGGGAGGATAGGTGAGGATCCTGTGGGGTCTACAGATCCTGAGGGGTAAAGGATGTATCATCCCTACTCCTATTAGGCGTGTAAACGCCCTTACAGTGCAATCCTAGCGTTTAACGCCAGATTGCTGCTTGTTTCTGGCGTTAAACGCCTGCTTTTATTCCTTTCCTGGTGTTAAACGCCAGGCTGCAACCTATTTTTGGCATTTAACGCCAGATTGTTGCTTCTTTCTGGTGTTTAATGCCAGTCTGGTGCTTGTTTCTGGCGTTTACTGCCCAGAATGGTGCCAGACTGGGCGTTAAACGCCCATTCTGCTACCCTTATTGGCGTTTAAACACCAGTAAGTTTCTCCTCAAGGGTGTGCTATTTTTAATGCTGTTTTTTATTTTTCTTTAATTTTTGCAGTTGTTTTTGTGACTCCACATAATCATCAACCTAAAAAAAGGAAAATAACATAGATAAATAAAATTGGGTTGCCTCCCAATAAGCGCTTCTTTAATGTCAATAGCTTGACAGTGAGCTTTCATGGAGCTTTACAGATGTTAAAAGCATTGTTGGGACCTCCCAACACCAAACTTAGAGTTTGAATGTGGGGGTTCAACACCAAACTTAGAGTTTAGTTGTGGCCTTCCAACACCAAACTTAGAGTTTGAATGTGGGGGTTCAACACCAAACTTAGAGTTTGATTGTGGGGGCTTTGTTTGACTCTGTATTGAGAGAAGCTTTTCTTGCTTCCTCTCCATGGTTACAGAGGGATATCCTTGAGTTTTAAACACAAGGTAGTCCTCATTCAATTGAAAGATCAACTCTCCTCTATCCACATCAATCATAGCTTTTGCTGTGGCTAGGAAGGGTCTTCCAAGGATAATGGATTCATCCTCATCCTTCCCAGTGTCTAGGATTATGAAATCAGCAGGGATGTAAAGGCCTTTGACCTTTACTAGCACGTCATCTACCTGTCCATAAGCCTTTTTCATGGATTTGTCTACCATTTTTGATGAGAATTTGCCAGCCTGTACCTCAAAGATTTCCAGTTTCTCCATTACAAAGAGTGGCATTAAGTTTATGCCTGACCCCAAGTCACGTAGAGCCTTCTCAAAGGTCATGGTGCCTACGGTATAGGGAATTAAGAATTTACCAGGATCCTGTTTCTTTTGAGGTAAAGTGTGCTGAACCCAGGTATTCAGTTTATTAATGAGCAATGGAGGCTCATCCTCCTAAGTCTCATTACCAAATAGCTTGGCATTCAACTTCATGATTGCTCCTAAATACTAGGCAACTTGCCCTTCAATAATGTCTTCATCTTCTTCAGAAGATGAATAGTCATCAGAGCTCATGAATGGCAAAAGAAGGTTCAATGGAATCTATATGGTCTCTAGGTGAGCATCAGATTCTTTAGGTTCCTCAATTGGGAACTCCTTTTTGTCCAGAGGACATCCCACGAGGTCTTCCTCACTGGGATTCACATCCTCCTCCTCCTCTCTAGGTTCGGCCAAGTTACTCATAATCATGCCCTTGCACTCTCTTTTGGGATTCTCTTCTGTATTGCATGGGAGAGTACTAGGAGGAGTTTCAGTGACTCTTTTACTCAGCTGGCCAACTTGTGCCTCCAAATTTCAAATAGAGGACCTTGTTTCATTCATGAAACTTAGAGTGGCCTTAGATAGATCAGAGACTATGTTTGTTAAACTAAAGGGGCTCTGCTCAGAATTTTTGGTCTGTTACTGAGAGGATGATGGAAAAGGCTTGCTACTGCTAAACCTGTTTCTTCCACCATTATTAAAGCCTTTTTGAGGCTTTTGTTGATCCTTCCATGAGAAATTTGGATGATTTCTCCATGAGGGATTATAGGTGTTTCCATAGGCTTCACCCATGTAATTCACCTCTGCCATTGCAGGGTTCTCAAGATCATAGGCTTCTTCTTCAGAAGATGCTTCTTTAGTACTGTTGGATGCATTTTGCAATCCATTCAGACTCTGAGAAATCATATTGACTTGCTATGTCAACATTTGTTCTGAGCCAATATGACATTCAGAGCATCAATTTCAAGAACTTCATTCCTCTGAGGCGTTCCATTACTGGTGCACGAAATTGTGATCATCAATGGCGCCATTAACATGGTACGCTCAATTGCAATCTCAACTTTTTATCACAACTTCGCACAACTAACCAGCAAGTGTACTGGGTCGTCCAAGTAATAAACCTTAAGCGAGTAAGGGTCGATCCCACAGAGATTGTTGGTATGAAGCAAGCTATGGTCACCTTGTAAATCTCAGTCAGGCGAATTCAAATGGTTATAGATGATTTATGAATAAAGCATAAAATAAAGATAGAGATACTTATATAATTCATTGGTGAGAATTTTAGATAAGCGTATGGAGATCCTTTGTCCCTTCCATTTCTTTGCTTTCCTACTGTCTTCATCCAATCCTTCTTACTCCTTTCCATGGTAAGCTGCATGTTGGGCATCACCATTGTCAATGGCTACAGTCCCGTCCTCTCAGTGAAAATGTTCAACGCGTTCTGTCATAGCACGGCTATTCAGCTGTCGGTTCTCGATCATGTCGGAATAGAATCCAGTGATTCTTTTGCGTCTGTCACTAACGCCCCACAATCGCGAGTTTGAAGCTCGTCACAGTCATTCAATCCTTGAATCCTACTCAGAATACCACAGACAAGGTTTAGACCTTCCGGATTCTCTTGAATGCCGCCATCAGTTCTAGCTTATACCACGAAGATTCCGGTTAAAGAATCCAAGAGATATCCACCCAATCTAAGGTAGAACGGAGGTGATTGACAGTCACACGTTCATAGGTGAGAATGATGATGAGTGTCACGGATCATCACATTCATCAAGTTGAGGAACAAGTGATATCTTAGAAGAGGAATATGCTGAATTGAATAGAAGAACAATAGTAACTGCATTAATACTCGAGGTACAGCAGAGCTCCACAACTTAATCTATGGTGTGTAGAAACTCCACCGTTGAAAATACATAAGAACAAGGTCTAGGCATGGCCAAGAGGCCAGCCTCCCAAAGAGGGTTCAATCATATAAACATGATCAAAAGATGTAAATACAATAGCAAAAGGTCCTACTTATTGAGAACTAGTAGCTAGGGTTTACAGAAATGAGTAAATGACATAAAAATCCACTTCCGGGCCCACTTGGTGTGTGCTTGGGCTGAGCATTGAAGCATTTTCGTGTAGAGACTCTTCTTGGAGTTAAACGCCAGCTTTGGTGCCAGTTTGGGCGTTTAACTCCCATTCTTGTGCCAGTTCCGGCGTTTAACGCCGGGTAGTTTTAAGCTTATTTGGAACGCCGGTTTGGGCCATCAAATCTTGGGCAAAGTATGAACTATTATACATTTCTGGAAAGCCCAGGATGTCTACTTTCCAAGGCAGTTGAGAGCACGCCAATTGGGGTTCTGTAGCTCCATAAAATTCACTTCGAGTACAGGGAGGTCAGAATCCAACAGCATCTGCAGTCCTTTTCAGCCTCTGAATCAGATTTTTGCTTAGGTCCCTCAATTTCAGCCAGAAAATACCTGAAATCACAGAAAAACACAAACTCATAGTAAAGTTCAGAAAAGTGAATTTTAACTAAAAACTAATAAAAATATAATAAAAACTAACTAAAACATACTAAAAACAATGCCAAAAAGCGTATAAATTATCTGCTCATCACAACACCAAACTTAAATTGTTGCTTGTCCCCAAGAAACTGGAGATCAAATAAGATAAAAAGAAGAGAATATGCAATGAATTCCCAAAACATCTATGAAGATCAGTATTAATTAGATGAGTGGGGCTTTTAGCTTTTTGCCTCTGAACAGTTTTGGCATCTCACTCTATCCTTTGAAATTCAGAATGATTGGCTTCTCTAGGAACTCAGAATCCAGATAGTGTTATTGATTCTCCTAGTTAAGTATAATGATTCTTGAACATAGCTACTTTATGAGTCTTGGCCGTGGCCCAAAGCACTCTGTCTTCTAGTATTACCACCGGATACATACATGCCACAGACACATAACTGGGTGAACCTTTTCAGATTGTGACTCAGCTTTGCTAGAGTCCCCAATTAGAGGTGTCCAGGGTTCTTAAGCACACTCTTTTTGCCTTGGATGACAACTTTATTTTTTTCTTTTTCTTCTTTTTTCGTTTTTTTTTACTAATTCAATGCTTTTTCTTGCTTCAAGAATCATTTTTATGATTTTTCAAATCCTCAGTAACATGTCTCCTTTTTCATCATTCTTTCAAGAGCCAACATTCATGAACAACAAATTCAAAAGACATATACACTATTCAAGCATACATTCAGAAGTCAAAGTATTGCCACCACATCAAAGTAATTAATCTGTTACAAAATTCAAAATTCATGCAATTCTTCTCTTTTCCAATTAAGAACATTTTTCATTTAAGAAAGGTGAGGGATTCATAGGACATTCATAACTTTAAGGCAAAGAAACTAAGACACTAATGATCATAAGACACAAACATAGATAAACATAAGCATGAAAATTTGAAAAACAGGAAATTAAAGAACAAGGAGATTAAAGAACGGGTCCACCTTAGTGATGGCGGCTTGTTCTTCCTCTTGAAGATCTTATGGAGTGCTTGAGCTCCTCAATGCCTTTGTTGCTCCTCTCTCATGACTCTTTGATCTTCTCTAATTTCATGGAGGAGAATGGAATGTTCTTGGAGCTCCACCTTTAGTTGTCCCATGTTGGAACTCAATTCTCCTAGGGAGGTATTGATTTGCTCCCAATAGTTTTGTGGAGGAAAGTGCATCCCTTCGGGTATCTCAGGGATTTCATGGTGAGTGGGATCTCTTGTTTGCTTCATCCTCTTCTTAGTGATGGGCTTGTCTTCATCAACGAGGATGTCTCCCTCTATGTCAATTCCAACTGAATAACAGAGGTGACAAATGAGATGAGGGAAAGCTGACCTTGCCAAGGTAGAGGACTTGTTCGCCACCTTATAAAGTTCTTGGGATATAACCTCATGAACTTCTACTTCCTCTCCAATCATGATGCTATGAATCATGATAGCCCGGTCTATAGTAACTTCAGACCGGTTGCTAGTGGGAATGATTGAGCATTGGATAAACTCCAACCATCCTCTAGCCACGGGCTTGAGGTCATGCCTTCTCAGTTGAACCGGCTTCCCTCTTGAATCTCTCTTCCATTGAGCGTCCTCTTCACAAATGTCTCTGAGGACTTGGTCCAACCTTTGATCAAAGTTGACCCTTCTTGTGTAAGGGTGTTCATCTCCTTGCATCATGGGCATGTTGAATGCCAACCTTACATTTTTCGGACTAAAATCTAAGCATTTCCCCCGAACCATTGTAAGCCAATTCTTTGGGTCCGGGTTCACACTTTGATCATGGTTCTTGGTGATCCATGCATTGGCATAGAACTCTTGAACCATTGAGATTCCAACTTGTTGAATGGGGTTGGTAAGAACTTCCCAACCTCTTCTTCGAATCTCATGTTGGATCTCCGGATATTCACTCTTTTTGAGTTTGAAAGGGACCTCGGGGATCACCTTCTTCATGGCCACAACTTCATAGAAGTGGTCTTGATGCACCCTTGAGATGAATCTCTCCATCTCCCATGACTCGAAGGTGGAAGCTTTTGCCTTCCCTTTCCTCTTTCTAGAGGTTTCTCCAGCCTTAGATGGCATAAATGGTTATGGAAAAACAAATAGCAATGCTTTTACCACACCGAACTTAGAAGGTTTGCTCGTCCTCGAGCAAAAGAAGAAAGAAGAGAGTAGAAAAAGAAGAAATAGAGGAGATGGAGGTGGCTTTGTGGTTTGGCCAAGGGGGGAGAAGTAGTGTTTTGGTTGTGTGAAAATGAAGGAGTGAAGATGGGTTTATATAGCAGTGGAGATGTGGTGTATGGTTCGGCCATTATGGGTGGGTTTGGGAGGGAAAGTGGTTTGAATTTGAATGGTGAGGTAGGTGTGGTTTTATGAAGGATAGATGTGAGTGGTGAAGAGAATAGTGGGATTTGATAGGTGAGGGGTTTTTGGGGAAGAGGTGCTGAGGTGATTGGTGAATGGGTGAAGAAGAGAGAGAGTGGTGGGGAAGGTGGGGATCCTGTGGGGTCCACAGATCCTGAGGTGTCAAGGAAATTTCATCCCTGCACCAAGTGGCGAGCAAAAATGCTCTTTATGCCAATTCTGGCATTAAACGCGGGGCTGGTGCCCATTTTTGGCATTTAACGCCAGCTTCTTGCCCTTTCCTGGCGTTTAACGCCAGTCTGGTGCCCCTTTTAGGCGTTAAACGCCCAGAATGGTGCCAGACTGGGCGTTAAACGTCCATTTGCTGCCCTTACTGGCGTTTGAACGCCGGCAAGTTTTTCCTCCAATGTGTGCTATTTTTCTTTCTGTTTTTCATGCTGTTTTTGCTTTTTCAATTGATTTTGTGACTTCCCATGATCATCAACCTACAGAAAACATAAAATAACAAAGGAAATTAGATAAATATAACATTGGGTTGCCTCCCAACAAGTGCTTCTTTAATGTCAGTAGCTTGACAGTGGGCTCTGATGGAGCTTCACAGATACTCAGATCCATGTTGGAACCTCCCAACACCAAACTTAAAGTTTGAATGTGGGGGTTCAACACCAAACTTAGAATTTGGTTGTGGCCTTCCAACACCAAACTTAGAGTTTGACTGTGGGGGCTCTGTTTGACTCTATTTTGAGAGAAGCTCTTCATGCTTCCTCTCCATGGTTGCAGAGGGATATCCTTGAGCCTTAAACACAATGGATTCTTCATTCACTTGAATGATCAATTCTCCTCTGTCAACATCAATCACAGCCTTTGCTGTGGCTAGGAAGGGTCTGCCAAGGATGATGGATTCATCCATGCACTTCCTAGTCTCTAGGACTATGAAATCAACATGGATGTAATGGTCTTTAAATTTTACCAGAACATCCTCTACAAGTCCATAAGCTTGTTTTCTTGAATTGTCTGCCATGTCTAGTGAGATTCTTGCAGCTTGTACCTCAAAGATCCCTAGCTTCTCCATTACAGAGAGAGGCATGAAGATTATGCTTGACCCTAGGTCACACAGAGCCTTCTTGAAGGTCATGGTGCCTATTGTACGAGGTATTGAGAACTTCCTAGGGTCCTGTCTCTTTTGAGGTAATTTCTGCCTAGACAAGTCAGCCAGTTCTTTGGTGAGCAAAGGGGTTTCATCCTCCCAAGTCTCATTACCAAATAACTTGTCATTTAGCTTCATGATTGCTCCAAGGTACTTAGCAACTTGCTCTTCGTTGACATCTTCATCCTCTTCAGAGGAAGAATACTCATCAGAGCTCATGAATGGCAGAAGTAAATCCAATGGAATCTCTATGGTCTCAGTGTGAGCCTCAGATTCCCATGGTCCCTCATTAGGGAACTCATTAGAGGCTAGTGGACGTCCATTGAGGCCTTCCTCAGTGGTGATCTGATGATTGGATTTTTGACGGTTTAGAATTTCTCAAATAAAATCTCGTCGAAGTATAGTTTCTAAACCAAGCAATAATCCTTTCATACAAAAAGTTGTTTGTCACTAAAACAAACCCCTAAATTTATAAACCGAAGTATTCAAACCTCGGGTCGTTCTCCCTAGGAATTGTAATGAAGTGTCTTGTTATTGGTTTGAGTTGTTTTGGGGTTTTGGATAAGAGACATGAAAGTAAATGGTAATGAAAATAAACTAACAACTATAAAAGGCTCTTGGCAAGGTATGAAAATTAGAAGTCCTATCCTAGTTATCCTTTTCAATTGTGATGAGAATTGTTTATTACTACCACTTAGTTAACCTCTAACCATGAAGGAAAGTCAAGTGGATGAATCAATTTGATTCCTCAAGTCCTAATCAACTCCTAAAGGAAAGACTAGCTTTAGAGGCATTCAAATCAATTA
>NC_029775.3:60718399-60722837 GCF_000817695.3 Arachis duranensis | reverse complement strand
AGAATGAATGTAACAACAAGGAATTGAGAAGATAGAAGTAGAAGAAGATGTATTAAATATGAGATCCTAATCTAACCCCTAATCCTAATCCTAATCCTAGAGAGAAGTGAGAGCTTCTCTCTCTAGAAACTACTTCTAAAACTAAACTAAACTAATGGTCACTAGATGTCTCATCCCTCTTCAATCCTTGACTTAAATAGCATCAGAAATGAGTTGGATTGGGCCCACAAGGCTCCTAAAACCGCTGGGGACGATTTCATTAAAGTGGGCCACGGACAAAATCGGCGCGTACGCGCAAAGTGCGCGTCGCGCCCCTGAACGCGAAGCAACATATGGCAAAATTTATATCATTTCGAAGCCCCGGATGTTAGCTTTCTAACCCAACTGGAACCGCATCATTTGGACCTCTGTAGCTCAAGTTATGGTCGTTTAAGTGCGAAGAGGTCGGCTTGACAGTTTTCCGGTTCTTTCATTTCTTCATAAGTTCTCCAACTTTCCAGGCTTCTTTCTTCATTCCCTTGATCCAATCTTTGCCTCCTAAACCTTAAATCACTTAACAAACATATCAAGGCATCTAATGGAATCAAGGTGAATTAGATTTAGCTATTTTAAGGCCTAAAAAGCATGTTTTCACTCTTAAGCACAATTAAAGGAGAAGTTATAAAACCATGCTATTTCAATGGATAAATGTGGGTAAAAGGTCATAAAATCCCATAAAATTAATACAAGATAAACCGTAAAATTGGGGTTTGTCACGATCACTCCCTCTTTCTCCTCTCCAAGTTCGGCCATGTTGATGACCTTACACTCTCCTTTTGGATTCTCTTCTGTATTGCTTGGAAGAGTACTAGGAGGGAGTTCAGTAACTTTCTTACTCAGCTGACCCACTTGTGCCTCCAAGTTTCTAATGGAGGACCTTGTTTCAGTTATGAAACTTTTAGTGGTTTTGATTAGATCAGAGACTATAGTTGCTAAGTCAAAGTGGCTCTGCTTAGAATTCTCTGTCTGTTGCTGAGAAGATGATGGAAAAGGCTTGCCATTGCTAAACCTGTTTCTTACACCATTATTGTTGTTGAAACCTTGTTGAGGTCTCTGTTAATCCTTCCATGAGAGATTTGGGTGATTTCTCTATGAAGTATTATAGGTGTTTCCATAGGGTTCTCCCATGTAATTCACCTCTTCCATTGAAGGGTTCTCAGGATCATAAGCTTCTTCTTCAGACGAAGCATCCTTAGTACTGCCTGGTGCAGCTTGCATTCCAGACAGACTTTGAGAAATCATATTGACTTACTGAGTCAATATTTTGTTCTGAGCCAATATAGCATTCAGAGTATCAATCTCAAGAACTCCTTTCTTCTGATTCGTCCCATTGTTCACAGGATTCCTTTCAGAAGTGTACATGAATTGGTTATTTGCAACCATTTCAATGAGTTCTTGAGCTTCTGCAAGTGTCTTCTTCAGATGAAGAGATCCTCCAGCAGAGCTATCCAATGACATCTTGGACAGTTCAGACAGACCATCATAGAAGATACCTATGATGCTCCACTCAAAAAGCACGTCAGAAGGACACTTTTTGATCAATTGTTTGTATCTTTCCCAAGCTTCATAGAGGGATTCGCCTTCCTTCTGTCTGAAGGTTTAGACTTCCACTCTAAGCTTACTCAATTTTTGAGGTAGAAAGAACTTTGCCAAGAAGGCATTGACTAGCTTTTCCCAAGAGTTTAGGCTTTCTTTAGGTTGTAAGTCCAACCATATCCTAGCTCTGTCTCTTACAGCAAAAGGGAATAGCATAAGTCTGTAGACCTCAGGGTTAACCCCATTGGTCTTGACAGTGTCACAGATTTGCAAGAATTCAGCTAAAAACTGATGAGGATCTTCCAATAGAAGTCCATAGAACTTGCAATTCTGTTGCATTAGAGAAACTAATTGAGGCTTAAGCTCAAAGTTGTTTGCTCCAATGGCAGGGATAGAGATGCTTCTCCCATAGAAGTCGGGAGTAGGTGTAGTAAAGTCACCCAGCACCTTCCTTGCATTGTTGGCATTGTTGTTGTTTTCGGCTGCCATGTCTTCTTCTTTGAAGAATTCTATTAGGTCCTCTACAGAGAATTGTACTTTAGCTTCTCTTAGCTTTTGCTTCAAGGTCCTTTCAGGTTTAGGGTCAGCCTCAACAAGAATGCTTTTGTCTTTGCTCCTGCTCATATGAAAGATAAGAGAACAAGAAAATATGGAATCCTCTATGTCACAGTATAGAGATTCCTTGAGGTGTCAAAGGAAAAGAAAAATAGAAGGAAGAGGTAGAAGAATTCGAACTTAGAAAGATAGAGTTCGAATTGCACATGTTATTCCATAAATAGAAGGATGTGAGAAGAGGGGAAGAAATTTTCGAAAATTAAAGTGAATTAATTAAAAGAAAATTTGAAAAATGGTAATTGATTTTCGAAAACCAAGAGTGGGAAAGAAATTAAGTAATTTTTGAAAAAGATTTTGAAATTGGAAATCAAAAGATATGATTTGAAAAGTATTTTGAAAAAGATGTGATTAAGAAGATATGATTGAAAAGTTATGGTTTTAAAAAGATATGATTGAGAAGATATGATTGAAAAACAATTTAAAAAGATTTGATTTTTAAAAATCAATGACTTGGCCAACAAGAAAAGATATGATTCAAACATTAAACCTTTCTCAACAGAAACGGCAGCATACCTGAAATGTTGAATCAAATCATTAATTGTTAGCAAGTACTTTTGAAAATGGAAAGAAATTGATTTTGAAAATATATGATTGAAAAGATATGATTTGATTTTGAAAAATTATGAAAACTTGAAAAATATTTGAATTGAAAACAAAATCTTCCCTCTTGTGCCATCCTGGCGTTAAACGCCAAGAATGGTATACATTCTGGCGTTTAACGCCCAAAATGCTACCCTTTTGGGCATTAGACGCCTAGCCAGGTGCCCTGGCTGGCATTTAAACGCCCGTTTTCCTTCTTCATTGGGCGTTTTGAACGCCCAGCTTTTTCTGTGTAATTCCTCTGCTGTATTTCTGAATCTTCAATTCTCTGTATTATTGACTTGAAAATACACAAATTAAAAATTTTTTTGATTTTTTTAATGATCAAAATACAACTAAAATCAAATAAACAATGCATGCAAGACACCAAACTTAGAAGTTTGTACACTACTGACACTAACAAATTGAGAATGCATATGAGAAATAACAAAACACACAAAACAAGAGAATTTAAAGATCAGAGCAAGTAAATATCAAGAACAACTTGAAGATCAATGAAGACACATGAAAGAATTCAAAAAATGCAAGAAGAACAGAAACATGCAATTGACACCAAACTTAAAATGAGACACTAGACTCAAACAAGAAATATTTTTAGTTTTTTATGATTTTGTATTTTTTTTTGGATTTTTCGAAAATTATGTGGAAAAAGAAAATAAAGAGATTCAAAATTTTTAATAAAAATTCCAGTAATCATGCAATTTTAGTCTAAAGCTTTAGTCTAAAGGAATTAGACATGGCTAGCCAAGCTTCAGTAAGACATTACATTCAAGAGCTAAATTGATGAAGATCAATCAGCTTTGGTGATGATAAGAACATCACCTTGAAACACTAGAATTCATTCTTAAAAATTCTGAAAAATACCTAATCTAAGCAACAAGATGAACCGTCAGTTGTCCAAACTTAAACATTCCCCGGCAACGGTGCCAAAAACTTGGTGCACGAAATTGTGATCATCAATGGCGCCATCAACATGGTACGCTCAATTGCAATCTCAACTCTTTATCACAACTTCGCAGAACTAACCAGCAAGTGTACTGGGTCGTCCAAGTAATAAACCTTACGCGAGTAAGGGTCGATCCCACGGAGATTGTTGGTATGAAGCAAGCTATGGTCATCTTGTAAATCTTAGTCAGGCAGATTCAAATGGTTATGGAGGATTAATGATTAAAATATAAATAAAACACAAAGTAAAGATAGAGATACTTATGTAATTCATTGGTGAGAATTTCAGATAAGCGTATGGAGATGCTTTGTCCCTTCCGTCTCTCTGCTTTCCTACTGTCTTCATCCAATCCTTCTTACTCCTTTCCATGGAAAGCTGCATGTTGGGCATCACCATTGTCAATGGCTACAGTCCCGTCCTCTTAGTGAAAATGTTCAACGCGCTCTGTCACAGCACGGCTATTCAGCTGTCGGTTCTCGATCATGTTGGAATAGAATCCAGTGATTCTTTTGTGTCTGTCACTAACGCCTCACAATCGCGAGTTTGAAGCTCGTCACAGTCATTCAATCCTTAAATCCTACTCAGAATACCACAGACAAGGTTTAGACCTTCCGGATTCTCTTGAATGCCGCCATCAATTCTAGCTTATACCACGAAGATTCGGGTTAAGAAATCCAAGAGATAAACATTCAAGCCTTGTTT
>NC_029775.3:60711895-60717935 GCF_000817695.3 Arachis duranensis | reverse complement strand
ATAATAAAAACTAACTAAAACATACTAAAAACATACTAAAAACAATGCCAAAAAGCATATAAATTATCCGCTCATCAATTACTCATAGGATTCCTCTTAGAGGTGTACATGAACTGGTTATTTGCAACCATTTCAATGAGTTCCTAAGCTTCTGTAGGCATTTTTTCAGGTGAATAGATCCACCTGCAGAATGGTCCAATGACATCTTAGACAATTCAGACAGACCATCATAGAATATATCCGGGATGGTCCATTCTGAAAGCATGTCAGAAGGACACTTTTTGGTCAGTTGCTTGTATCTTTCCCAAGCTTCATAGAAGGATTCACCTTCTTTCTGTCTGAAGGTTTGAACATCCACTATAAGCTTGCTCAACTTTTGAGGAGGAAAGAACTTGGCTAAGAAAGCCGTGACCAGCTTATCCCAAGAGTTTAGGCTATCTATAGGTTGAGAGTCTAACCATGTTCTAGCTCTGTCTCTTACAGCAAAAGGGAAAAGCATAAGCTTATAGACCTCGGGATCAACTCCATTGGTCTTAACAGTATCACAGATCTGCAAGGATTCAGTTAAGAACTGAAAAGGATCTTCTGATGGAAGTCCATGAAACTTGTAATTCTGTTGTATCAGAGAAACTAATTGAGGCTTTAGCTCAAAATTATTTGCTCCAATGGGAGGGATTGAGATGCTTCTTCCATGGAAGTTGGAATTTGGTGCAATAAAGTCACCAAGCATCTTCCTTACACTATTGATGGATTCATCCTCATCCTTCCCAGTGTCTAGGATTATGAAGTCAGCAGGGACATAAAGGCCTTCAACCTTCACTAACACATCTTCTACAAATCCATAAGCCTGTTTAATTGATTTGTCTGCCATCTCTAGTGAGATTCTTGTAGCTTGTACCTCAAAGATCCCTAGTTTCTCCATTACAGAGAGTGGCATGAGGTTGATACCTAACCCCAGTTCACACAGAGCCTTTTCAAAGGTCATGGTGCCTTTGGTGCAAGGTATTAAGAACTTTCTAGGATCCGGTTTCTTTTGAGGTAATGTCTGCTGAATCCAGGTATTTAGTTCATTGATGAGATATAGAGGTTCGTCCTCCCAAGTCTCATTACCAAATAACTTGGCATTCAGCTTCATGATTGCTCCTAGATACTGAGCAACTTGCTCTTCAACAATATCTTCGTCCTCTTCAGAGGAAGAATACTCATCAGAGCTCATCAATGACAATAGTAAGTTTAGTGGAATCTCTATGGTCTCTGTATGAGCCTCAAATTCGTTTGGTTCCTCAATAGGGAACTCCTTATTGGTTAGTGGACATCCATTGAGGTCTTCCTCACTAGGAATCACTACCTTTTCACTCTCTCCAGGTTCGGCCATTTTGGTTATAGTTATGGCCTTGCACTCTCTTTTGGGATTCTTTTCTGTATTGCTTGGGAGAGTACTAGGAGGAGTTTCAGTAACTCTTTTACTCAGCTGACCCACTTGTGCCTCCAAATTTCTGATGGAGGACCTTGTTTCATTCATGAAACTGAGAGTGGTCTTAGATAGATCAGAGACTATGTTTGCTAAGCCAGAGAGGCTCTGCTCAGAATTCTCTGTCTATTGCTGAGAAGAAGATGGAAAAGGCTTGCTATTGCCAAACTTATTTCTCCCACCATTATTGTTGTTGAAGCCTTGTTGAGGCTTCTGTTGATCCTTCCATGAGAAATTTGGATGATTCCTCCATGAAATATTATAGGTGTTTCCATAGGATTATCCCATGTAATTCACCTCTTCCATTGTAGGATTCTCAGGGTCATAAGCTTCTCCTTCTGAGGAGGCTTCTTTAGCACTGCCAGATGCAACTTGCAATCCAGTCAGATTCTGAGAAATCATATTGACTTGTTGAGTCAATATTTTGTTCTAAGCTAATATGGCATTCAGAGTATCAATCTCAAGAACTCATTTCTTCTTATTCATCCCATTATTCACAGGATTTCTTTCATAAGTGTACATGAACTGGTTATTTGCACCATCTCAATGAGTTCCTGGGCTTCTGCAGGGGTTTTCAGATGAAGAGATCCACTAGCAGAAAGGTCTAATGACATCTTGGACAATTCAGACAGACCATCATAGAATATACATATGATGTTCCATTCGGGAAGCATGTTAGAAGGACACCTTTTCATAGAGGGATTCACCTTCTTTCTGATTGAAGGCTTGGACGTCCAACTAAGCTTGCTCAGCTTTTTAGATGGAAAGAATTTGGTTAAGAAAGCGTTGACCAACTTGTCCCAAGAGTTCAGGCTTTCTCTAGGTTGTGAGTCCAACCATGTTCTAGCTCTATCTCTTACAGCAAAGGAGAAAAGCATAAGTCTGTAGATCTCGGGATCAACCCCATTGGTCTTAACAGTATCACAGATCTGCAAGAATTCAGCTAAGAACTGATGAAGATCTTCTGATGGAAGTCCATAAAACTTGCAATTTTGCTGCATTAGAGAAACTAATTGAGGCTTAAGCTCAAAGTTGTTTGCTCCAATGGCAGGAATTGAGATGCTTCTTCCATAGAAGTTGGAAGTTGGTGCAGTATAGTCACCAAGCATCTTCCTTGCATCTCTGGCATTGTTGTTGGGTTCGGTTTCCATGCGTACTTCTTTTTCAAAATCTTCTGTAAGGTCCTCTCTGGAGTGTTGTGCTTTAGCTTCTCTTAGCTTCTTCTTCAGAGTCCTTTCAGGTTCAGGATTAGCTTCAACAAGAGTGTTTTTATCCCAATTTTTGCTCATATGAAAAACAAGAAAACAAAGGGAGTAGTGGAATCATCTTTGTCACAGTATAGAGATTCCTTGAGGTGTTAGAAGAAAAGGAGAATAGAGGAATGAGGTAGAGGGATAATAAGAAGAATTCGAACATAGAGGGGGAAAGAGAGGATTCGAATTATGAGTAGAAGAGAAGTGTTGGCAAATAAATAGAAAGAGATGAGAGAGACAGTATTCGAAAATTAAAATTAAAACAATTAGTTAATTAAAAAGATTTTTGAAAAAGTGGTTAGTGATTTTCGAAAATTGGAAGTGGAAAAGTGGTTAGGTGGTTTTAAAAAAGATAAGAAATAGTAATTAGTTGAAAAAGATTTGAAAATAATTTTGAAAAGATAAGAAGTTAGAAAAAGATTTTGAAATCAAAATTTTAAAAAGAATATATGATTGAAAAATATTTGATTGAAAAAGATATAATTTGAAAAGATATGATTGAAAAAGAAATTAAAAAGATTTGATTTTTAAA
Organism: Arachis duranensis; assembly: GCF_000817695.3. NCBI lineage: Eukaryota > Viridiplantae > Streptophyta > Magnoliopsida > Fabales > Fabaceae > Arachis > Arachis duranensis. The sequence goes on along the minus strand of NC_029775.3, from coordinate 60,714,679 downwards.
ATTGATGACTTGACTAACAGAAAACTAAAAGATATGATTCTAGAATTTAAAGATTGATCCATTCTTAACAAGAAAGTAATAAACTTGAAATTTTTGAATCAAAACATTAATTGTTAGCAAGGATTTTTTTTTTGAAAATATAACATAACAGTAAAAAAAGATTTTTGAAAAATTAGTTTGAAAATTTTCAAAAAAAAAATGAAAGATGAATGTTTAAAATATGTTTGATGCAAAAAGTTATGAATTAAAACATGAAAATTTGAAAGAATTTGAATTGGAAAAGAAGTTACCTCCATAGTGTCATCTTGGCGTTAAACGCCCAGAATGCTATCCATTTTGGCGTTTAACGCCCATTTGGCTGCCTCTTTTGGCGTTTAACGCCTAGCCAGATACCCTGGCTGGCGTTAAACGACAGGAATCCTTCTTTACTGGGCATTTTTCTAAACACCCAGAATGCTGTCATTTATGGTGTTAAACGCTCAGAATGCTGCCCATTCTGGCGTTTAACGCCCCGAATGATAGCTTTAATGGCGTTAAACGCCCAGAATGATAGCCATTCTGGCATTTAACGCCCAAAGTGCCTCTTTACTGGCATTTTATTGCCAGTGAGCTCTTTTTCTCTGTGATTCTTCTGCTTTATATTCTTAATCTTCATTTCTCTGTATTATTTACTTGAATATATATATATATATATATATATATATATTTGACTTTTTGAATTTTTAATGAAGAGAGAGAAAAACATTAAATGACTCAAAACATAAGAATTTAAGATCAAACCAATAATGCATGAAGAACACTTTGAATGTCAAGATGAACACCAAGAACACTTTGAAGATCATGATGAATATCAAGAACATATTTTTGAAAATTTTTGAGAAAAGGACGATATGCAAGACACCAAACATAGAAATTTTGAATGTTTAGACACTATGAATTCGAAAATGCATATGAAAATCAACATAAAAAACAAAATAAGAAAATCATGAGATTGAACAAAGGAAATCATCAAGAACAACTTGAAGATCATAGAAGAACACAATGCATTTTTTTTGGTATTATGATTTTATTAAAATTTTGTATTTTTTGAAAATAAAAATAAAAAGCTTAAACATAAAATAAAATTACCGAATCTAAGCAACAAGATGGACCGTCAGTTGTCCAAAGTCGAACAATCCCCGACAATGGCACCAAAAACTTGGTGTACGAAATTGTGATCACACTTTTCACAACTCCGCACAACTAACCATCAAGTGCACTGGGTCGTCCAAGTAATACCTTACGTGAGCAAGGGTTGATCCCACAGAGATTGACGGCTTGAAGCAAGGTATGATCATCTTGTAAATCTCAGTCAGGCGGATTCAAATGGTATTGAGGATTTGATAATTAAAAGATAAATAAAACGGAAAATAACATAGAGATACTTTTGTAATTCATTGGTGGAAATTTCAGATAAGCGTTTGGAGATGCTTTGTTGCTTCGGAACCTCTGCTTTCCTATTGTCTTCATCCAATCATGCGTCCTCTCTTCCATGGCAAGCTGTATGATCCTCTCAGTGAAAATGGTCCGGTTACGGTTTCTGAATGGCTAATAAACTTTCAGATTTCTCATCTCGGATGAAAAATACCAGGCACAGCTACCGCAGGGCTAATCATCTGTCGGTTCTTACTTGTGTCAGAATAGGATCCCTTGATCCTTTTGCACACTGTCATTGCGCCCAACAGTCGCCAATTTGAAGCTCGTCACAGTCATCCCGTCCTAGACCCTACTCGAAATACCACAGACAAGGTTTAGACTTTTGTGATCTCAGGAATGCTGCCAATTGTTTCTGGCCTATACCACGAAGGTTCTAATCTCAGATTCAGATGCTTTGTTGTGAGGAGAGACAATGTGAATCACGGATCAGAGTCCCAAGAGAATATACTCCGGTTGTCATCTAATGACTACGTTGAACATCATGTAGACCGTTTGTGGTTGTCAGGCACGTGGATCTTGGCTAAGCGAGTGGTGCGCGAAATTGTGAACAATACTTTTTCACAACTCTCATAATCCCCGGTCATGAACCCCAAAGACTTGGTAGCTCAATACCATGGCATTACACAACTTCGCACAACTAACCAGCAAGTGCACTGGGTCGTCCAAGTAATAAACCTTACGCGAGTAAGGGTCGATCCCACGGAGATTGTTAGTATTGAAGCAAGCTATGGTCATCTTGTAAATCTTAGTCAGGCAAACTCAAATAGTAATGGTGATGAACGAAAATAACACAAAGGTAAAGATAGAGATACTTATGTAATTCACTGGTAGGAACTTCAGATTAGCGCATGAAGATGCCTTCCCTTCCGTCTCTCTGCTTTCCTACTCTCTTCATCCAATCCTTCTTACTCCTTTCCATGGCAAGCTGTATGTAGGGTTTCACCATTGTCAGTGGCTATCTCCCATCCTCTCAGTGAAAATGTTCAACGCGCTCTGTCACAGCACCGCTATTCAGCTGTCGGTTCTCGATCATGTCGGAATAGAATCCAGTGATTCTTTTGCGTCTGTCACTAACGCCCCACCTTCAGGAGTTTGAAGCACGTCACAGTCATTCAGTCATTGAATCCTACTCAGAATACCACAGACAAGGTTAGACCTTCCGGATTCTCTTGAATGCTGCCATCAGTTCTCGCCTATACCACAAAGACTCTGACCTCACGGAATGGTTGGCTCGTTTGTCAGGCGAGCACTCGGTTGTCAGGCGATCAACCATGCATCGTGCAATCAGGAATCCAAGAGATATTCACT
>NC_029775.3:60709210-60709822 GCF_000817695.3 Arachis duranensis | reverse complement strand
GTGATCCATGCATTGGCATAGAACTCTTGAACCATCAAGATTCTGACTTGTTGAATGGGGTTGGTAAGAACTTCCCAACCTCTTCTTCGGATCTCATGTCGGATTTCCGGATATTCACCCTTTTTGAGTGAAAAAGGGACCTCGGGGATCACCTTCTTCAAGGCCACAACTTCATAGAAATAGTCTTGATGCACCCTTGAGAGGAATCTTTCCATCTCCCATGACTCGGAGGTGGAAGCCTTTGCCTTCCCTTTCCTCTTTCTAGAGGTTTCTCCAGCCTTGGATGCCATAAATGGTTATGGAAAAACAAAAAGCAATGCTTTTACCACACCAAACTTAAAATGTTTGCTCGTCCTCGAGCAAAAGAAGGAAGAAGAGAGTAGAAGAAGAAGAAATGGAGGAGATGGAGAGGGCTTTGTGTTCGGCCAAAAGGGAGAAAAAGTAGTGTTTAAGGTGTGTGAAAATGAAGGAGTGAAGGAGGGTTTATATAGGAGAGGGGGAGAGAGAGGTTCGGCCATTTGAGGGTGGGTTTGGGTGGGAAAGTGGTTTGAATTTGAATGGTGAGGTAGGTGGGGTTTTATGAAGGATGGATGTGAGTGGTGAAGAGAAAGA
>NC_029775.3:60707685-60708429 GCF_000817695.3 Arachis duranensis | reverse complement strand
CTCTCATGGAGCCTCACAGATACTCAGAGCCATGTAGGAACCTCCCAATACCAAACTTAGAGTTTGAATGTGGGGGTTCAACACCAAACTTAGGAACCGTGTTGGAACCTCCCAACACCAAACTTAGAGTTTGAATGTGGGGGTTCAACACCAAACTTAGAGTTTGGTTGTGGCTTCCCAACACCAAACTTAGAGTTTGACTGTGGGGGCTCTTTTTGGCTCTGTTTTGAGAGAAGCTCTTCATGCTTCCTCTCCATGATGACAGAGGGATATCCTTGTGCCTTAAACACCAAGGATTCTTCATTCACTTGAATGATCAACTCTCCTCTATCAACATCAATCACAACCTTTGCTGTGGCTAGGAAGGGTCTGCCAAGGATGATGGATTCATCCATGCACTTCCCAGTCTCTAGGACTATGAAATCAGTAGGGATGTAATGGTCTTCAACCTTTACCAGAACATCTTCTACAAGTCCATAGGCTTGTTTTCTTGAGTTGTCTGCCATCTCTAGTGAGATTTTTGCAGCTTGCACCTCAAAGATCCCTAATTTCTCCATTACAGAGAGGGGCATGAGGTTTACACTTGATCCTAAGTCACACAAGGCCTTCTTGAAGATCATGGTGCCTATGGTACAAGGTATAGAAAACTTCCCAGGATCCTGCCTCTTTTGAGGCAGTTTCTGCCTAGACAAGTCACCCAGTTCTTTGGTGAGCAAAGGGGGGTTCATCCTCCCAAGTCTCATT
>NC_029775.3:60706634-60707257 GCF_000817695.3 Arachis duranensis | reverse complement strand
GGGAGTTCAGTAATTTTCTTGCTCAGCTGACCCACTTGTCCTTCCAAATTCCTAATGGAGGACCTAGTTTCAGTCATGAAACTTTGAGTAGTTTTGATTAGATCAGAGACCATGGTTGCTAAGTCAGAGGTATTCTCTTAGAACTCTCTGTCTGTTGCTGAGAAGATGATGGAAAAGGCTTGCTATTGCTAAACCTGTTTCTTCCACCATTATTGTTGTTGAAACCTTGTTGAGGTCTCTGTTGATCCTTCCATGAAAGATTTGGATGATTCCTCCTTGAAGGATTGTAGGTGTTTCCATAGGGTTCTCCCATGTAATTCACCTCTTCTATTGAAGGGTTCTCAGGATCATAAGCTTCTTCCTCAGATGAAGCTTCCTTAGTACTGCTTGGTACATTTTGCATTCCAGACAGACTTTGAGAAATCAAATTGATTTGTTGAGTCAATATTTTTTTCTGAGCCAATATGGCATTCAGGGTGTCAATCTCAAGAACTCCTTTCTTCTGACTAGTCCCATTGTTCACAGGATTTCTTTCAGAAGTGTACATGAATTGGTTATTTGCAACCATTTCAATCAGTTCTTGAGCCTCAGTAGGCGTCTTCTTCAGATGAAGAGATCCTCCT
>NC_029775.3:60704776-60705411 GCF_000817695.3 Arachis duranensis | reverse complement strand
TGTCTTTGCTCCTGCTCATAAGAAAGAGAAGAGAACAAGAAAGTGTGGAATCCTCTATGTCACAGTATAGAGATTCCTTGAAGTGTCAGAGGAAGAGAAAGGTAGAAGACAGGAGTAGAAAATTCGAACTTATCAAAGAAGATGGAGTTCGAATTTTTGCATTAAGGAATAGTGTTAGTCCATAAACAGAAGGATGTGAGAAGAAGGGAAGTAATTTTCGAAAATTAAGTAAAAGATTTTGAAAACATTCTGAAAAAAAAAACACTACTTGATTTTCGAAAATAAAAGTGGGAAAGAAGTAAAGTGATTTTGAAAAAGATTTTGAAATTAGACATCAAAAAGATTTGATTGAAAACTATTTTGAAAAAGATGTGATTAAGAAAATATGATTGGTTTTAAAAAGATGTGAAGAGAAAGATGTGATTTGAGAAACATTTTAAAAAGATTTGATTTTGAAAATTAAAAACTTGACTAACAAGAAAAGATATGATTCAAACATTAAACCTCTCTCAACAGAAAAGGCAACATACTTGAAACGTTGAATCAAATCATTAATTGGTAGCAAGTATCTTTGAAAATGGAAAGAAATTGATTTTGAAAAAGATTTGATTGAAAAATTGATTTGAAAAAGATTT
>NC_029775.3:60645495-60703128 GCF_000817695.3 Arachis duranensis | reverse complement strand
AGCCAGAAAATACCTGAAATCACAGAAAAACACACAAACTCATAGTAAAGTCCAGAAAAGTGAATTTTAGCTAAAAACTAATAAAAATATACTAAAAAGTAACTAGATCATACTAAAAACATACTAAAAACAATGCCAAAAAGCGTATAAATTATCCGCTCATCAGTGTCAATTGCATGTTTTAATTTTTCTAAAAATTTTCAAAAACTCATGCATGGTATTCTTCATGATCTTCAAGGTGTTCTTGATAACTCTCCTTGTTTGATCTTAAAATTTTCTTGTTTTGTGTTTTTTCTTGTTTTTCATATGCATTTTTGAATTCATAGTGTCTAAATATGAAAAATTTCTAAGTTTGGTGTCTTGCATGTTTTTCTTTTCTTGAAAATTTTTCAAAAATAAGTTCTTGATGTTCATCATGATCTTCAAAATGTTCTTGGTGTTCATCTTGACATTCATAGCATTCTTGCATGCTTTTAACTCCCATTTGGGTGCCAGTTCCAGCGTTTAATGCTGGGATTTCTGAGGGTGACTTTGAACGCCGGTTTGGGCCATCAAATCTTGGGCAAAGTATGGACTATCATATATTGCTGGAAAGCCCAGGATGTCTACTTTCCAACGCCGTTGAGAGCGCGCCAACTGGGCTTCTGTAGCTCCAGAAAATCCACTTCGAATGAAGGGAGGTCAGAATCCAACAGCATCTGCAGTCCTTTTCAGTCTCTGAATCAGATTTTTGCTCAGGTCCCTCAATTTCAGCCAGAAAATACCTGAAATCACAGAAAAACACACAAACTCATAGTAAAGTCCAGAAAAGTGAATTTTAACTAAAAACTAATAAAAATATACTAAAAACTAACTATATCATACCAAAAACATACAAAAACAATGCCAAAAAGCATACAAATTATCCGCTCATCAGCGAGTAATGAAGATAGTGGGTGATTGTCACGGGTCACCCCCTTCATTCTGACTTAACTGAATTAAGTACGAGAGTATATCTTGGAGAAGAAGTAGGTGTGAATTAAAAGAGAAACAATAATACTTGCATTAGTTCATGAAGAACAATAGAGCTCCTCACCTTAATCTATGAGGTGTAGAAACTCCACTGTAGAAAATACATAAGAGAATAAGGTCTAGGCATGGCTGAATGGCCAGCCTTCCAAATGTGCAAAATGATCTCAAGTGATCAAAAAGCTATTCCAAAAGACCCCAGATACAATAGTTAAAAGTGCTATTTATACTAGACTAGTAACATAGGTTTATAGAAAATGAGTAGATAATGCAGAAATCCACTTCCGAGGACCACTTGGTGTGTGTTTGGGCTGAGCATTGAAGCTTTCATGTGCATAGGCCATCCATGGAGTTAAACACCATCTTGGATGCCAGTTTGGGTGTTTACCTCCAGTTCTGGTGCCAGTTCCAGCGTTTTACGATAGAAAAGGGTCTCTGATTGGCATTTGGACGCCAGTTTGGGCCATTAAATCTCAGGCAAAGTATGGACTATTAATCATTTCTAGAAAGCCCAAGATGTCTACTTTCCAACGCAATTGATAGGGCACTAATTGGGTTTCTGTAGCTTCACAAAATCTATTTTGAGTGCAGGAGGGTCAGAATCCAATAGCATCTGCAGTCCTTTCTCAGCCTCTGAATCAGATTTTTGCTCAGGTCCCTCAATGTCGGCCAGAAAATACTTGAAATCACAAAAAAACACACAAACTCATAGTAAAGTCCAGAAATGTGATTTTTTCAAAAAAACTAATAAAAATATACTAAAACGTAACTAAAACATACTAAAAACTACCTAAAAACAATGCCAAAAAGTGTATAAATTATCCGCTCATCAATATCCAAGTGACATCTGTCCCCTCTAAATAAAGTACAAGAAAAGGCAGAGAAATACATCAACATGGAAGAGAATTCTCGGCTAAGAGAACCCCCCTCCAAGTCCAACTTGCCATATTCAGCTCGGAGTAGAGACTAAAAACCCAAACAGAAGGAAGTGCCAGACTCGGAGAAACCTCAAAAGTACCACAACTACACTCCCCTTAGGGTCTCCCTAGTAGACATCTACAGAGAAATATGCCATACAGGGAAAATTCCACCACCCCGCCCAATCAAACACAAAAAAGGCAGAAGTCAGACCATGTACTGTGAATACCACAAACTCTATGGACACTCCACCAATGAATGCTACGACCTAAAGAACGTTAAAGAAAAACTGGCCAGAGAAGGCCGACTCAAAAGGTACCTAGTAGATATGTCAGATGACCCGAGGAAGCAAAGAAGGGAAGAAGAGGAGGGACAACCACAATGCCCTGCTCACACCTCAGAACGTCACATCTATATGATCAACAGAGGATTTGCAGGGGGCGGAGTGACAAAATCCTTATGAAGGAGACACCTCAAGGAGGTGTATCAGGTCGGGGAAAGTAGCCGGTCAACCGACCTGGCCACCATCTATTTTACATAGGAGGATGCGCAGGGCCTGTTACTCGTACATGACGATCCTGTAGTGATAACCATAATCCTGGCCAATGCAAACCTCCATAGCACCTTGATAGATCAAGGAAGCTCAGCCGACATCCTGTTAAAGTCCGCCTTTGACAAGTGTTTTAAGAAAATTGTCGATAAAGAATTTCTCAATGAAATCTCGTTGCAAGTATAGTGTTAAACCAACAAACAATCCTCAATCAAAATTTAATTTCTTTGTCACAAGTACAAACACCAATAAATAGAACCGAAGTATTTAAACCTCGGGTTGTCTCTCAAGGAATTGCAGGGAAGTATTTATGTTATTGTTTATGGGTTGTATATTTTGGGGTTTTGAATAAAGGACAAGAAATGTAAATGACAAGAAAGTAAATGAAACTCAAATGATAAAAAGGTCTTGGCAAGGGTTGATGGTTAAGGATCTTTATCATTGTAACTAACCACAACATGATAATTGCAAAGATCAATCCCATTAAGTCATCCTCTAACAAGTTAAGGAAGGGCAAATGAGCTTTATCAATCCCAATCCATAAGTCCTAGCCGCTCACTAATTGACTTAGTGAAAGCTAGTTTTAATGGACACCAATTATCAATCACTTGGACATTAGCAACTCAAGTTCACCTAAGTTACCATCCCAAGCCAAGAACACAAAATCTACTCTAAAATCCAACCAAGCATTTTATCAAACACTTGGAAGGCATAAAAGGAAAGTGATGACTTACATCATCTACCTTTTTTCTTGCATAAAAAGGACCATAAAAGAGGCATAATCTCATTTGATAATTGCAATTCATGCCTTAATGGATGAATATCATAGTACATTGCTTTGAAATGAGTTTGTGCTGAATTTCAGGTGGAGAAGACATGAAAAATGGGAAAGAAAACAACAAAACAAGTGGGGCGTGTGAAGCAAGCATACCACTTGGAACAAACGCCACAAAAATGTATTGGTGTGGCACGCCAGAAGCTGGGCGTGGGACGCTGGTACAACATTCCAGAGAGCAAAAATGAAGACCATCAAAGGGGCGTGGCATGCCAGGAGCAGAGCGTGGTACGTCAATTCGTTACTAGAAGAACCATCACTATAGCGTGCCACTTTGTGTCAAAGGCGTGGCATGCCAGCCCCAGAGTTCACTTGGGCGTGCCACTTGAGGACCAAGGCGTGGCACGCCAAGCCTATGAGACCCACAATTGAATGGGCGTGCCACTTGGTATCGAAGGCGTGGCATGCCAGCTCAAGAAGACCCACTAAGGCGTGCCACTTGAGTGATGTGGCATGGCACGCCAACACCTAAAGAGGCCAAATAAAGCTGGGCGTGCCACTTGGTATCGAAGGCGTGGCATGCCAGCTCAATCATCTCACTTTGGTGTGCCACTTGAACATCCAGGCGTGGCACGCCAACCTCTGGGACCATGGCAAATGAAGGGCGTGACACGCCAGTCTCATGGCTTGGCACGCTGGTAGTGTTTTCTAGAGGAGGAATTAAAGGGCCAGTGAACTTAGGGGTGCCACTTGGGAGATGAGGCATGACACGCCAGCAAGATGATGGAGCAAATAAAGGGCGTAACACGCCAGTCTCACGGCGTGGCACGCTGGTTGTATTTTCCAGAGACGAAGATGAGGAGCCAATGAACTCAGGCGTGCTACTTGGATGGCGAGGCGTGGCACGCCATCAAGAGTGTGAAGTTTTAAGAAGGGCGTGGCACATCGGACCCTGGGCGTGCCACATTGGTACAAACTTCCAGAAGCATGGAGATAAGGAAGATGACCTTGGGCGTGCCACTTGGTTTCGAAGGCGTGGCATGCCAAGTTACTAGGCCATTTAAAATGTCCTGGGCGTGCCACTTCAGCTCGAAGGCGTGGCACGCCAGGGGTTAAACAGAGGACGGCGTGCCACTTGAATGAAGAGGCGTGGCACACCAAATCAGAAACAGAAGGAGCGTGACACACCAGAGAAGCTCCAGTCACACGCCAGCTGAAAGATCACGTTTGCCTACAAATTGTAATTTTCTTCACTTTTGTAATTTTTCTTTTATTTTCTAGACGTAGGAGTAGTATAAATACCCTTGGAAGTATTGAAAAAGGGTTAGCAAGTCACAGAGTTTAGTTTTGGAGATTTCACTTTTACTTTCCACACTTCATCTCTTCCATCTTTTGTACTTTCTCTTTGAGCTATGAGTAGCTAAATTCCCTCTCATTGAGAGAGGGAGCTCTATTGTACTTGATGGATTAATAATAGTGAATTTCTTCTTCTCTTCATCTTCTCTTTGATTTGCTAGAAGGAATTTCGATTTTCATGCTTAGTGTTCAATTAACTTGGAAAAGAGATTGAATGCAAAATGGGTTTCATAGGAACCTTGGAAAAGGAAACATGAAACCATGCTAAAAATCCCTTCTCACACTTGAGTAGAATTTGGGTTTTGGTGTTTGGATATGGTGACATACAATCCTCCCTCTACTTGGACCTATGATGATGTGTGGTATAATCAGGGACCAAGCATATCTCTCTTCATGAGCAATTAGACCAAGGAATTGGCTATTAATCAAGATCTGAGAGATTGAGTCACCAAAGGATTGGGGCTCAATCAATCATGATTGCCAAGAGGTCAATGAGTTGCATGATTGAAGAGGATATGAGCTGGATTTAATCCAAAGAGACAATATCTCCTGATCTCAATGAATTCCCCCATTCTTATCTCTCCCATTCTTTTATAGCTTTACTTACATTCTGCAAAATCCCATTCACCTTTACAATCTTGTTATTTCCATTTCTGTATTTTATTGCTTTCTTTTATTCCTTTGCCATTTTTGTTCCTGCCATTTATAATTATTCACTTACAACTTATCCTGTTGAGCTTGACTAATTCACCAATTGATTAAAATTGCTCAAATCTACCAATATCTGTAGATACGATTCCACTATACTGTGGGTTAATACTTGACAATAATTTGGTTCGCTTGCCAAGAGCGGATTCATTAATATTGTTGGGGGGAGTGAATTCCAAACTGGTGGGAAAAATTGTGATCATCAACAATGGATCCAAAGACTTGGTGCTCTCAAACATGAATCACACTTTGTCACAACTCCGCTCAACTAACTAGCAAGTGTACTGGGTCGTCCAAGTAATACCTTACATTAGTAAGGGTCGATCCCACATAGATTGTTGGTATGAAGCAAGCTATGGTCATCTTGTAAATCCCAGTCAGGAGGATTTAACTAATTTAAGAGATTATTGGTTTAAATATGATTAATAAAAATGAACAGAAAGTAAAGATAGAGTTACTCATGTAATTCAATGGTGGGAATTTCAGATAGGTGTATGGAGATGCTGTGTTCCTTCTGAATCTCTGCTTTTCTACTACATCCATTCAATCCTTTTTACTCCTTTCCATGGAAAGCTGTATGTAGGACATCACCGTTGTCAATGGCTACATCCCATCCTTTCAGTGAAAAAGGTCCAAATGCTCTGTCACAGCACGGCTAATCATCTGTCGGTTCTCAATCAGGCTGGAATAGAATCTAGTGATTCTTTTGCGTCTGTCATTAACGCCCAGCCTTCAGGAGTTTGAAGCTCGTCACAGTCATTCAATCCCGGAATCCTACTCGGAATACCACAGACAAGGTTAGACTTTCCAGATTCCAATGAATGCCGCCATCAATTATAGCTTATACCACGAAGATTCTGATTAAGGAATCCAAGAGATATACGCCCGGCCTAAGGTAGAACGGTAGTGGTTGTCAGTCACGCGCGTTCATAAGTGAGAATGATGATGAGTGTCACGGATCATCACATTCATCAAGATGAAGTGCAACGAATATCTTAGAACAGAAATAAATCGAATTGGATAGAAGATAGTAGTAATTGCATTAAAACTTGAGGGACAGCAGAGCTCCACACCCTTAATGTATGGTGTGTAGAAACTCCACCGTTGAAAAAATATAAGTGAAAGGTCCAGGCATGGCTGAATGGCCAGCCCCCCATGAAGGTCTAAGGACTAGGCGTCCAGAGATTGAATAATACAATCAAGAATATCTAATAAACTAATAAAAAGTTCTATTTATACTAAACTAGCTACTAGGGTTTACAAAGGTAAGTAATTGATGCATAAATTCACTTTCGGGGCCCACTTGGTGTGTGCTTGGGCTGAGCTTGATCTATCCACGAGCTGAGGCTTCTCTTGGAGTTGAACGCCAAGTTGTAACGTGTTTTGGGCGTTCAACTCTGGTTCGTGACGTGTTTCTGGCGTTTGACTCCAGAATGCAGCATGAAACTGGCGTTGAGCACCAGTTTACGTCATTTAATCACGAATAAAGTATGGACTATTATTTATTGCTGGAAAGCTCTGGATGTCTACTTTCCAACGCCATTGAAAGCGCGCCATTTGGAGTTCTATAGCTCCAAAAAATGTCTTTTGAGTGCAGGGATGTCAGATTCCAACAGCATCAGCAGTCCTTTGTCAGCCTCTTATCAGAGTTTTGCTCAGGTCCCTCAATTTTAGCCAGAAAATATCTGAAATCACAGAAAAACACACAAACTCATAGTAAAGTCCAGAAATATGAATTTAGCATAAAAACTAATGAAAACATCCCTAAAAGTAACTAGATCATACTAAAAATTACCTAAAAACAACGTCAAAAAGCTTAAATTATCCGCTCATCACAACACCAAACTTAAATTGTTGCCTGTCCCTAAGCAACTAAAAATCAATTAGGATAAAAAGAAGAAAATATACTATAAATCCCAAAATATCAATGAATATTAGTTCTAATTAGATGAGCGGGACTTGTAGCTTTTTGCTTCTGAACAGTTTTGGCATCTCACTTTTTCCTTTGAAGTTTAGAATGATTGGCTTTTATAGGAACTTAGAATTTCAGATAGTGTTATTGATTCTCCTAGTTAAGTATGTTGATTCTTGAACACAGCTACTTTTATGAGTCTTGGTCGTGGCCCTAAGCACTTTGTTTTCCAGTAATACCACCGATACATAAATGCCACAGACACATGATTGGGTGAACCTTTTCAGATTGTGACTCAGCTTTGCTAGGGTCCCCAGTTAGAGGTGTCCAGAGCTCTTAAGCACACTCTTTTTACTTTGGATCACGACTTTAACCACTCAGTCTCAAGCTTTTCACTTGGACCTACATGCCACAAGCACATGGTTAGGGACAACTTGAGTTAGCCGCTTAGGCCTGGGTTTTATTTCCTTGGGCCCTCCTATCCATTGATGCTCAAAGCCTTGGATCCTTTTTACCCTTGCCTTTTGGTTTTAAGGGCTATTGGCTTTTTCTGCTTGCTTTTTCTTTCTTTCTATTTTTTTTTTCACAAGCTTTTGCTTTTCACTACTTTTTCTTGCTTCAAGAATCAATTCCATGATTTTTCAGATTATCAATAACATTTCTCTTTGTTCATCATTCTTTCAAGAGCCAACAATTTTAACATTCATAAACAACAAGATCAAAAATATGCACTGTTCAAACATTCATTCAGAGAACAAAAAGCATTGTCACCACATCAATATAATTAAACTAAATTCAAGGATAAATTTGAAATTCATGTACTTCTTGTTCTTTTGAATTAAAAACATTTTTCTTATTTAAGAGAGGTGAAGGATTCATGGAATTATTTATAGCCTTAAGACATAGTTACTAAATACTAATGATCATGTAATAAAGACACAAACATAAATAAACATGAAGCATAAAAATCGAAAAATAGAAAGATAAGAGCAAGGAGGTTAAGGAATGAGTCCACCTTGGTGAGGGTGGCGTCTTCTTGAAGGACCAATGGTGCTTTTTGAGCTCCTTTATGTCTCTTCCTTGCCTCTGTTGCATGATCCTTAGTGATTTTGGTGCCTTTATCCTTAGTTGCTCCGAATAATTATATGGAGGAAAATTTATCCCCTGAGGTATCTCAGGGATCTCTTGATTTGCAGTCAAATGTTCTACCACTAAGATATAGACCCTTTAGATGAATCTTTTCATCTCCCATGACTCAGAGGTGGAAGCTTTTGTCTTTTCTTTTCTCTCTTTTTTTTTTGAGGTTTCTCTGGCCTTAGGTGCCATCAATGGTTATGGAAAAATAAAAAAGCTATGCTTTTACCACACCAAACTTAGAATGTTGTTCGCCCTCGAGCAAAAGAAGAAAGAATAGAAGAAGAAGAAGAAGATGTGGAGGAGATGGATGGATGTGTGTATTCGGCTATATGGGTGGGATTGGGTGGGTAAGAGAATTTGAATTTTGAAGGTAGGTGGGGTGTATGTCCGAGTGGATGGATGTGAGTGGTGAGTGGAAAACAGAAGGGATGACCGTGAATGGAGAGGGAGAGGGTAAGGTAGGTGGGGATCCTGTGGTGTCCACAGATCCTGAGATGATCTTGTGGGGTCCACAGATCCTGCGGTGTCAATGATTTACATCCCTGCACCAATTAGGCATGCAGAATGCCTTTGCATACAATTCTGGCGTTTAAACGCCGAAGTGATGCTCATTCAGGGCGTTCAACGCCCATGTGCAGCATGTTTCTAGCGTTGAATGCCAGGTCCATGCTTGTTTCTGGCGTTCAGCGCCAGATCCATGCTCTGTTCTGGCGTTGAACGCCAGCCAGATGCTCTTACTGGCGTTTAAGTGCCAGTGACCCCTTCCTCCAGAGTGTGCTATTTCTTCTGCTATTTTTTATTCTGTTTTTAATTTTAGTATTTTTTTCATGACTCCACATGATCATGAACCTAATAAAACATAAAATAACAATAAAATAAAAATAAAATTAGATAAATAAAAATTGGGTTGCCTCCCAATAAGCGCTTCTTTAATGTCAATAGCTTGATAGTGGGCTCTCATGGAGCCTCACAAGTGATCAGAGCATTGTTGGGACCTCCCAACACCAAACTTAGAGTTTGAATGTGGGGGTTCAACACCAAACTTAGAGTTTGGTTGTGGCCTCCCAACACCAAACTTAGAGTTTGACTGTGGGGGCTCTGTTTGACTCTGCATTGAGAGAAGCTGTTTATGCTTCCTCTCATTACCAAATAACTTGGCATTTAGCTTCATGATGGCTCCTAGATATTGAGCAACTTGCTCTTCAGTTAAATCTTCATCTTCTTCAGAAGAAGAATAGTCTTCAGAGCTCATGAATGGTAGAAGGAAATTTAATGGAATCTCTATGGTCTCTATATGAGCCTTAGATTCCTTTAGGTCCTCAATAGGGAACTCCTTCTTTCTTGAGAGATGTCCCATGAGGTCTTCCTCATTGGGATTCACGACTTTCCCCTCCTCTTTGCATTCGGCCATATTGACTATGTCAATGGCCTTGCACTCTCTCTTTGGATTCTCTTCAGTATTGCTTGGGAGATTACTGGGAGGAGTTTCATTGACCTTCTTGCTCAGCTGGCCTACTTGTACCTCCAAATTTTTGATGGAAGATCTTGTTTCACTCATGAAACTTAAAGTTGCCTTAGATAGATCAGAGACTATGTTTGATAAGTTAGAGGGATTCTGTTCGAAATTCTTTGTCTGTTTCTGAGAAGATGATGGAAAAGGCTTGCTATTGCTAAACCTGTTTCTTCCACCATTATTAAAGCCTTGTTGGGGCTTTTGTTGATCCTTCCATGAGAAATTTGGATGATTTCTCCATGATGAATTATAGGTGTTTCCATAAGGTTCACCCATGTAATTTACCTCTGCTATTGCAAGGTTCTCAGGATCATAAGCCTCTTCAGAAGCCGCCTTTTTAGTACTGTTGGATGCATTTTGCCATCCATTCAGACTTTGAGAGATCATGTTGACTTGCTGAGTCAACACTTTGTTCTGAGCCAATATGGCATTCAGAGCATCAATTTCAAGAACTCCCTTCCTCTGAGGCGTCCCATTATTCACGAAATTCCTCTCAAAAGTGTACATGGATTGGTAATTTGCAACGATGTCAATAAGTTCTTGAGCTTCTGCAGGCGTTTTCTTTAGGTGAATGGATCCACCTGCAGAATGGTCCAATGACATTTTGGAAAACTCAGATAGACCATAATAGAATATTTCTAATATGGTCCATTCTGAAAACATGTCAGAAGGACACTTTTTGGTCATCTGCTTGTATCTTTCCCAAGCTTCATAGAGGGATTCACCATCTTTTTGCTTGAAGGTCTGAACATCCACTCTAAGCTTGCTCAGCTTTTGAGGAGGAAAGAATTTATCCAAGAAGGCTGTGACCAGCTTATCCAGTAGTCCAGGCTATCTTTAGGTTGTGAATCCAACCATGTTCTAGCTCTGTCTCTTACAGTAAAAGGGAAAAGCATGAGCATGTAGACATTAGGATCTACTCCATTTGTCTTAACAGTCTCACAAATCTGCAAGAACTCAGTTAAAAACTGACAAGGATCTTCAGATGGAAGTCCATGAAACTTGCAGTTCTGTTGCATCAAAGCAACTAATTGAGGTTTCAGCTCAAAATTGTTTGCTCCAATGGCAGGAATTGAGATTCTTCTTCCATCAAACATGGATGTTGGTTTAGTAAAATCACCTAGCATTCTCCTTGCATTATTGTTGTTGGGTTCGGCTACCATCTCCTTCTCTTGTTCGAAAATTTTAGAAACATTGTCTCTGGATTGTTGTAATTTAGCTTCTCTTAGTTTCCTCTTCAGAGTCCTTTCAGGTTCTGGATCAGCTTTAACAAAGATGCCTTTTTCCTTATTCCTGCTCATATGAAAGAGAAGAGAAAAAGAAAAGAAAGAGGAATCCTCTATGTCACAGTAAAGTGGTTCCTTATTGTTAGTAGAAGAAGAAAGGGAATAAAGAAAAGAGAATGAATAGTCTGGATAAAGAGTAAAGGTAGGGGCAGTGAATTGAGATGAAGCGAGGTGAAGAGAAATGTTAGTAAATAAATAAATAAATAGAATAAGAGGAGAGATAGAGAATTTCGAAAATAATTTTGAAAAAGTAGTTAGTGATTTTTGAAAATTAAAGATAAGATATAATTAAAATTGAAATTTAAAACAATTCATTAATTAAAAATAATTTTTGAAAAAGGATGAGATATTTTCAAAAATTAGAGAGAGAAGTAGTTAGGTGGTTAATGAGCGGATAATTTATACACTTTTTGGAATTATTTTTAGGTAGTTTTTAGTAGGATCTAACTACTTTTAGGGATGTCTTCTTTAGTTTTTATGCGAAATTCATATTTCTGGACTTTACTATGAGTTTGTGTGTTTTTCTGTGGTTTTAGGTAATTTCTGGCTGAAATGAGGGACCTGAGCAAAACTCTGATAAAAGGCTGACAAAGGACTGCTGATACTATTGGATTCTGACCTTTCTGCACTCGAAATAGATTTTCTAGAGCTAAAGAACTCCAAATGGTGTGCTCTCAATGGCGTTGGAAAGTAGACATTCAGAGCTTTCCAGCAATATATAATAGTTCATACTTTATTCGAGATTAGATGACACAAACTGGCGCTCAACGCCAGTTCTACGCTGCATTCTGGAGTCAAATGCCAGAAACAATTTACGAACCAGAGTTGAACGCCAAAAACATGTTACAACTTGGCGTTCAACTCCAATAGAAGCCTTAGCTCGTGTAAAGCTCAATCTCAGCCCAAGCACACACCAAGTGGGCCCTAGAAGTGGATTTCTGCATCAATTACTTACTTCTGTAATCCCTAGTAGCTAGTCTAGTATAAATAGGACTTTTTACTATTATATTTTCATCCTGGGTTGTATTTTTGATCATGTGATCATGTTTTGGGGGCTGGCCATTCGGCCATGGCTGAACCTTCATCACTTATGTATTTTGAACGGTGGAGTTTCTACACACCATAGATTAAGGGTGTGGAGCTCTGCTGTACCTCAAGTTTCAATGCAATTACTACTATTTTCTATTCAATTCCGCTTATTCTTATTCTAAAATATTCGTTGCACTTCAACATGATGAATGTGATGATCTGTGATACTCATCATCATTCTCACCTATGAACACGTGACTGACAACCACTTCTGTTCTACCTTAGACCAAGCGCATATCTCTTGGATTCCTTAATCAGAATCTTCGTGGTATAAGCTAGATTGATGGCGGCATTCATGAGAATCCGGAAAGTCTAAACCTTGTCTGTGGTATTCCGAGTAGGATTCAGGGATTGAACGACTGTGACGAGCTTCAAACTCGCGATTGTTGGGCGTGATGACAAATGCAAAAGAATCAAGGGATTCTATTCCAACATGATCGAGAACCGACAGATGATTAGTCGTGCCGTGACAGAGCATTTGGACCTTTTTCACTAAGAGGATGGGATATAGCCATTGACAACGGTGATGCCCTACATACAGTTTGCCATGGAAAGGAATAAGAAGGATTGAAGGAAGGTAGTAGGAAAGCAAAGATCCAATAGGGACAAGCATCTCCATACACTTATCTGAAATTCCCACCATTGAATTACATGAGTAACTCTATCTTTATTTTCTGCTTTATTTACTTTTCGAAAACTCCATAACATTTATTATCCGCCTAACTGAGATTTACATGATGACCATAGCTTGCTTCATACCAACAATCTCCGTGGGACGACCCTTACTCACGTAAGGTATTACTTGGACGACCCAGTGCACTTGCTGGTTAGTTGTGTGGAGTTGTGACAAAGTGTGATTCACGTTTGAGAGCGCTACCAAGTTTAT
This sequence comes from Arachis duranensis, assembly GCF_000817695.3. Lineage (NCBI taxonomy): Eukaryota > Viridiplantae > Streptophyta > Magnoliopsida > Fabales > Fabaceae > Arachis > Arachis duranensis. Next base: position 60,689,990 of record NC_029775.3, on the reverse strand, counting down.
TGGTGCCATTGTTGATGATCACAATTTTGTGCACCAAGTTTTTGGCGCCGTTGCTGGGGATTGTTCGAGTATGGACAACTGACGGCTCATCTTATTGCTCAGATTGGGTAATTTTATTTTATTTTATTTTATTTTATTGTTCTTAATTTTCAAAAAAAAATATATTACTTATCCTGTTCTTTAGAATTTTTAAGAATGAATTGTAGAGTTATATGAAGCATATTGAAGCCTGGTTGGCATGTCTAAATTCTTTTGGACTGAGGCTTCAAAACCATCTTCATAGAGGCAAGTTAATTGGAATATTAGCTGTATGCTAAAGCTTGGCTGGCTATTGGCCATATCTAGTGTTTTGGACCAGAGCTTTCACATAAAGCTTGGCTGGCTATTAAGCCATGTCTAATTCTTGGACCGGAGCTTTAGACAAACATTGCATGATTCCTGGAATTCATATTAAAAATTTAGAATTTCTTATTTTATTTTTCCTATATGTTTTCGAAAAAATATAAAAATAAAATACAAAAAAATTAGAAAATCATAAAAATAAAAAATATTTTGTGTTTCTTATTAGAGTCTTGTGTCAAGTTTTAAGTTTGGTGTCAATTGCATATTCATCATGCATTTTTCGAAAATTGCATTCATGCATTGCATTCATCATGATCTTCAAGTTGTTCTTGATGAACTTTCTTGTTTGATCTTCATATTTTCTTGTTTTGTGTTGTATAGTGTTTTTCATGTGCATTTTTGCATTCATAGTGTCTAAACATGAAAGATTTCTAAGTTTGGTGTCTTGCATGTTTTCTTTACATTGAAAGTTTTTCAAAAATATGTTCTTGATGTTCATCATGATCTTCAAAGTGTTCTTGTTATTCATCTTGACATTCATAGTGTTCTTGCATGTATCATGTGTTTTGATCCAAAATTTTCATGCATTGACTATTTTTAGTGTTTTTCTCTCTCATCATAAAAAATTAAAAAATTAAAAAAATCTTATCTATTTAAAATCTTTTTCAAAAATCATATCTTTTCCATTTTTTATCATATTCGAAAATTTAAAAAATCTTTTTCAAAATATTTTCAAAATCTTTTTCTTATCTTTACATCATATTTTCGAAAATATCATCAACAATTAATGTTTTGATTCAAAAATTTCATGTTTGTTACTTTCTTGTTAAGAAAGATTCAAACTTTAAGTTCTAGAATCATATCTTGTGATTTCTTGTGAGTCAAGTCATTAATTGTTATTTTAAAATTCAAATCTTTTTCAAAACTAATTTCAATCATATCTTTTTAAAACCATATCTTTTAAAATCATATCTTTTCAAAAATATCTTTTCAATCTTATCTTTTCAAAATCATATCTTTTTAAAATCATATCTTTTTAATCATATCTTTTCATATCATGTCTTTTTCAAACTTTAATTTCAAAAATCTTTTCTAACTTCTTATCTTTTCAAAATTAATTTTCAAATCTTTTTCAACTAACTAATTGATTTATTTGTTTGTTTTATCTTTTATCCTTTTCAAAACCACCTAACTATTTTTCTCTCTCTAATTTTCAAAAATTACCTTCCTTTTTTTCAAAATTCTTCTAATTAACTAATTATTTCAAATTTTAATTTTAATTTTATTTCATTTTAATTTTCAAAAATTACTATCCCTTTTTCAAAGTTTATTTTTCGAATATCTATCCCTCTCACCTCTTTCTATTTATTTTATTTATTTACTAACACTTCTCTTCATCCTAAAATTTGAACCCCCCTTTCTCTGAGTTCGAATTTTCCTCTTCTCCTTCCTATTCTTCTTCTTTTCTACTGATGCATGAAAACTTGTCTCTCAACAAATTTCCCTTCGGCAAGTATACCGAATTATCGTCAAGTAAAACTCACAATAGAGTGAGGTCGAATCCCATAGGGATTGATTGGTCAAGCAACTTTAGTTTGAAGAATATGCTAGTTAAGCTAAACAGAATTGAGATTAATATGCAGGAATTTAAATGACTAGAAAATAAATAACAGAAATTAAAGTGCAGAATCTTAAATGGGGAGTTGGGATAATGAGCAGGAAATTAAATGGCAGAAAGTAAATAGAATGGGTAAGATCAGAAATAGGGACATCATTGGGTTTAGGAGATGTTGCATTCTCTGGATCAAGTTCATTCTCATCTCTTCCTCAATCAATGCATTCATTAATATCATTGGCAATCTTAAGTGATTGGATCCCAATTCCTTGGCAATCCAATCTCTCTAAGCTTGAACAATTGCCCAATTCCTTGATTTAATTGCTCATGGGAAGAGATGAAAGTGTGGTCACTGATTATACCACATGTATTTCCAAATCAAAGTGTTGGGAGAATTAAATGTCACAATATCCATCCAAACCCCAATTTGGTCCAACATAAGAAAGTATTTCTAGCATGATTTCCTCATCCCTTTTCCAAGGTTCAAAGGAGATCCAATTATGGAGAATTTCTTTTCCAAGACAACTAACCAATTGAATTAAGATCGAAAGCTTTCTAGTAAGATGAAGAGAAAAGAAAGAAGAAGAAGAATAAGAACTATAATTGATCCATCAAATTACAACAGAGCTCCTTAACCCAATGAAAGGGGTTTAGTTGTTCATAACTCTAGGAATCAAAAATGGCAGAAAAGAAGAATCCATTCTAGAAGTACAGAAAAGTAAATATGCTGAGAGTAGTTCCCAAAAGTGCTAAGCTCCTCTCTAGTTCAAAACTACTCCTATTTATACTACTCCTCATGATCTTCTAGTGAGTTCTTCAAGTCTTGGATGTGGGCTCTGGACCTTGAGTTGAAGCAATTCTCATCTTTAGTGGGCCCAGCTTCAAGAGAAATAAGAATTAGGCTTGGGCATTTAGTGAGATTAACGTTGGGTAATATTTTGAGTGCGAGAACGTTAGTGGCATTCACTTTTTCCACTAACGTTCCACCCTTATATACCCACGTTAATTCCAACGTTAGAAATCTTAATGTGACTTCTAACATTTCTTACTCAATCCTTGGCCAACGTTAATGGGGCTCACTTTTCCCATTAATGTTGGCTTGTGCCCCTTTTCGCAAACTTTAATGGGAATCACTTTTCCCATTAATGTTGCTTGCCTCTTACCCCTATGTTAGATCTCACGTTAGCTTGGCTAACGTAGCTCTTAACATGGGTCTCTATCACCTTCGAGAGCATTAGTGACACTCACCTTTGTCACTAACGCTCCTATTGCCTTAAGTCTCTACGTTAGAACCCACGTTAACTAAGTTAACGTGGCTCTTAACATAGTAATGAAGCCATCTCCCAACGTTAGTGACAAAAGTGAGTGTCACTAACGTTGGTTCTTTGAGTTCAACTCCACGTTAACTTTCACGTTAACAATCTTAACGTGAGAGTTAACGTAGGCAATGCTAATGATCCAATGTTAGTGACAAAAGTGAGTTCACTAACGTTGGCGTTGTTGATCCTCTTCCACGTTAGAGTTCACGTTAACTAAGTTAATATGACTCTTAACGTGGGGCATTGCCTAGTTTTCCAACGTTAGTGGTGTTCACTTTTACCACTAACGTTGAGGAGAAACGTTATTGGAGTTCATGTTTCTCGTTAATGTGGAGTCCTCTTTTTCTTCTTCGTTAAGTACCACGTTAACTTACTTAACGTGGCTCTTAATGTAAGCTATGAATAGCTTCGCAGGCGTTATTGGTGATCACTTTTCCCATTAACGTTGCAAGCTCTTTGCCATCCCACGTTAGTAGTCACGTTAACTATGTTAACGTGAATGCTAATGTGGTTCTTCCATGCTTCATTTGTCCTAAAATCAAGCAATTAAAGTGCATCTAAAGTCATGAGATTATGCATCATCAAATTCTCATGCAATTCTGGCAAAAATCTCATGAAATCATGCAAAATTCACAATAGTTGCTTAAATGAAGGTGTAAGTGTATTTTCACCCAAAACTTGCCTTATTCACTAGGAAAATGCATGAAACTACCCTAAAACAGTAAAGAAAAGGTCAGTGAAATTGGCCTAGATGCCCTGGCATCACAACACCAAACTTAAAGCTTGCTTGTCCCTAAGCAAGTACTGAAGCATAAGAAAAATGAAATGAAAGAACAAGAAGATAAAATGGAAGTAGCATTCCTGGTTTATGGAGTTTCATGCATAGCAACTTAGGTTCTTTCCTTTTAGGTTTCAAGCCTTTATCAAATCCCTAGTCACTCTCTTGATTGCATCCCTTGAGGCTTCTTTCTTATTGATCCTACTCTTCTTTTTTTCAAAGTTTATTTTTCTTTTTGCTAGGTGCTTTGTAAGACGGCGACTCTTTATGATAAGCTTTCAGCCAACACTCCCAAACTAGTTGGTTTTAAGGTGCTAGGTGTTAAGACGCCCCTAAGGACTTACTCCCTCAAGTCTCTTTCCCTCATACATACACACCACAAGCACATGGTTTGTTATTCTTTCTTTCTTAAGACCTTGGTGTCCAACACCTCTTTGGGTTACTAAGTGCTCTGTAACAAGGGTTACTCTTGATAGTGGACTTTCAGCTGATAATCCCGGATTAGTTAATCCAAGTTACCAAGTGATAAGGCACCCCTAAGAGCTTATTCATCCAAGTATATCCCTTATACATAAACACCACAGACACATGCCTCAATTTTGAAACCCTTGGTGCCTAGCATTGTTTCTTATTATGTTTTCTTTCTTATTTTCACTTGTATTACTCTTTTTCTTTTCTTGTTGGGATCTTATTGGTTAGCTAGCCTCAAAGAATGTGTCTCAAACATAGGACTTAGGATGGATAGTTGCTTTCTTTCCTTTCTTGGTGAACCAACTTAGCTTACTAATCATCCTACCACAAACATTCAGAATGCAATTCACAAAATGACTCCACTCTCGTTCTTTCCATAACATTTTATTTTTTTGATTAACTTAAAGAGACAAGCATACAAGTAAGAAGGATGAAAGTGAGCATTCAAGACATTAGGCTCGATAACATAAACCTAAGCAATGAAACTTAAATGCATAATTGAAAATCCTAAGCTACCATGGAAGCATGTTCTATTTCATACATGATTTTCCTTATTTAAAGCTTTGGAAAAGAAGGTTAACTAAGAAGGAACTTCACCACCTTTCACTTGTTGGCTTGCTCTTCTCTTCTGCTCCCTTGCCATTTGTAGATTCGCTTTGTCCACTTGTGCTTCCTCTCATCCGATTTGCTCTAGCTAATTTCCAATCTTCTAGTGCCTTCCTTACTGATTCATGACTTTGTTCAACCCTTTCGTGCTCCACTCGTGCTAGTTCATCCTTTACATCCTCATATTTTGTGATTCCTGGATGCAAAACAGGTAATTGTCCGACTAGATATCCAAGCCTGGCTTGGGTATTCACATGGTATCCAGTCTCACTCATGTAGACTCCTTTCGAGAATGTTCTATATTCATCGAAAATATCTTCTTGTTCTCTTTGTTTCCTATGCATCTCATGAATGTGTGCTCCTTGATGTGCTTGGATGTTGATTAGCCTTTGGATGGCTTCTTGTTGTTGATCATGTTTCTGATTCAGGTTGTAGAAGGATTCACTCCATTGTCTTCCTTGTTCCAAGTGCTGATCCATCAGTTGTTTTTTGCGCCTCTTGATTCTCCATGCATTGCCTAGATAAGGTGTCAATAGCCTCCTGCAGTTGGTGCATTCTTAGGGTGGCTGAAGCTTTCTCTTGTGGATGTTGTTCTTCTTCAGCTTGATGAGCTGGCCTCTTTCGTACCCTTCGTGGAGGTAATGGAGTTGCAGCAGCGTGCATCCGGCGATAAGTGAGTGGAAGACCAACCTTTATCCACTCAGGGTTTTCATCTTTGAATATCACACTAGCCAGTTTGCAAAGGCGGAAGATAGTGCTAGGATAACCCAACTTTCTTCCAGAGTCACTCTTCTCGGAGAGCTTCCGAATGCCTTGAGCTATAAGTTCATGAACCTTGATCTCTCCTCCCTTCATTATACATTGCACCATCATTGCTCTCTTGAGGTTCACTTCCAAGTTGTTTCCAGCTGGGAGAATGGATCTCCTTACAATTTCGAACCATCCTTTAGCCTCAGGGAGGAGATCTCCTCTTTTTATAAATTTCGGCTTCCCCTTGGGGCCTCTCTCCCAATCCGCTCCTTGCACACATATATCCTGTAGAATCTGGTCATAATTGGGGTTTTGGTCCATTCTCGAGTGATAGCTCTCCTCTTCAAAAGGTATGCTTCTCAATTTTAACACTCTCATGATAGTCATGGGGCTAAAGTCTACCACGACCCCTCTCACAAAACTTGTGTATGAGTCATCCTCCTTGTCTTGCCTAACTGCATTTGCATAGAACTCTCTTACTAGAGTGGTATTCACCCTTGTGACAGGGTCTGTGAGGAGCTCCCATCTGCGTTGTTCCACCTTCTTTATGATTTCTGGGCACTCGACTTTTGTGACTTGAAAGCCTAGTTCATAAATGATTTCCTTCTCAGTCATCCACCCATACTAAAGTGCATGATAGAAGGTTCTAAACAGCACTTCATCAAAAGGAGGATGCTCTATGGGTCCCTTCCTTTTTTGCCCCTTGGAGCTTGATGATGCCATGAGTGAGGCTCAGTTTGCGAAGATAGTGAAGGCTATGAAGTTGAAGATGGAATTTAGTTGATGTGAGGCAGAATGTGTCTTAGAGAGAAGGGAGGAAAGGTGAGGATATAAGGTGTACGTGAAGGTTGTATGAAGGGGTTTATAGGGAGAGATGGCAATTGTTGAAGGGTGTGGATTGATGGTGTTGTTCGATAGTGGACGGTTGGGGTTTTGAGATTGAATGAGCACAAGGATCACCTCTTTTATGAGGGTCTTGGTTCGGTCTCCAAAGCCATCCACTCCCAATGTTGCTTGGCAACACTTCCAAGGACATTCCCTATGAAGACAAGTGTGAAATTCCCTTGGTGTAGTGGCCGAATCCTTCTTCCTCAATTGTCCTATCAAGTACCATCAATGTCCTTTTTGATTCCCTATACAGGAAAAGGGAGAATGTGAAAATTAATTGAAAATTTGGTGGGAAAATGTGTGAACTAATAAAATATTTCTTTTTATTCTTTTGTTTTTATATGACTAATTGTTTTTCATGAAAGCAAATCAATTAAACATTAAGCTACCCATGCATGCACGTTGGTACACCAAACTTGTTTGTAATCACATGGTGCAAGTCTGGGGAGTGAACTTTCCTCACAAGGTGTGTTCAAACCACACTTGGTGTGCTTTGAACACCAAACTTATCATGTACTATAAGTTACATGTAGAGGGGCTTTATGTTAGTTGTCAAGATTAATTTGAACTTCCATGGAAATTACCTTATTGCTGTTATTAGAAATTTAAGAAAGGAGTTATACAACATGGGTTGCCTCCCATGAAGCGCTTCTTTAACGTCATTAGCTTGATGTTTGGTTCTTGTCAAGGTGGCTGATAGTGCTTGAAGTCCTCCCCTCTTGCAGTGAACCTATGTCCATTAGCTTTGTTGATAAGCTCCATATGCTCTAAGGACATGATTTTGTTGATGGTATACACTGGGGGAAGTTGAGATGGAATAGTGGGGAGGTGAGGTGGCATAGATGGAAAATATGTAGAAATCACTTCATCACCTGGTGAGAAATTTTTTGTAGGAATTTTCTTATTCCTCCATCCCCTTGGAACTTTCTTCTTTGTTTCCATTGATGTTGTCTTGTTTTCTATGGATTCTTTCTCTAGTGGATTCTTGTTATTGATCTTGCATGACTCTGATGGTTCTAGTTCCCCTTGGATCATCCTTGAACATGGTTCTTCTTGACTATATGGCTTCCCAGCTAATGGGGCTTCCAAGTGTGTTGTTTGTGCTTCCTTGTTTGGCTCCTCCATCAACTTATTGTCTTCATGATCTGCTTCTTGTGAAGGTTTAAAGACATTGAAAGTGAGTTGCTCATCATGTATTCTCAACACTAACTTTCCTCGTTCTACATTTATGAGTGCTCTAGCTGTGGCTAGGAAGGGTCTTCCCACAATGATGGGGTAAATAGGACTCTCATCCATTTCCAGAACAACAAAATCTGTGGGAAGATAGTAGCTCCCAACCTTCACCAGCACATTTTCAACCACTCCTACTGCTTATTTTTTAGTTTTGTCAGCCAATCTGATAATTACATCAGTAGGAGTTAGTTCATTGATTTGAAGCTTCTTCATGAGGGAGAGAGGCATTAGGTTGATGTTTGCTCCCAAGTCACAAAGCCCTTTGTCAATCATTATTTCTCCTATGGCACAAGGGATGTAGAAACTCCGTGGATCCTCCTTCTTTATGGGTGGCCCTGGTTGAATGAGAGCACTACAATCTCTGTTCATCTTGATTGTTTGTCCACTCTTCAATGGACTTTTTCTGGCTAGTAGCTCTTTTATATACTTGATGTAGAAAGGCATCTGATGGAGGGCTTTAATGAATGGAATATTTACATCTAGAGATGCAAACATATCAAGAAACCTTGAGTACATTCTCCATGCTACACCACCTTTAAGCCTATGGGGAAAAGGTGCATATGGGTTCAATACCTCCTTCTTCTTTAGCTCTTCCTTACATGTAAGCTGAGTTGCACAGCTTCCTTCCTCCTGGCTTTTATTTTGGTTATTTTGAAGGTGTTCTACTCCATTCATACTTCTTTCATCACTTGTGGTTATCATTTTGCATTCCTACCATCTCACTTTCTTTGTTTCTCCTCTTGGATTCTTCTATGTATCACTGGGGAATCCATCAGTGGGTTTGGGAATTGGTTGAGATAGGTACCCTACTTGGGACTCTAATCTCTTGATGTTTTCTCCTTGATTCTTGATATTATCTCGCACTTCTTCCTCAAACACTTTGTTATCTTGGATTTTCTTGCGTATGTTTTCATTAGAGCCTCAATCTTTGAAAGCCTATCATCTGTCAATGATGGTGGGTTGAGATTAGGTGGTTGCGAAGGTTGGGTAGATGGATGTTGGTAGTATCTCTGTGACGTGTTTTGATGAGTAGCATTGTTGTTGGAGTTGAAGTTATGGTGTCTCTGATCTTGCCCTTGGTCTTGTTGATTTTCCTATCCAAAGTTGGGGTGGTTCCTCCATCCAGAGTTGTAAGTTTTGGAGTATGGATCATGGACTTGTCTAGGTGAGTTTTCCACATAGTTGGCTTGCTCCCAGTCACCTTCTTCTCCTATGTTTACTCCATATTGAGTTGGTGATGAGGTGATGGCTGTTACAACTTGGTTCTCTTCCACCTTCTTGGTAAGATCTGCTAGCTGTTTGGTGATCATCTTGTTTTGGGCTAACAGTGCATCCATGTGGTTCAACTCCATTACTCCTCTAGTGTTGCTTCTTTCGGAGGCATAGAAGTAATCATTCTCAGCAACTGTTTCAATGACATCTATGGCTTCTTCGATGGTTTTCTTCTTGTTTAAAGAGCCTCCTGATGAATGATTGATGGAGTGCAGAAGCTGGTGAATTAAAAATTTATTAAAATGGTTACGTTGCAAGTATAATTCTTAACTCACCAAAAATCTGCCTATCAATTTAGAAATATGTCACTGAAAGTTTAAATTAAAATTACTGGGAGTTTTAAGTCCCAGGTCGTCTCCCAACGAGTTGCAGAAAAGTGTGCTGTTTTATTAATCAGATATTCCAAAAAGAGTTGAGCTAAGTAAATTGGGATTTAAATTGAGGAATTTTAAATAATAAAAATAAGAGGCCTTGACTGAGAATTGATTGGTTAGAATCTCTATCATTGATGGTGTGATTGTAAGATTAATTTATAATTAATAGTTGTTCTGTTTGGTTATCCCTTACTAGGTAAGAGAAAGTCAAACAAGTGGAAATGCCAGATCTGTTCACAAGTTGCAACCAACTTAGTTTAAAGGGATTGGCGTCGGTGACAGGATAGCAATCCAACATTCAACCCAATTACAAATTTTTTTTTCAATCCTTCCAACTCAAGAGTTCCTTTTAATCAACTCCCCATCAAGTAATGAAACTACTCACGCATTGTAAATAAAGAATCCATGGCACATGAAAGGGAATTAAAAGAAGACATGATTATTGGAATGGAATTTAAATTAAAAAGAAATAATCCTTGCATTAATTAATCATAAAAATATCTGAATGACAAAATTGAACATAATAAAGAACATGGAAGAATAAAACCAAGTTAAGAGAACAAACTAGAGTGATGAAGTCTTGATGAGGAAAATAACTCTTCTCAATGTTCCAATGCTAAGATCAATTGAAAATTAAAATTCTTAAAACAAGAGAGAAAAAAACCTAAGAGAGTAAAAAACTTGATCTAAACTACTTAAGGAATGTTTTCTCTGTTGTTTCTGCATATTCTCTGACTCTGGTCTGCTGTTCCGGGCCGAAAACTGGGCCGAAATAGGGGCCAAAATCGCTGGTTTCAGATCACGCATGTCACATGATCGCGTCGTCTATGCGGACGCGTCGCTGGCGCTTTTCCTCTTCACGCGTTCGCGTCGTCCACGCTACCGCGTTGCTTGTGCTTTCCAATCCACGCGGCCGCGCAAGCCATGCGACCGCGTCACTGCGATTTGCGCTCCTTTGCACGGTCGCGTGAGCCATGCGACCGCGTCACTTTTCGCTGGTTATCTCCTCAAACTCTTGTGTTCCTTCCATTTTTGCTAGCTTCCTCTCCAATCTCTGTCTCATTCATGCCCTATAAAGCCTGAAACGCTTGACACACAGATTACGGCATCGAATGGAATAAAGATTATTATCCACTTGATCAAAAGTAAATAAGCCCTTCAAAACAATTACAAATCAAATTCCACTAATTCTATCATCATATAATAAAACCGATAAAAGTGCAAGAAGATAGCTTATGAAGGTTGGAAACATGAAAATTCAAGCATTGAACCCTCACTGATAATGTATGTACGCTCTAATCTCTAGTGTATAGGGTAATCACTCTATTCTTCTCTAGTCATGCTTTCTAACTTTTGTTTTTCTCCTAACCAATCAACAACAGTTAATATACCAATGCAAACATCATGAGGTCTTTTCAGGGTTGTAATGGGGCCAAGGTGCAGGTAAGGATATACATATGGCTAAGTGAGCTTTATAAATTGAATCTTTAATTAATCTAAGCTCTCACCTAATATACATATATTCTATATGCTTTTAAATTCATGCCTAGCTACCCATAATTCCCTTTTTCAACCCATACTCATGTTTCAACCTTGTATTTTAATTCTATCATACGTGCATTGATCTTTGAATTCTGAATTTAACATTGGAGTAATTTTGTCCCCTTATTTATTGAATATATTTTTTTTTAATAAATAAAGCTTATCAATGCACATAGATTTTTCATTCTTATATTTTCACAAGAGTGGGTATCCAAATTTCCTTTAAATTTTCATGACACATTCCTTTAACAACTTCTGTTCCCACAATTTCCCATACATAACTAGCACACACAATTCTATCTTAAGCTAACCAAAGATTCAATTTGGGATATGCAATTATTTTTCAGCTTAAGGTTAGTAATGTGGTGAAATATAGAACAATTGGGGTTTTAAAAGCTCAAAGTGGTTAACAAGGGTAATTGAAAAGGGTAGGCATGATTTGGATAAGTGAGTTTAAACAAATAATGGCCTCAATCATGTGCAAGCATGTAAATATAATAAATATTGGACATATAAGATAAAACAAAATATAGATTACAATCATAAAGAAGTAAACACACAAGAATAAAATAATTATGGTTAAATAGTGTAACCATACATAAAGGCTCAAATCTTTCACAGGTTGTGTGTTCTTTAGCTCAAACATCATGTTCCAAATACAACTCAAGCAGATTTATCATAAAAACTTTGAAAAAAATTAGTGAAATTTTGTTCCAAAGATAGATTTTTTTTAAAAGAAACTTATTGTCTTTTCAATCAAGTAGAACATGCATGCAACTATCCTAACCTATGCAATTTATTATATTCTATAAAAGAAAGAAAAAAATCTAACTAAAATATCCTAATTATTGGTGTCAGAAAAGAGAATTTACCTCCGGAAGTCAGGTACTAACCGACCTCCCCACACTTAAGGCTTTGCACCGTCCTCGGTGCCATCTGTCAGGAACAGGGGTGGGCTGGTGGTAGTATCTCCACAGTCAGGACCAGTATGGCTCCCGATGCTGGTAAAAGAAGTGGAGTCCGGGGTGTCTGAGTCTCTAAAGCGTCCCTTGAGTAGCTCCTTGAGGTGTTTGAATCGGCGCTCGTTACGGCGATCTCTCATCTTTGCTTTCTGTTCATGCCGATCCAACTTTTCAAGTATTTGCTGGAGCAATTTCTCAGTGTTCAAGTATCTGCTGGAGCACTTTCTCAGTGGTAGATGCTTGTGGTGTTGAAGAAGGAATATCTTCAACCGGCTCAGTAGGTTGGCTTGTAGTGGCTGCTGAAAGTCTGAGGTATTTCCCATTAAGGACATATTGATCATCCCGTGGAAGCATGACTTTGGTGTCCCCAGCTCTGCAGGAGACTCCGGCTACGGAGATAAGATTTGAGACCAAGGTGGGGAAAGGTAAGTTGCCCGCGATTTTTACATGCTCCATAGCATGCCGGATGTGTCTTGAGAGATTCAGAGGTTGCTCTGTAAGGATGCACCATAGTACAACAGCCGTGTCCACAGTGAAGGAGGACTCATGAGTGCTTGGAAAGACGTAATGGGACATGATCTGTGCCCATACGCGAGCCTCTAAGGTAAGTGCGGAAGCCAAGATTCCCTTAGGGCAGTTGCGGTGGTATCCGTAAATCAAACGGCTGCTAGGTAAAGCAATGACTCTGAGAACGGAGTCCCAGTTAAATTGGTATCTCTGGCGCTGAAGGGTGGCTTCTTGAAAAGCTTCCATTCCTTCTGGAATAGAGGAAAGACTCAGAACTTGCTGAATGGCCTCTTTTGTAATGGGGACTTGCTTCTGCCGGACATAAACAGACTGCAGGGTTGGTATATAGAAGTTGGAGTAGAACTCAACTACCCAAGAAAGATTGACCTGCCTTGGCTGTCTCCGTAAGAAACCCCATTGTCTTCGCTCAATTTGTGGCTCAACAAAGGTGGCAATATTGGGCGGGAGGATGAGAAGGTATTCATTGTTATAGTTCCTTTCTACTAGGATAGGGAACATCTGCTCACAGTAGCGATTGGAAAATTGCGCAGTGTCCTTTGCTGGAAAGGCTTTCTCTTTGTCGTCAACCTTTATTATCCTCTTAACTCTTTTTGTTGAGGGCTTGATTGCGGTTGAAGAAGGCTCTGCCACTAATGCTCTTTTAGTTCCTCTTCTTGCTGATGGTTTGGAAGTAGCTTTCTCTTGTCCTTCTTGGTGGCCATCCTGAAAGAAGGGAAGAGAAAGAAAATTAAATTCATAGAGATAGAGCAAGGAAGAGGGTATTGTAAGTGATAGTCAATGCACAATAAAGATAAATGGCATGAACACATGGTCCGGATTACATGTGAAAACATGTAAAAACTCATCAATGGAAATATAGTAAGTGCATGTAGGACAATGGAATGCAAGAGGTTTATTGGCATGCAGGCAAAGGCATGAGTAGCATATATCAAACATTCAATGTCCAAGTTAGGTTACCATTTGTAACAAACTAACTATCATGGTTGTATTGACAATTAAATTTAAATAATAAAATATGAAAGGGAATTTGTGAAAAGCAAGCATTGCAGAGTAGAGTAAAGTAATATAGAAAAGTGCATAGTGCTATATGGGCTTTTTCACAAATACATGGCATGCATGGTAAACAAGATATACATAGCATGCATATGAAATAAAGTATAGAAAGTATTAAAGTAAACATGCAAGCAACCCTTTTAAGAAAAATAAATAATATATAATTGCCAAACAATTTGCAATAATCCACAAGCATATAATGAGGAATGATGACTCAAAAGGTTTCTAACACCATGTAAAAGAAGAAGAAGGAAAAATAAAGATGTGAAAAGAAAAAGAAAATAAAAAGCAAATAATAATATATATACATACTATAATAAGAATGAGAGAAAAGAGAAGAAGGAAGAAGAAGGTAAAACCTTGTTAATGGTGGTGAGAGAGAGAGAAAGTGAAAGGTGAGGTAGAAGGGGAAAGGGAGAAAGAAGAAAGAAGGGGGGAAAAGAAAAAGTAGGGTTTGGAGAAGAGAAAGATAAGATAAGTTGGCTTATTGGGTTGAGCTGTGCGGCGCATGCGACACGGCCGCGGAAGGCACGCGTTCGCGTGGATGCGCGTCAGGAAGGGGGCGCGATCGCGTCGGTCACGCGGTCGCGTGACCTACATTGTGCTGCTGGCGCGAGTGCAGCCTCGCTCCAGCACAACTCTCTGTTCAATGTAATTCAATTGCCAAATTAAGATGACGCGATCATGTGGGTAATGCGATCGCGTGAGTGTGCATCAGAAGTTAATTGACGCGGCCGCGTCGGCGACACGGTCGCGTGACCAGGATTGTGCTTCCAGCACCAATCCAGCACCACTCTTGCACAATATAGCATTGTGCAACCTATTACGTTGAAAATGCAGGGCACGCGGCTGCGTGGAGTACGCGGTCGCGTGGGAGGCCATGATTTCCATGCAACGCGGTCGCGTGGAGTAAATTGTGCCTTTGGCACGACTCCAGCGCTGCTCCTGCGAAACTTTCTGTTCATTTTTATTTTTCTTTACTCCCCCTGCCACGCGGACGCGTCGCTTGTGCGATCGCGTCATGCGGCAAAATATTTTTTTTAGAAAGATAAAGACATGTAATTGAAAGAGCACGAAAGCACTAATAAAGGGAATAGTTATTTAAAGAAGAAAAACTAAAAGTAAAGAAAAGAACGATCATACCGCGGTAGGTTGTCTCCCACCAAGCACTTTGCTTTAACGTCCGTAAGTTGGACGCTCCACTAGCTCAATCTGTTGCTATGTAGGGATCTTCCAGGCGGAAGATCTCATGCTCTTTGCTCTTTTGCACCTTCTCACCATGGTATAGCTTCAGACGGTGTCCATTAACCTTAATAAGTTCAGAACTTAAAGGATGGCTTAGGTGATAAACTATGTACAGTTCAGCCTTCTCTATTCTGTATGGACCTTCCCAAGGATGGCTTAGGTGATAAACTCCGTATGGTTCAGCCTTCTCTATTCTGTATGGACCTTCCCATTTTGATCTCAACTTACCGGGCATGAGCCTCAGTCGAGATTTGTAAAGGAGGACTAAATTCCCAGTTTGGAACTCTTTTCTCTTGATGTTCTGATCATGTACAACCTTCATCTTCTCCTTGTATTTTCTTGAGTTCTCATAAGCTTCTAGGCGAAGGTTCTCCAGTTCCTGCAGTTGTAACTTTCTTTTAGCTCCAGCATTCTCAATCCCCATGTTGCACTCTTTAACTTCCCAGAAGGCTTTGTGTTCGATTTCAACTGGGAGATGACAAGCTTTTCCATAAACTAAGCGGAAGAGACTCATCCCAATGGGTGTCTTGTATGCTGTTCTATATGCCCACAGTGCATCTTGTAGTCTAGTGCTCCAGTCTTTTCTGTGAGACTTTACTATCTTTTGCAAGATATGTTTAATTTCTCTGTTTGACACCTCGGCTTGCCCATTAGTTTGGGGATGGTAAGCTGTTGCAACTTTATGGATTATCCCATGCTTCTTCATCAATCCTGTTAGTCTCCTGTTATAAAAATGGGTGCCGTGATCGCTCACGATCGCTCGTGGTGATCCAAAGCGGCATATAATATGGTTTCTCACAAAGGAAACAACAGTGTTAGCATCATCAGTGCGGGTAGGAATTGCTTCCACCCATTTGGAAACATAATCTACAGCTAACGATATATAAAAATATCCACTAGAATTTGGAAATGGACCCATGAAGTCAATGCCTCAAACATCAAAAATTTCACAGAAAAGCATATATTGTTGAGGCATCTCATCCCTCTTGGATATGTTACCAAATTTCTGGCATGGGTGACAAGATTTACAAAACGCAGCAGCATCTCTAAAAAGAGTAGGCCACCAGAATCCACAGTCTAAGATTTTTCTAGCTGTTCGTTAAGGGCCAAAATGTCCTCCACTCTCAGATGAGTGACAAGCCTCTAAAATGGACTGGAATTCTGATTGAGGTATACAACGTCTAATTATCTGGTCAGCGCCACATCTCCATAAATATGGGTCATCCCATATATAATATTTAGACTCGCTTTTCAGCTTGTCTCTTTGATGTTTAGAAAAATGTGGAGGAAATGTGCGGCTAACTAAATAATTAGCAATAGGTGCATACCAAGGGACTTCTTCAGATACTGCTTGCAGGTTGTCAAAAGGAAAATTATCATCTATAGGAGTAGAATCATCCTTACTTTGTTCAAGGCGACTCAAGTGGTCTGCAACTAAATTTTGAGTACCACTCCTATCCTTGATTTCTAAATCAAACTCTTGTAACAGCAGTATCCAACGTATAAGTCTTGGTTTGGATTTCTTTTTAGCCAATAGATACTTTAGAGCTGCATGGTCCGAGTACACTACTACTCTAGTACCAAGTAAATAAGCCCGGAATTTATCCAGAGCAAAAACAATAGCGAGTAGCTCTTTCTCAGTAGTAGTATAATTGGACTGGGCAGTGTCTAAAGTCTTAGATGCATAGGCAATAACAAAAGGATTTTTACCTTCATGCTGAGCCAGTGCTGCTCCTACTGCATGGTTGGAAGCATCGCACATGATTTCAAATGGCTGGCTCCAATCGGGTCCTCTCACAATTGGAGCTTGAGTTAGAGCAGTCTTTAGCTTATCAAATGCTTGTTTGCAATCCTCACTGAACTCAAACTCAATATCCTTTTGTAGTAATCTGGATAAGGGAAGTGCCACCTTTCTAAAGTCCTTAATAAATCTCCTGTAGAAACCTGCATGGCCAAGGAACGAACAGACTTCCCTCATGGAGGAGGGGTAAGGTAGACTAGAAATAACATTCACCTTTGCTGGGTCTACAGAAATGCCATTATTAGATACCACATGTCCCAATACAATCCCTTACTTTACCATAAAGTGGCATTTTTCGAAATTCAATACAAGGTTTGTATTAATACATCTATCTAATACTCTAGATAATCCATCTAAGAAATGGTTAAAAGAATCACCATAAATGCTAAAATCGTCCATAAAAACTTCCATATAGTCCTCAATAAGATCAGAGAAAAGACTCATCATGCACCTTTGGAAAGTAGCTGGTGCATTGCACAAGCCAAAGGGCATTCTTTTATAAGCATAGGTTCCAAAAGGACATGTAAAAGTAGTCTTTTCCTGATCCTCAAGAGCTATATGAATCTGGAAATAACCTGTGTAACCATCTAAAAAGCAATAATGTGATTTACCTGACAGGCGATCCAGCATTTGATCAATGAATGGAAGTGGATAGTGATCCTTACGAGTAGCTTGGTTGAGACGTCTGTAATCAATGCAGACTCTCCAAGCATTCTGAACTCTAGTTGCTATGAGCTCTCCATGCTCATTTTTCACTGTAGTGACTCCGGACTTCTTGGGCACCACTTGCACTGGGCTTACCCATTCACTGTCTGAAATGGGATATACTTGCAATAATAACTGGAAGCTTCTGCTCATCCTCAAGGTAAGCATATTTGAGATGTGGAGGGAGAGGTTTCAATTTTAACTTTTGATCATGGACAGGCTCTGGGTTATCTGGGGCTTGTGAAAATGGCGAAGTGTCCTCATTGTCAGTTAAGAAGGTCCCCACACTTGGACCTTGTCCAGTGTGCCTCTCTTCAAACTCTTCCTTTTGAACTTCAGCCACACTTTCGTCTATGACATCACACTGGAAGATAGAACGATCTTCTGGGGGGTTGTTAATGACTCCATTCAGATTGAAGATTACTATGCGGCCATCTATTTCAAAGGAGTATGTCCCTGAAAAAGCATCCAATTTGAATTTTGATGTCTTCAGGAATGGTCTTCCAAGTAGGATTGATGATGGCTTATCTGAATCATTATGGGGCATCTCCAAGATATAAAAATCAGTGGGAAATGTGAGCCCTTTAATGTTCACCAAAACATCTTTAGCAACTCCAGCCACTGTAATAATGCTTTTTTCTGCTAACACAAAACGAGCTGCCGGCCTTTTTAAGGGAGGGAGCCTTAAAACATCATATATAGACAAAGGCATTATACTGACACATGCTCCTAAATCACACATGCAATCATAAATTACTACACCACCAATAGTACAACTAACTATGCAAGGACCTGGATCACTACATTTTTCAGGTAATCCTCCCATTAAAGCAGATATAGAACTACCTAAAGGAATAGTTTCTAATTCAGTAATTTTATCTTTATGGATACATAAGTCTTTTAGAAACTTTGCATATTTAGGTACCTGCTGAATAACATCAAAAAGGGGAACATTTACCTCAACCTTTTTGAATATTTCTACCATTTTAGGATCAAGTTCCAGCTGCTTCCTAGGCTTCCTTGCAAGTTGTGGACATGGAATGGGAGTAGTGTTTTCTGTGGTGCCTGCACCCTTTTGTGCCTCTTCCTGTGGTTGAGCTATCTCTTCTTTGGCTATGTCCTGTATATCCTCTTCCTCTTCAACATCTTCGATTTTTACCACCTCTTCAGCTGAGGCGTATTCTGGTGAGCTTGGTTCCTCCTGATTCCTCTCCTGCAGTGTGGTTTCGGACCTCAGGGTGATGGCATTAATTCCTCACTTTGGATTGGGTAATGGTTGAGAGGGGATTCCAGTGGTGCTTGAAGGTTGGTTACTGGAATTTTGTGCTGAACCAAGTTGTGTCATAAAAGCTTGTAGAGTAGAGGTGAAACCATTCAGACTGGCGTTAATACTGTTCACGATGGTATTTTCCATGGCCAGTTGTCTTTTCTCAAAAGCTTGTAATAATTCTTCATTAGAAGATAAGAAGAATGAGTAAATTGAGAGGTTTGCTGCTGACTGTTCGGTGGTCCTTGGTTTTGCCTCAGGTGAGGTGCTCGGTATGGTTAATTTTGCTGCCTGTTGTTGTAATTATTCCACCTCTGATTTCCCTGATTATCTCTGCCTCCCCTATTATTGTTGTCCCTCCAATTCTGGTTTGAATTGTCCTGCCATCCATGGTTATTATTTTCACTTTGATTGTACCTTTGGTTGGGGCGGTCATAGAAGTTGTGAGTGGATGCCACCATGTTGTCTTCTTGTTGGAGCTGCGGGCATTCATTAGTGTAATGGCTGTAATCAGCACAAATTTCGCAAATTCTTTGTGGAACTAGTTGTTGGTTTTGTTGCGGTTGAGTTTGCTGAGCTTGTTGATTTAACTGCATTTGCTTCAGCAGGTTGGTCATTTCACAGATGCTTCGATTTAGAGCAGCAGTCTCTATGCCAGAAGATACTTCTGTAACGGCCCTTGAACGGCCTTGCTTCTATCTGTGGTTCCGAGTAGATTTAGCTAAATCACTGATCAATTGCCAAGCTTCATCAGTGGTCTTGTACTTCTTCATAGACCCATTGCTGGCACTTTCCAATGTGGTCTTATCTTGGGGTCTCATACCTTGTGTGACATAGCTGAGTAGCACGATCTTGTCAATCATGTGGTGGGGGCATACTTCCAGAAGATTATTGAAGCGCTCCCAGTATTCAAAGAGAGTCTCATTGTCATCCTAAACAATTATAGAGATATCCTACCTCAGTTTATCAGTAACTTCAGATGGGAAAAATTTCTCCAGGAACTCCTTTCTGAGTGTATCCCAGTTGGATACGTTTGCTAGAGGTTGAGTGTAGTACCACTCTCTTGCTTTTCCCTCAAGAGAGAACGGAAAAGCTTTCAGCAGAATTGAAGTTTCATCAGCGCCATCACACCTAACAGTAGAACAGGCTGCCTGGAAATCTCTCAAGTGCTTGATAGGCTCTTGAGCAGGTAGGCCATGAAACTTCGGCATCAAATTTAGCAGTGCGGTCTTTATTTCAAAATCCGTAGCTACCGCTGGATGATGCGCTTGAAACGGTTGCAGTGTAAAATCAAGAGCTCCTTCCTCTTGAATGATAATTCTTCTAGCTGCCATGTTTTCTGCACGTAAAACAACCGAATCAGTAGAACGGGGGTTGGTTTCTTCCTCAGATTCACTTTCAGATCCGCCCTCAGAGCGGACTAACCTACGCTGTTCTCGCCTTATTCGTGAAATTGTTCTTTCAATTTCAGGATCGAATATTAGCAAGCGCGGATCAGGAAGTGAACGTGTCATTTGACAGAAGAAACACGTAGCTCATAGTAGCAAAATTAAAGAAAATGCAAATAAATAAATTCTAATTAATAAAATAAGCACTCTATTGCAACTTCCCGGCAACGGCGCCAAAAATTGATGGAGTGCAGAAGCTGGTGAATTAAAAATTTATTAAAATGGTTACATTGCAAGTATAGTTCTTAACTCACTGAAAATCTGCCTATCAATTTATAAATATGTCAGTAAAAGTTTAAATTAAAATTACTGGGAGTTTTAAGTCCCAGGTCGTCTCCCAACGAGTTGCAGAAAAATGTGCTGTTTTATTAATCAGATATTCCAAAAAGAGTTGAGCTAAGTAAATTGGAATTTAAATTGAGGAATTTTAAATAATAAAAATAAGAGGCCTTGACTGGGAATTGGTTGGTTAGAATCTCTATCATTGATGGTGTGATTGTAAGATTAATTTAAAATTAATAGTTGTTCTGTTTGGTTATCCCTTACTAGGTAAGAGAAAGTCAAACAAGTGGAAATGCCAGATCTGTTCACAAGTTGCAACCCACTTAGTTCAAAGGGATTGGCGTCGGTGACAGGATAGCAATCCCACATTTAACCCAATTACAAATTTTTCTTTCAATCCTTCCAACTCAAGAGTTTCTTTTAATCAACTCCCCATCAAGTAATGAAACTACTCACGCATTGTAAATAAAGAATCCATGGCACATGAAAGGGAATTAAAAGAAGACATGATTATTGGAATGGAATTTAAATTAAAAAGAAATAATCCTTGCATTAATTAACCATAAAAATATCTGAATGACAAAATTGAACATAACAAAGAACATGGAAGAATAAAACCAAGTTAAGAGAACAAACTAGAGTGATGAAGTCTTGATGAGGAAAATAACTCTTCTCAATGTTCTAATGCTAAGATCAATTGAAAATTAAAATTCTTAAAACTAGAGAGAAAAAAACCTAAGAGAGTCAAAAACTAGATCTAAACTACTTAAGGAATGTTTTCTCTGTTGTTTCTGCATATTCTCTGACTCTGGTCTGCTGTTCCGGGCCGGAAACTGGGCCGAAATAGGGTCCAAAATCGCTGGTTTTAGATTCTGCAGTTTATGCAGATCGCGCATGTCACGCGATCGCGTCGTCTATGCGGACGCGTCGCTGGCACTTTTCCTCTTCACGCGTTCGCGTCGTCCACGCTACCGCATTGCTTGTGCTTTCCAATCCGCGCGGCCGCGTAAGCCATGCGGTTGCGTCACTGCGATTTGCGCTCCTTCGCGCGGTCGCGTGAGCCATGCGACCACGTCACTTTTCGCTGGTTATCTCCTCAAACTATTGTGTTCCTTCCATTTTTGCTAGCTTCCTCTCCAATCTCCATCTCATTCATGCCCTATAAAGCCTGAAATGTTTGACACACAGATTACGGCATTGAATGGAATAAAAGAGAATTAAAATTAAATAACTAATGTCTCTGGGAAGCAATTTTCAAACATGTAATAAATTCAGGAAGGAAATCTAAATGCATGCTGAATTGATGAATAAGTGGGTAAGGATCACGACAAAACCACACAATTAAACACAATATAAACTATAAAATAGTGGTTTATCAATGATCCACAGCCTTCTTTGAATCATAGGAAAGACCTTCATAGAAGATGTGAAGTTGAACCCACTCATTAAACATCTCTGGTGGGCATCTCCTTGTTAGGTCCTTGAACCTTTCTTAAGCTTCATAAAGTGTCTCCCCATCTTTCTGTCTGAACGTCTGCACTTCAATTCTCAGTCTATTGATCCTTTGAGGGGGGTAAAACCTTGCCAAAAACTTGTTCACTACCTCTTCCCAATTGGTCATGCTCTCCTTTGGAAAGGATTCAAGCCACTTGGATGCCTTGTCCCTTAGTGAAAAGGGGAACAAGAGCAAGCTATAGACATTGGGGTGGACTCCATTGGACATCACCGTGTCACAAATCCTCAAGAAGGTGGTCAAGTGTTGGTTAGGGTCTTCTTTAGCACCTCCTCCAAATGAACAATTATTTTGCACCAAAGTGATGAGATGGGGTTTTAGCTCGAAATTGTTGGAATGTATGGTGGGTTTCTGAATGCTGCTCCCACAGTTTCTAGGATTAGGGTTGATATAGGATCCTAAGACCCTCCTTTCATGCCCAGCACGGTTGGCATAGCCTTGATTATGAGCCTCCTCTTCATGGTTGTTCTCCAAAAATCTCTTCCATGTTGTGTTCAAAATACTCTTCCTCTGCTTCCTCAACACCAATAATCCTTTTTCCTCTTGTTTTCCTTCGTCGTCTCCAAAGGGTTCTTTTAGGTTCTAAATCAAAGGATGTTGAACCTCCTTCTCTTCTCCCTGTCATACAACAAACAGATTGCACAACAGGAGGTATAGTGAAGATTATTCTTGTTAGAGTAATAGTTAGTGTGAGTGATGCAATTTATCAAACAGTTAGTGGGTTAGTGAGCTGAATTATGATCAACTAAGAAAAAGAGAACAGAAAATAGAGAGGGTATAAGGGGTGAGGAAGAAATTAAAAACTAACTAAGGTAAATTGACTGAACAAAAAGAAACGAATAACGAAATAAAAAAATGCTCAATCTAGTGATCTTCTAACTTAATCATTGTTGATTCAAAATCAATCCCCAGCAACGGCGCCATAAACTTGATGCATGAAAACTTGTCTCTCAACAAATTTCCCTTCGGCAAGTATACCGAATTGTCGTCAAGTAAAACTCACAATAGAGTGAGGTCGAATCCCATAGGGATTGATTGGTCAAGCAACTTTAGTTAGAAGAATATGCTAGTTAAGCTAAACAGAATTGAGATTGGGATGCAGGAATTTAAATGACTAGAAAGTAAATAACAGAAATTAAAGTGCAGAATCTTAAATGGGGAGTTGGGATAATGAGCAGGAAATTAAATGGCAGAAAGTAAATAGAATGGGTAAGATCAGAAATGGGGAGATCATTGGGTTTAGAAGATATTGCATTCTCTGGATCAAGTTCATTCTCATCTCTTCCTAAATCAATGCATTCATTAATCTCCTTGGCAATCTTAAGTGATTGGATCCCAATTCCTTGGCAATCCAATCTCTCTAAGCTTGAACAATTGCCTAATTCATTGATTTAATTGCTCATGGGAAGAGATGAAAGTGTGGTCACTGATTATACCACATGTATTTCCAAATCAAATTGTTGGGAGGATTAAATGTCACAATATCCATCCAAACCCCAATTTGGTCCAATATGAGAAAGCATTTCTAGCATGATTTCCTCATCCCTTTTCCAAGGTTCAAAGGAGATCCATTATGGAGAGTTTCTTTTCCAAGACAACTAACCAATTGAATTAAGATCGAAATCTTTCTAGTAAGATCAAGAGAAAAGAAAGAAGAAGAAGAATAAGAACTATAATTGATCCATCAAATTACAACAGAGCTCCCTAACTAAATGAAAGGGGTTTAGTTGTTCATAGCTCTAGGAATCAAAAATGGCAGAAAAGAAGAATCCATGCTAGAAGTACAGAAAAGTAAATATGCAGAAAGTAGTTCCCAAAAGTGCTAAGCTCCTCTCTAGTTCAAAACTACTCCTCTTTATACTACTCCTCATGATCTTCTAATGAGTTCTTCAAGTCTTGGATGTGGGCTCTGGACCTTGAGTTGAAGCAATTCTCATCTTTAGTGGGCCCAGCTTACAGAGAAATAAGAATTCGGCTTGGGCATTTAGTGAGATTAACGTTGGGTAATATTTTGAGTGCGAGAACGTTAGTGACATTCACTTTTCCACTAACGTTCCACCCTTATATACCCACGTTAATTCCAACGTTAGAAATCTTAATGTGACTTCTAACGTTCTTACTCAATCCTTGGCCAACGTTAATGGGACTCACTTTTCCTATTAACGTTGGCTTGTGCCCCTTTTTGCAAACGTTAATGGGAATCACCTTTCCCATTAACGTTGCTTGCCTCTTGCCCCTACGTTAGATCTCACATTAGCTTGGCTAACATAGCTCTTAACGTGGGTCTCTATCACCTTCGAGAGCGTTAGTGACATTCACCTTTGTCACTAACACTCCTATTGCCTTAAGTATCTACGTTAGAACCCACGTTAACTAAGTTAACGTGGCTCTTTAAGTGTCACTAACGTTGGTTCTTTGAGTTCAACTCCACGTTAACTCTCACGTTAACAATCTTAACGTGAGAGTTAATATAGGGAATGCTAATGATCCAACGTTAGTGACAAAAGTGAGTGTCACTAACGTTGGCATTGTTGATCCTCTTCCACGTAAGCTATGAATGGCTTCACAGGCGTTATTGGTGATCACTTTTCTCATTAACGTTGCAAGCTCTTTGCCATCCCACGTTAGTAGTCACGTTAACTAAGTTAACGTGAATGCTAACATGGTTCTTCCATGCTTCATTTGTCCTGAAATCAAGCAAGTAAAGTGCATCAAAGCTCTAGCCAAAGTCATGAGATTATGCATCATCAAATTCTCATGCAATTCTGGCAAAAATCTCACGAAATCATGCAAAATTCACAATAGTTGCTTGAATGAAGGTGTAAGTGTATTTTCACCCAAAACTTGCCTTATTCACTAGGAAAATGCATGAAACTACCCTAAAACAGTAAAGAAAAGGTCAGTGAAACTGGCCTATATGCCCTGTAATCAGTGGTCACGTTAAGACCACTATAGTGAAAGTTAACGTAGAGCTGAGATTGATGAGCCAACATTAGTGACACTCACCTTTGTGACTAACGTTGGAAGATGGCATTACTACCACGTTAGTGGCCACGTTAACTTAGTTAACATGAGCTCTAACATGGAGAGTAGGGGCACTTTGAGCGCTAGTGACAAAGGTAAGTGTCACTAACGGTCTTAAAGGTGAGGCCTAACCACGTTAAGAGCCACGTTAGTGTACTAACGTGAACTCTAACATGGGGACAAAGGGCATAAGGCAACGTTAATGGGAAAGGTGAATCCCGATAACGCTTGCGAAGGGTTATAAGCTTGGGAAAGGTGAATCCCAATAACGCTAGCAAAGATTTACAAGGCAATGTTAGTGGTCACGTTAGTGCCACTAACATTGGAGTTAACATAGGCTATATGGGGTTGGAACGTTAGTGAAAATTGTGATTGCCACTAACGTTCTCGAACCCACAATATCACTTAACATTAACTTCACTAACGCCCATGCCTAATTCATACTTCTCTGCAAGCTTGGCCCACTAAAGATTGGAACAGCTTCAACTCAAGATCCAAAGCCCACATCCAAGACTTGAAGAACTCACTAGAAGATCAAGAGGAGTATTATATATAGGAGTAATTTTGAATTATAGAGGAGCTTGGCACTTTGGAGAACAACTCTCTATATATTTAAATTTCTGCACTTTTAGCTGGGATGTATTATTTTCTACCATTTTTCATTTCTAGAGCTATGAACAACTAAACCCCTTTCAATGGGTTAGGGAGTTCTGTTGTAATTTGATGGATCAATTATAGTTTTCATTCTCTTCTTCTTTCTTCTTTTTTGATTTACTAGAAAGCTTTTGATCTTTATTCAATTGGTTAGTTGTCTTGGAAAAGAAACTCTCCATAATTGAATCTCCTATGAGCCTTGGAAAAGGGATGAGGAGATCATGCTAGAAATGCTTTCTCATGTTAGACCAAATTGGGGTCTGGGCGGATATAGTGACATGTAATCCTCTTAACACTTTGATTTGGAAATACATGTGGTATAATCAGTGACCATACTTCATCTCTTCTCATGAGCAATTAAGTCAAGGAATTGGGCAATTGTTCAAACATAGAAAGATTGGATTACCAAGGAATTGGAATCTAATCACCTAAGATTGCCAAGGAGACCAATAGATGCATTGATTGAGGAAGAGATGAAAATGAACTTGATCCAGAGAATACAACATCTCCAGAGCCCAATGAATTCCCTATTTCTGATCTTACCCATTCTCTTTATTTTCTGTCATTTATTTTCATGCTCATTACCCCAAATCCCCATTTAAGATTTTGCACTTTATTTTCTGCTATTTACTTTTCTGCCATTTAATTTTCTGCAATTCTCAAATTACACTCTGTTTAGCTCAACTAGCATACTCTTCCAACTAAAGTTGCTTGACCAATCAATCCCTGTGGGATTCGACCTCACTCTATTGTGAGTTTTTACTTGACGACAAATTCGGTATACTTGCCGAAGGAAAATTTGTTGAGAGACAAGTTTTCACGCATCAAGTTTATGGCGCCGTTGCCGGGGATTGATTTTGTATCAACAATGATTATGTTGGAAGCTCACTAGATTGGGCATTTTTCCCTTGTTTGTTTACTTTATTCAGTCATTCATTTTCACTTTATTTAACTTCTTCCTCATCCTCTATACCCTCTCTATTTTTCTTTCTTTCTTTGTTATTATCTACAATTCTGCTTACTAACCCACTAACTGTTTGATAATTTGCATCACTCACACTAACAATCACTCTTAACAAGAACAACATCTTCATTTTATCTCTTGCTGCGTATGTTGTATGACAGGGAGAAGAAGGGGGACTTTAACTTCCTTCGATTCAGAACCTGAGAGAACCCTCTGGAGATTAAGGAAGGAAGCAAGAGGGAAAAGAGTTGTTGGTGCTGAGGAAGAGGAAGAGTACTTTGAACCCAACATCGAAGAGAACTTGGAAAACAATCATGAAGAAGAAGCTCACAACTATGCTAGAGAAGGCCCTGGAAATCATGCTGGGCAAGAAAGGAGAGTTCTAGGCTCCTACATCAATCCAAATCTAGGAAACTGTGGAAGTAGCATCCAGAAGCCCACCATACATGCCAACAACTTTGAACTAAAACCCCAGCTCATCACCCTTGTTCAGAACAACTGCTCATTTGGAGGAAGTGCTCAAGAAGACCCCAATCAACATCTAACCACCTTCTTGCAAATTTGTGACACTGTAAAGTCTAATGGAGTCCACCCAGATGTCTATAGGCTGCTGTTGTTCCCTTTTTCACTCAAGGACAAGGCATCCAAGTGGCTCAAACCCTTTCCAAGTGAGAGCTTGACAAATTGGGAAGATGTGGTGAACAAATTTTAGGAAAGATTCTACCCTCCTCAAAGATTAACAGGCTGAGAGCTGAGGTACAGACTTTCAAGAAACAAGATGGTGAGACTCTCTATGAGGCATGGGAGAGGTTCAAGGACTTAACAAGAAGATGCCCACTAGATATGTTCAATGAATGGGTTTAACTTCACATTTTCTATAAAGGTCTTTCCTATGAGTCAAAGAAGGCTGTAGATCATTCATCAGGGGGCTCTCTAAACAAGAAGAAAACCATTGAAGAAGCCATAGATGTCATTGAAACAGTAGTTGAGAATGACTACTTCTATGCCTCTGAAAGAAGTAACACTCGAGGAGTAATGGAGCTGAACCACATGGATGCATTGCTAGCTCAAAATAAGATGATCACCAAGCAGATAGCAGATCTCACCAAGAAGGTGGAGGAAAACCAAGTTGCAGCAGTCATCACTTCATCACCAACTCAAGAAGGAGTGAATATAGGAGAAGAAGGTGACTGGGAACAAGCCAACTATGTTGAAAACTCACCTAGACGAATCCATGACCCATACTCCAAAACCTACAACTCTGGATGGAGAAATCACCCCAACTTTGGTTGGAGAAATCAACAAGACCAAGTTCAAGACCAGAGATGCCACAACCTCAACTCCAACAACAATGCAACTCACCAACATACCTCACAGAGACCCTATCAACAACCACCTAACCACCCTTCTCAACTACCTAATCTCAAACCACCATCACTAACAGAGGATAGACTTTCAATGATTGAGGCTCTACTTGAAGATATATGTAGAGAAATTCAAGATAGTAAAGCTTTCCGGGAAGAAGTACAATCCAACATGCAGAATCAAGATGTTGCCATCAAGAAACTTGAAACACATATTGAGTTCTTATTCTAGCAAACCTCTGGACACAATAATTGCAGCAACATTAACTCAGCACCAAGGTAGGAATGTCAAGCCATCACCCTCAGAAATAAGAAGAAATTGAAGGAGATCCACAAGAAACCACTAGAGAAGAATTTGGATGAAGAAGACAAGGGACAAGAGGGAGCTCGAATCTCCATCGCTAAGTCACACCAAGAAGGAAAAAGCGCTCGAACCATGCCTTTCAAAAGCTCCATATCCCCAGCAGCTGCAATTAAAAAAGAGGGGAAAGGATAACCAATTCTCAAGATTCTTGGAAATCTTCAAGAAACTACAAATAAACATAACCTTTGGTGAAGCAATAGAGCCAATGCCACTCTATGCCAAGTTCTTGAAGGAATTTATGACCAAGAAGAGAAGCTGGAAGAACAATGAGACTGTGGTACCCTCCGAAGAATGTAGTGCCATTATCCAACATAAATTACCCCGGAAATTAAAGGATCTTGGGAGCTTCCAAATCCCTTGTATCATAGGGGAAATCACAGTGGAAAAGGCTCTGTGTGATCTAGGAGCCAGCATAAATCTAATGTCCTTAGCAATGATGAAAAAAATTAAGATAGAGGAAGCCAAACCAACAAGAATGGCCCTGCAACTAGTAGACAAATCATTCAAGTTTCCCCATGGAATAGTAGAAAACTTGTTGGTGAAGGTGGGAAACTTCATCTTTCCAGCAGATTTTGTAGTATTAGACATGGAGGAAGGAGCTAAGACTTTCATCATCCTGGGAAGGCCATTCTTGGCCACTGCTGGAGCCATTATTTATGTCCAAAAGGGTGAACTTGTCCTTAGATTTCATAAGGAGAAAATAATATTCAATGTGTTTAAGGCCATGAGTTACCCACACAACTCATTGGGAGAATGTATGAGGTTGAATTCGGTGGAGGCTTTGGTGAAAGAAACTCTTGAAGAAGAACTTAAAGCATTAACAGAAGAAGAATTAACATCAAGCGAAGAGGCTACAGCCACTGAAATGCATGTTCAAGGCACACTAGAAGAAAAGGATGAAAGAAAAGAAGTACCCAAACTTGAGCTGAAGACACTGCCACCCACTCTCAAGTACGCATACTTGGGAGAAAATAGAAGTTATCCTGTGATCATAAACTCAGCCCTAAGCCAAGAACAAGAGGAAAGGTTGCTTCAAGTCTTACAAAAACATAGGGATGCCATTGGATGGACACTTGCTGACTTGAAGGGAATCAGCTCAGCCATATGCATGCATAAGATACTTTTGGAGGTGGAAGTCAAACCTTCCATTCAGCCCCAAGAAGGATAAATCCAGCTATGAAGGAAGTAGTACAGAAAGAAGTCATAAAGTTGTGGCAGGGAGGAGTAATCTATCCAATATCAGATAGCCCATGGGTCAGCCCAGTTCAAGTGGTTCCCAAGAAAGGAGGAATCACTGTGGTGCCCAATGAAAGAAATGAGCTAATCCCTACAAGAACCGTCATAGGATGGAGGTTGTGTATTGACTACAGAAAGGTCAATGAAGCCACAAGAAAAGATCATTTCCCACTCCCTTCATGGATCAGATGCTGGAAAGACTTGCAGGACATGCATACTATTATTTTTTAGATGGTTATTCAGGATATAACCAAATAGTGGTTGATCCAAGAGTCCAAGAGAAAATATTATTCACCTGCCCCTATGGAGTGTTTGCCTACAGGCGCATGCCATTTGGGCTATGTAATGCACCTGCAACTTTTCAACGCTGCATGCTTTCCATCTTTTCAGATATGATAGAGAAGTTCATTGAAGTTTTCATGGATGACTTCTCAGTATTCGGAGATTCCTTTCCTAATTGCCTAAACCATCTTGCCTTGGTATTAAAAAGATGTCAAGAGACCAACTTAGTCTTGAATTGGGAAAAATGTCACTTCATGGTGACAAATGGAATAGTCCTTGGCCATAAAGTCTCTAACCAAGGCATTGAGGTAGACAGAGCTAAGGTAGAGCTAATTGAAAAATGACCTCCACTAAGTGACGTCAAGGTAATTAGGAGCTTTCTGGGACATGCTGATTTTTATAGAAGGTTTATTAAAGATTTTTCAAAGATAGCCAAGCCCTTAAGCAACCTCCTAATGTCTGATACACCATTTATCTTTGATTAGAAATGTATGCTAGCATTTGAAAACTTGAAAAAGAAGCTATCCTCTGCCCCTATCATCACCCCACCTGATTGGAATCTACCATTTGAATTGATGTGTGATGCATCTGATTTCGTAGTTGGGGCAGTGTTAGGACAGAGAAAAGAGAATTTGGTGCATGTCATATACTATGCCAGCAAGGTCCTCAATGATGCTCAACAGAATTATACCACCACCGAAAAGGAGTTGCTGGCAATAGTTTTTGCATTTGACAAATTTAGATCATACCTTATTGGCTCTAAAGTTATTATTTTCACTGATCACACAGCACTCAAATATCTATTTGCCAAACAGGAATCAAAACCAAGACTAATTAGATGGATCTTATTATTGCAGGAATTCAACATCGAGATTAGAGACAAAAAGGGTGTGGAGAACAAGGTAGCAGATCATCTATCCAGAATCCCTTGTGAGAAGGATGATAACCATGATACAAGTGTAAATGAGTCTTTCCCAGATGAACAGTTAATAATGGTTCACAAAGCACCCTGGTTTGCAGATATTGCCAATTTTAAAGCAGCCGGTGACTTACCCCCTGGAATCAACAAATATCAAAGAAGAAAACTCATCAATGATGCTAAGTATTTCATTTGGGATGAACCCTATCTCTTCAAGAAATGCTCAGATGGAATCCTTAGGAGGTGCATCTCAGAAGAAGAAGGACGAGAGGTCCTGTGGAGTTGACATAGTGCTAGCTATAGAGGTCATTTTGGAGGAGAAAGAACTGCCGCAAAGGTACTGTAATGTGGGTTCTTCTGGCCCACTATCTTCAAGGATGCTAAGGAATTGGTGAGAAGCTACAATAAGTGCCAAAGGGCTGGCAATCTGCCCAAGAGAAATGAGATGCCACAGCAATACATTCTAGAGCTTGAACTGTTCGATGTATGGGGGATCGACTTCATGGGACCATTTCCACCCTTATATTCGAACAAGTATATCTTGGTGGTAGTAGACTATGTATCTAAGTGGGTGGAGGCCGTGGCAACCCCAACCAATGACAACAAGGTAGTCATAAACTTTCTTCGAAGGAATATCTTCACTAGATTTTGAGTCCCACGAGCCCTCATCAGTGATGGAGGGAGCTATTTCTCCAATAGACCATTGGAAACCCTACTCCTAAGATATGGGGTGAAGCATAAGGTTGCCACACCTTATCATCCCCAAACAAGTGGACAAACAGAGATATCTAACCGAGAGTTTAAAAGGATCTTGGAAAAGACTGTGGGGATATCAAGAAAGGACTGGGCAAAGAAGCTAGATGATGCTCTTTGGGCATACAGGACAGCCATCAAAACACCAATTGGGATGTCCCCATATCAACTGGTATACGGTAATGCCTGTCACTTGCCATTATAGCTAGAGCACAAGGCCTCCTGGGCTCTTAAAACACTGAACCTAGACAGCACCGCTGCTGGTGAAAAGAGGGTTTTGCAGCTTCAAGAAATGGAAGAGTTTAGGTCTCAAGCCTATGAAAATACCAAGATTTATAACGAAAAAGCAAAAAGGAGACATGATCTTAACCTGGCACCAAGAAGTTTCGAAGAAGGGCAATATGTGCTTCTTTACAACTCCAGACTGAAACTCTTTCCTGGAAAACTCAACTCAAGATGGTCAGGGCCCTTTCTAGTCACAAAAGTCTCACCTTATGGACACATAGAAATCATGGAAGAAGGCTCAAAGAGGAGATTCACTGTGAATGGACAAAGACTTAAACACTATTTGGGCAGCATGGGGGAAACCCCCAAACAGAAGTATAACCTCAACTAAGGAAAGAACCGTCGAGCTAGCGACGCTAAAAAAAGTGCTTTGTTGGGAGGCAACCCAACCTGAGGTAATTCTCTTTTCATGAGTCTTTCAATAAAAATTTCAAGTTGAATTCTCTGTAGTGTGAGGAGCTAAGTTTGGTGTTACACACCAGAAACAATTCAAGGGTGAATATAGGACTCTAAGTTTGGTGTTCCACCAAAAGCTCCAGCTAAAGAGTGCATTACAACCCTTTGATGCCAGGGCATTTTGGCCAGTTTCACTGACCTTTTCTTTACTGTTTTTAGGTAATTTCATGCATTTTCTTAGGAAATAAGTTAGTTTTGGGCAAATATTCACTCAGACCTTGATTCAAGCATACATTGTGCATTTTACATTATTTCATGAGGATTTTGCATGATTTTAATGACAAAATTGTATATTGCATTATCCATGACTTGGACTAGAACTTTGATGCACTCTATTGCTTGATTTCAGGACCAAAGGAAGCAAGGAATGGGAGGTAACTTGCAAAGTTAAGGAGAAAAGTAATTGCCAAAAACACTCTCAAAAGCCATAAATGCCCACGTTAAAGAGTCACGTTAACTAAGCTAATGTAAACTCTAACGTGGAGAAGAGAAGTTGAGCCAACATTAGTGACACTTAACATTGTCACTAACGTTGGCAATTGCTCATAAATGGCCACGTTAGAAGCCACGTTAACCTAGTTAACGTGGCCTCTAACGTTAAAGGGGGAAGAGAAGCCAACGTTAGTGACACTCAACATTGTCACTAATGTTGGCCTAAGGTGCAAAGAGCCACGTTAACTCCCACGTTAACTTGGTTAACGTGGGAGCTAACGTAAGAGATGGAGAGTTGTCGACAACGTTAGTGACACTCAACATTGTCACTAACGTTGGAGCAACCACACAACCCCCAAGAGCCATGTTAACTTCCACGTTAACTTGGTTAACATGGAAGCTAACGATGAGGAATAAAGAATGAGCCAACGTTAGTGACATTCAACATTGTCACTAACGTTGGGATGGCTAAGAATGGCCACGTTAGAAGCCACGTTAACCTAGTTAATGTGGACTCTAACGTGAGACCTAAGGGCACACTTGAACGTTAATGACAATGTTGAGTGTCACTAACGTTCTCGAAGGTTGACAAAAGCTACGTTAGAAGCCACGTTAACCTAGTTAACATGAGCTTTAACGTGAAGCAAGAAGGGGCACACTTGAACGTTAGTGACAATGTTGAGTGTCACTAACGTTCTCGAAGGCTAACAAGGCAACGTTAAAAGCCACGTTAACCCAGTTAACATGGGCTTTAACGTGAGGCAAAGGGGTGCATGGCAACGTTAGTGACAATGTTCAGTGTCACTAACGTTCTCGAACTTGTATTTTCACTAATTGTTAAACACCCTTAACATCTTGAGCTAAAGTCTCTGCCCACTTCACACTTTCTCTCTACAAATAAGCCAAGCCCAATTGAAGAAAGGAACTGCTTCAAGCTCAAAGATCCAGAGGCCCAAGACTTGAAGAGCTAACTAGAAGCTGAGAAGAGTAGTATATATAGGAGTAGTTTTGAAATAGAGAGGAGCTTTTGGGGGAGAGGAGCTAGGAAAGAGAACTACTCTTTGTATTTACTTTCTTTGCAATTCTAGATGTATTCTCCATCTTTGATTTTGATTTCTAGAGCTATGAACAACTAAACCCCTTTCATTGGGTTAGGGAGCTCTGTTGTAATTTGATGGATCAATACTAATTTTCTTATTCTTCTTCTATCTTTCCTTTTGATTTTACTTGAAAGCCTTCGATCTTCATCCAATTGGATAGTGATCTTGGAAAAAAAGCTATTCAAACATGGATCTCTTCGGATCCTTGAAAGAGGAATGAAGAGATTAGCTAGAAATGCTTTCTCATGCTGGACCAAATTGAGTGTGGATGGGTATGTGGCTATAACCCTCTAAGCATTTGATTTGGGAAGTGCATGTGGTATAATCAGTGACCACACTTCATCTCTTCTCATGAGCAATTGACCAAGGAATTGGCTATTGATCAAGATTTGAGAGATTGAATTGCAAGAAGTTGTGATTCAATCACTTAAGATTGCCAAGGAGATCAATGAGTGCATTGATTGAGGAAGAGATGAAAATGAAATTGATCCGGAGAATGCAACATCTCCTAAGCCCAATGAACTCCCCATTTTTGATCTTACCCATTCGCTTTATTTTCTGCAATTTACTTTTATGAGCAATTCCCCCATTCCTAGTTACAATTCTGCTATTTACTTTAAGTCATTTACTTTCCTGCCATTTTAATTTCTGCAATTATCAACTATATTCATGGATTCACTCAACTAGATCATTTGTCTAATTAAAGTTGCTTGATCAATCAATCCCTGTGGGATTCGACCTCACTCTATTGTGAGTTTTTACTTGACGACAAATTCGGTACACTTGCCGAATGGGAATTTGTTGAGAGACAAGTTTTACCCCGATCAAGTTTATGGCGCCGTTGCCGGGGATTGATTGTGCATCGACAATGATTAAATTAGAGGATCACTAGATTGAGTATTTTTATTTTGTTTGCTTTAATTTTCTGTTTAAGTAATTTACTTTCTGTCTTAGTTAATTTCTTTCCTTCACCCTGTTTCTTAGTTTTTCTGTGTTATTTACAATTCAGTTCACTAACCCACTAACTGTTTGTGATATTGCCTCACTGGGAATTTCCTCATCTGTGACAATGGAGATTCCAATTTCTTTTGGTGATTATTGTTTGAGACA
The DNA here is from genome assembly GCF_000817695.3 of Arachis duranensis. Lineage (NCBI taxonomy): Eukaryota > Viridiplantae > Streptophyta > Magnoliopsida > Fabales > Fabaceae > Arachis > Arachis duranensis. The sequence continues at coordinate 60,655,053 of NC_029775.3, read as the reverse complement.
GAGCTTTCTGTAGGAAAGAAAGGAGCATCCATCATACTTTAGGCAATCAAATTTCATGGGAAACTCTCCACCACCCCAGAATGATTCACTTTACTATGCTCATGGTGGGTGGGAGTATCAAGGACATGAAATGGGGTACTTTCCAGAGCCACAAAATGACCCATATTTTGGTGAAATTGATCACTACTCAAGTTGTGCCTGGGAAGATCATAATCAAAGAGATTTCACTCATTCATACCCCATTCATCAAGAGCCATCACCACTCAATTATACAACCTCACCTCCAAGTTTTACATGCCTAAATTCTTCATCACTTGATTATGCCTCAACACAAAGTCCATACAAGTCATCCCATCAATCACACAACTCATTCCACACCCCTCAGCACAACTTCACCATAACACATCCATGTCACCAAGATTATTCTCAACCTTCATACATAGAAATACATAGAAAACTCGTGGAAAGATACACACGACCCCAATCCTGGAAAGAAATCATCCTCAAGAAGATGAATGGGCCCTTAGAGCAGACAAGGGGAAACTTAGAACCATCAAACAGTGAGAATGAAGACCAATTTGTTGGTGAGGAAGTGGAAAAACAAGAACAAAAGGTCCCTGTGTCAAGTGAAATTGCAATAAAAGATGAGGAACATGCAAACTCACTCCCAAAGGACACAATGCAACATCATGTAGAAGAAAGGGAGGAAGTCAATCAAGGGAGTCCACACTACTCCAATAAAACAGAGAGTTGCATAGAGGGTGAGTTCATTGAACCACCAATTCAAGAAGTTCTTGATGAAGATGTTGCTCCAACCCTCATACAACACCCAAGTACTGAAACTAAGGTGGTGAAGGCAATCAACATGAGCACTAAAAAGAGGATGGTGACCAAGAAAAGAAGGACAATATCCATGAAGAAGAAAAGGTCAACCAAAAGCCATCCCACCCCTACCCCATCAAGCAAGTTTACACAAGCTAACAACAGAAGAAGGCTTGCTGGAGAGAGGCACTCAAAACAAGGGGCATTAACTGGCTCGTCTCTCCTCTGAAGGTCATTTCTCTTAACAAACTGGAAGAAGAGGAAGAAAGTCATGAACAACATGTCAAGCTAATGACATTAAAAGAGCGCTTGTTGGGAGGCAACCCAACCATAGGTAACATTTCCTTGCTTTGCTTAGTTTGCTTTCAAAAATTTGGCATATGATTGCATTCTAAGTTTGGTGTTGCTATGCAACAATTCGATTTTCAATCTTCACTGGGTACTTGCAACATTCTAAATTGATAGTGGCACACTAAGTTTGGTGTTGCCACTCAACTTTCAAGCAAGTACCATGCCAACACCACTTATTAATGCAATCAAAATGTCTCTGTTTGTATCTCTTGTGTCTTTATTGTATCCTTAACCTTGCTTGCTGAAACACATGCATACTCACACTTCATTCTATGACATTCATGATCTATTCATACTTACACTTCATTCTAAGACATTCATGATCCATCATGGACCCCATCACCACTGTTTTAATTGTTGCTTGAGTATAAGCAATCATTCTATGTCTGGTGTGGGAAGGGGAAGAATAGGAGGAAAAGGGCAACAACAATGAAGATAAAATACAAGGTGGTAAAGTTCCTTTCTCCTCTTACTTATTTCCAGCACTTTAATTTGCATGATTGTCTTCTAAGTTCTTTGTATGTATGTGTGCTTGCTCCTTGTGAATAAGCATGTCAATTCTGTCTTTTAAACATTTTATTGATTAAGGTTGTGTTTTCTAGTCTGAATGTCATTATTGCATCCTTACTTTGCTTACTTGTATGCTTGTCCCTTTTGAATCAAATGAAAAAAGAATGAGTGTTTTATAAAAGACCAGAGTGGAGTTCATACTATGGAGTAAGTTCCTGAGTTTGTGGTGTGGTCATAAGTTGGCTAAGTTGGTTCAACCACAAGGTGGGAGGACACTATCTGTCATGAATACTATGCTGGAGAAACACCTCATGAGACTAACTAAATAAGAAGATCCTAAGAAGAAAAAGGGAAAAGACAATAAAGGTTGAAAAACAAAAGAAAAAGAGTAAGCAATAAGGCTAGGCACCAATGGTTTTGAGCTTGAGGCATGTGTCTGTGGTGCTCATGTGTGAGGGATCTACTTGGATGAATAAGCTCTTTGGGGTGCCTTATCACTTGGTAACTTGGGTTAACTAACTCGGGATTATCAGCTGAAAGTCCACTATCAAGAGTAACCTTCACTACAGAGCATTTAGTAACCCAAAGAGGTGCTGGACACCAAGGTCTCAAGAAAAGAAAATAAATAAACTATATGCCTGTGGTGTGTATGTATGGGGGAGAGACTTGAGCAAGTAAGTCCTTAGGGGTGCTTCAACACCTAGCACCTTGAACCAACTGGTTCGGGAGTGTTGGCTGAAAGCTTATTTTAAAGAGTTGCCCCCCTTACAGAACACCTAGCCCAAGAACACAAATAAACCCTGAATTGACAACAAAAGGATCAATTAATAAAAGTCTCATGGTATGCAGTCACAGTGAGTATCCTAGGACATGATAAAGGTCTGAAAGCCAGGAATGAACCTAAGTTGCTATGCATGAAACCACCATAAAACCAGGGACATGACTTCCACAAGAATGACTCATTACTCTTGCCATTCCATTCATCATTCTCTTGTTCCAATACTTGCTTAGGGACAAGCAAGCTTAAGTTTGGTGTTGTGATGCCAGGGCATTTTGGCCAGTTTCACTGACCTTTTTTTCACTGTTTTTAAGGTAGTTTCATGCATTTTCTTAGGAAATAAGCTAGTTTTGGGTAGAATTTCACTTACTTCTTGATTCCGGTATACATTGTGCACTTTACATGATTTCATGAGGATTTTGCATGAATTATATGATAAATTGGATGATGCATGATCCCATGATTAAGAGCAAGACTTTGATGCACTCTGTTTGTTTGATTTCAGGCAAAAAGAAGCAGAGAAAAGCCACGTTAGTGGCTACGTTAGTTACACTAACATGGGCACTAACGTAGAAGGAAGGAAAGTTGGAACGTTAGTGGCATTAACTTTGAAGAAAGGAAATGGAGCCAACGTTAGTGACACTTAACATTATCACTAACGTTGGACCAAGCTCATAAGTGGCCACGTTAGAGTCCACGTTAACTTAGTTAACGTGGCCTCTAACGTTAAAAGGGGGAAGGAAGCCAACGTTAGTGACATTCAACATTGTCACTAACGTTGGCCTAAGTGAAAAATGCAACGTTAACTCCCACGTTAACTTGGTTAACGTGGGAGCTAACGTAAGAGGCAAGGGTGGTCGACAACGTTAGTGACACCCAACATTGTCTCTAACGTTGAAAGCAACCACACAACCCCAAGGAAGCCACGTTAACTTCCACGTTAATTTAGTTAACGTGGAAGCTAACGTGGATGAAAGAAGGTGATTGCCAATGTTAGTGACACTCAACATTGTCACTAACGTTGGAAGGAGCCACACAAGCCACAATGAGCCACGTTAACTCCCACGTTAACTTAGTTAACGTGGAAGTTAACGTGGGCAAAAATCCCACCTGGCAGCCTGACCATGCCTTCTTCAAACATGCATAACTTGAGCCACAAAGCTCCAAATGAGGTGATTCCAGTGGCATTGGAAAGTAGGATTCCAGAGCTTTCCAAGAATATATGGCACTACATGGTTGAATCTAAAGTTGAGGGAGAAAACCTGCCCCGAAAGTGCAATGATGAACATGGTATCAACCTGTATTAAGGCCAACTGACCTCTTCACCTTCCAAGAAATATAACTCGAGTTGTAGAGCTCCATATGATACGCTTTCAGAAGCATTGGAAAGTAGACATCCAGGGCTTTCCAACAATATATAATAGTATGGGGTGGACACTAAGTTTGAGCTTCAAAAACGGGAAATTGCTAGCGTTATTGAGACTCAACATTTTCATTAACGTTGGCAACCATGCTAGCGACCATGTCCACTTCAAAGGAGCATAACTTGAGCTACAGAGGTCCAATTGAGGTGATTTCAGTTGCGTTAGAAAGCTGACATTCAGAGCGTTCCAACGATATATAATACTTTAAAGTGGGCATGAAAGTGGAGCACAAACAAGAGGCATCTTTTAAGCCCCAAAAACACCAACTGGGCAGCAAGTGCAACGATTAGCCACAATAACTTTAGCACTGACGCCACACTTGTAGCATTAGTGTGGCTAACTTTAGCACTAACTTTAGCACCTGGACCTCAACTTGACTCACTTCTCTCTCAAGTCCACTTCAAAGCTCAAGCAAGCAAGCCCACAATTGTCAACCAATCAAGGCCACAAGACGCATATAGAATAGGAATTTTCATTTAAGTGTAATTTGCTTTTAATTTCATTTTGTAATTTAGGAAAGCCTATATAAAGGCCTTAGTTTTTACATTCAAGGGAGGCTGGAATGGGGATTGACGAGGGGTCTTCGGACTTCCCCCCCTTCACACACTATCTTTGTTTTCAATTTCTAGAGCTATGAACAGCTAAACCCCTTTCATTGGGTTAGGGAGCTCTGTTGTAATTTGATGGATCAATACTAATTTTCTTATTCTTCTTCTATCTTTCCTTTTGATTTTACTTGAAAGCCTTCGATCTTCATCCAATTGGATAGTGATCTTGGAAAAGAAGCTATTCAAACATGGATCTCTTCGGATCCTTGAAAGAGGAATGAAGAGATTAGCTAGAAATGCTTTCTCATGCTGGATCAAATTGAGTGTGGATGGGTATGTGGCTATAACCCTCTAAGCATTTGATTTGGGAAGTGCATCTATAACAATATATAATGGGAAAACCCATTTTTGGTGTCCAATTTTTCTTTCCATTTTTATCCTTTTTAGTAACCTACCTCCAGTTACAGCATTCTGCTATTTCATTTCCATCCACGTTCACCTCAATATAACTTCTCCACGTTAATTTCTCTCACATCACATTACTGCATCAGTTACAAAATTCTACTACTTAATTCTCCACTACTGCATCAGTTAATTCCTCTCACATCAATTACTCCGTCAATTGTATTATTCCCAATTTTTTCTCTTCATCTCTCTCACTTCACTGGTTACTCCATATCTCTCCGTAATAGAAAAAATTTCTTTCATTTTTTCTCTGTCTTCTCCTCCATTCTTCTCACTTCGCCTAAATATAATGTAAAATCTTCTGTAATTTATTTTTTGTCATTAAATAAAAGTGTATAATTGTTTTTATATGTTTCTTTGATTAATTATAGTTGACAACATACCAATGGAAGATTCACGTGGGAGTGGTCGACGAACTTGGCAAGACTATGCCAGACAATGAAGACAAAATATGAGTGAAGAACAGAGGCAGCAACACCTTGCCAGAAGGCGTGCCAGTTACCGAGAGAGTATTAGACGAGGAAAACAAATCGATACATCAAGTGGACCAACTAACATGGCAACACCATTACAAGATATCACAAATATACCTCCTCAACAATACTCTATATCAGGTACTCTAAATTATACTTCTCAGTAATAAATTTATATTGTTAGTTTATTATTTAATATGATTTATTTTTTACGATATATCTATGTTACTGGACTCTTAGTACGTACCAATTATGTATAATCTATTTCTTGAGTGTACCCTTAAATTATCAAATTACATTATTTTCATCTTAATAATAAATTTTTTACATATACAGATACACACAATAACATTGGAGCTGGTTCAAGTAATATACCAAACGATCCAAATATGGGTAGAAATCTTATATTTATATTTATTTAATTAATAATAATTATTTTTCCTTAAATTTTGATTCAATAACTCTTTTATTATTGGCCTAAATAATATTATTATATTATCTTAAATGTAATTTACATCATTATAATCTCTTATTATATTATCTTAAATATAATTTACATCATTATAATCTAAATTATTAAATAGTTTAATAATTTTTTAACATAATATCATACAAATATAAAATTTTTATAACTGTATTATTATAAGAAAAATATATATATTCACTGTTTAATAATATATTTGTTATTAAATTTTCTTATTCTGTAAAAATAACTTAATAGATAATTCTGGTATATTTTTTAAACTTTTTTTCTACAATTTAGTTCGTCATTTAATTTGAATTATTTCTACAGTATCTCTATGTTACCGTACTCTACCGAATGTACTTTTAAATTCTCAGCCTACATTATTTTCATCTTAAGAATAAATTTTTTAACAATTTAATACTCATAATAAAAGCGAAACTGATTCAAGTAAGAAATCGAATGGTAATAAATATGGATAGGACTCCTGTATATTTATTTAATTAATAGTAATTTATTTTTTCATAAATTTTGATTCAATAGATCTTCCATTATTGTCCTAAAATTTTCTCGCGCGCCGTATCATTATAAAAAAATTAAATTAGATATATGTTTAATATTATAATTGTAGCTTAAATTTTTTCACTGTATAACAAAAAAAATTAGTTGATAATTTCAATATTTTTTATACTTTTCCTTCTTAAAAAATAAATATATCAGAAGTGATTATTTTTTCACTACATAAATTTAAATTGATAAATTTACTATTTCAATATTATAAGTTATAGATGCTACCAGTTTAATATAATTTTTATATTCACGAATTATTTATCTCTAAAGAAAAATTAAACACCGTAAATATAATCATTTAAAATACATTATTGTCGTTCTAATAATATGATTGCTATTATTCAGATGCTCATAATAATAGTGGTCCAATTAATATCTAATATAATTTTACGTTTCATATCTTTTTTAATATTCTACAATTCTTTTAAACGTTTTATTTAATACACAAAAAAGGTTAAAATATTTTTAATAAATGATAATTTCTTCACTTAATAAATCTATTATACGGCTACACTTGAATTTTTTTCAAATGGTGACTTTTTACAGGAACTCTAACTGCCTATCATGTATTTGTATTTTACGGTCACTATCTATTTTTTTAGTTATTCAGAGTTTGAATAATTATGATATTAATGGGTATTCTACGTTTTCTATTACTTCCAATCAATTTAATTTGGTATGATTTGTTTCTTTAAAAGTAACCTCTCAATTACCACTGATAGTGTACAGACTTAATTTAATGAAAAATTTTATAATTTTGTTTATGTGTTCTTTTTACATACTATCAGAAATTCATGGAAATAGATCTGATCAAAACAGTAGACGTGAAGAAAATGTAACTGGTTAGTATTGTACTTTTTTTTCTTTATATATTTACTATTGTGACATAATTTTAATAGGTAAATAAATTTATAAAAAAAATATTATTTTATCCTTATCTGTTAGCATATTAATGTATTCATAGTAAACATTAAGTGTGAGCATAATTGGTGTTAAAAAAATTATTTATTTAAGATCATTACAAGAATCAATTATAAAAAAAGAGTGCCAATGCCTAACAAAAAAAAATTTAAAATCTATACACAAAATTTTTTTATAAAAACCAATAAAATACTTAAAATATTTATTTGCCAATTAAAATAAAAAATATGTAAACTTTAGCAAAAATAATAAAATAGGTAATTTAAAAAATTTTATATTTTGTTGAATCATTCTGTTATAATTCACACAAACATGACAAAATAAAATAATTAAATAAAATGTTAAAAAAATTATTTATTTAAGATCATTACAAGAACCAATTATAAAAAAAGAGTGCCAGTGCCTAACAAAAAAAAATTTAAAATCTATACACAAAAAAAATTTATAAAAACCAATAAAATACTTAAAATATTTATTTGCCAATCAAAATGAAAAATATGAAAACTTAAGCGAAAACAAAAAAAAATTAATTTAAAAAATTTTATATTTTGTTGAATTATTTTATTATTATAATTCACACAAATATGACAACATAAAATGATTAAATAAAATATATTTTAAGAAATAAAATAAATAGTAAAAATTAAAATGATAACTCTAGGCGAAAGCATACAAAATAAAAATTATTAGAAGTAATAGAATAAATAAAATATGAACAAATATTATCGTCATGTATTGTATTATTTCGACCAGTAATATCTAAACATTTAAAAAACATGAAACAAAACATACAAGCTAAAAAATTTGGCCAAAGGCAAAAATTGTCATATCCTATATAAGATAATTCACTAAAAAATGTTATAAGACAATTGATGAACAAAGAACTTTATACAAAAAAAAATTATGATATATAAAGAAAGTATTTTTTTAAAAAAAATTATTTATTTCAGACTCAATCTATATTGTATTGACTATTTAATCTAAAAAAAATAATCCATGATAAACATAGTGTTACCATATAAACAAAAATATATAATGGAACAAGAAAATAATAAACATTTAGAATAATATAATGTTGTTATAGATCGTAAGTGATTTTAACTTTGTTATAACAGTTTCGAATAAAAGGTTTTAAACAAAATGATTTTATTAAAAAAAGAATAAAACTATATTGCTATAGAATAAATAATATTTCTTTATAATTAAAAGAATAAAAACATTTATTTAACGAATAAAAAACATCTTTAGAAAGAATAAAATAAAATATTTTATAATTAAAGTTGTTAAATACATCTGAATGACAAAATTTTAAAAAAATAAAGTCAAACAACATCACAATATTATACAATGTAACAAAGTCAAGAAAAATGATTGAAACATCACTTAAATATTTGATAGCTACTTATCTCTTTTTTATGATGACTACTATAATGGAAGTAATTTTTTGTATTTATAATCAACAAAGAACTATTTTTTTAGTTGCTACAAAATTCATCATTTTATGATTTTCATTATGAATATAACCAAATATATGTTAATTTAATACGAGTACAGAAATTAGACAAAATGTTCGAGCATCCCATAATTGTGCTCGAAATTTTCAAGAGGATGGAACAATAATTCGAACTCCACTACCAGTCCCAAGGACATGTCATTACTGTAGCGCACGTCTATTTCACCATGAGACGTTCGAGATGTGCTGTAATGGGGGAAAAGTCTCTCTTCCCCGAGTAAATGCTCCTCAGGAATTGCTTGAAATCTTCTTGGACCCCTCTGCAGAAGGAAACCATTTTAGAAAACATATTCGTGGATACAATCATGTATTTTCCTTCACTTCGTGTGGTGTGCACATAGACGAACAACTGGCTATAACAGGTCGTGGTATATATACATTTCGTGCTCAAGGCTCAATATATCACAGTATAGGAGGATTTCATCCGGATCAGGGCACGCGGCCACGGTTTTTGCAACTGTACATATATGATACTGATCACGAGTTGCAGAATAGGATGCTGGAGAACACACAACTACATGAAACATTAGTTTTCAAGTTACAACAATTGCTACACCGGTATAATCCTTTTCTCCATGTGTTTCGCCAGCTTGCACAACGGTCAGATGTACATGAGTGTAGTTTGGTCATTAGAGAGCGACCTGCTAATCAGCCACAATATAGTCTTCCAACTGCGTCGCAGGTAGCAGCCATAATTGTTGGTGATGACGTTGAAACAAT
>NC_029775.3:60640361-60645176 GCF_000817695.3 Arachis duranensis | reverse complement strand
TAGATATATTTTTAATATTATAATTGTAGCTTAAATTTTTTCACTGTATAACAAAAAAAAATTAGTTGATAATTTCAATATTTTTTTATACTTTTCCTTCTAAAAAATAAATATATCAGAAGTGATTATTATAATCATTTAAAATATATTATTGTCGTTCCCAAACAGTCCAAATATGGGAAGGAATCCTATATATTTATACATATATCTATTTAATTAATAATTATTTATTTTTTCTTAAATTTTGATTCCATAAATCTTTTATTATTGGCCTAAATAATATTATTATATTATCTTAAATGTAATTTACATCATTATAATCTCAATTATTAAATAGTTTAATAATTTTTTAATATAATATCATACAAATATAAAATTTTTATAACTGTATTATTATAAGAAAAACATATATATATTCACTGTTTAATAATATATTTGTTATTAAATTTTTTTATTCTGTAAAAAAAACTTAATAGATAATTCTGGTATATTTTTTTAACTTTTTTTCCTACAATTTAGTTCGTCATTTAATTTGAATTATTTCTACAGTATCTCTATGTTACCGTACTCTACCGAATGTACTTTTAAATTCTTAACCTACATTATTTTCATCTTAAGAATAAATTTTTTAAATATTTAGATACTCATAATAAAAGCGAAACTGATTCAAGTAATAAATCGAATGGTAATAAATATGGATAGGACTCCTGTATATTTATTTAATTAATAGTAATTTATTTTTTTCATAAATTTTGATTCGATAGATCTTCCATTATTGTCCTAAAATTTTCTCGCGCCGTATCATTATAAAAAAATTAAATTAGATATATGTTTAATATTATAATTGTAGCTTAAATCTTTTCACTGTATAACAAAAAAAAAATTCTTTGATAATTTCAATATTTTTTTTATACTTTTCCTTCTAAAAAATAAATATATCAGAAGTGATTATTTTTTCACTACCTAAATTTAAATTGATAAATTTACTATTTCAATATTATAAGTTATAGATGCTACCAGTTTAATATAATTTTTATATTCACGAATTATTTATCTCTAAAGAAAAATTATACACTGTAAAATATAATCATTTAAAATATATTATTGTCGTTCCCAAACAGTCCAAATATAGGAAGGAATCCTATATATTTATACATATATCTATTTAATTAATAATTATTTATTTTTTCTTAAATTTTGATTCCATAAATCTTTTATTATTGGCCTAAATAATATTATTATAGATATTATTATATTGTCTTAATGTACTTTATATAATTATAATCTCAATTATTAAATAGTTTAATAATTTTTTATTAGGAATTTAATGCAATTAGATAATTTTAATAAATCTAAAAATAAAAAACATGTATTAAAAAAAGAATAATATTTTTCACAACTTCAATAATATTAATAATCTATAACAATATATAATGGCAATACATGAGTTTAGTGTCCAAATTTTTTTTCCAGTATTACCCTCTCTAATTAACTTCTCCACTTAATGTCAGTTATCTCTGAAAAACTCTCATTACTCCACTTGGCCACTTGACGTACCTGTCACCTCTTGACAGTGTATTATGGTTGTTAATTGTTCCCTTAAAAAATTTACGCTATTAATTTAATATTTGAATTTTTTTATTATGGTACTATTTTAATGTACTCTAAATTTTTATTATGTATTTATAATTTTGATAAAAATCATTCTTAAAAGAAATATTAATCTTATTTTTTAATTTTTTTTGTCCAGATAATATTAAATTATTTATATTAAAAGATTTACGAAATTCAAAAAATATTATTTATATGTTAAAAATCTGTTTTTAGATATTCAAGTATTAGAATTGGTCCAAATAACATTGGTTAGTTGTGTATATATATTCCATTAGTTTGTTAATTTTATCTTTTGAATTATTTTTTATTATTGTACTATTTTAATGTACTCTAATTTTTTATTGTGTATTTATAATTTTAAAAATAATCATTAGAAGAAATATTAATTTTATCTCTTAAATTTTTTACTTTGACAATATTAACTAATTTATATTAAAATATTTAGATAATTCCAAAACTATTATTTATACTATAACAAAATAACAATATACAAAGAAAATATGGGAGTTTGATGTTCAATTTTTTTTATTCAGTGAGTTCTACTTGACAGTTGTTGTATAAAATATTTATTTAAAAATATTGGTAATTTTTTATTTAATTTATACGGTAAATAATAATTTTTTATGTAATTTTATTTTATTTAATATCAAATAAATTTAGATTTGAATTTTTTTTTATTCTTTTCGAATTGAAATAGTCCCATTGCATAATCGACAACTTTGATTTCTATTATAATAACTATTTTTTCTATTATTTTCTATTTACTATTTTTTTTATTTTTGTCATAATAACTATTTTTTTATCTATACCAATATAGAATGGGATAGAAAAGTTTGGTATCCAATTTCTTCTCCCTATTTTATCCCTATTTTTTTATTTTTGTTACACACTGAATTCAATATAACAAACTGTTACTACGTTTTCAATTTTTTATTTTTTATAAAAAAAGAATTTATCTCACGACAGAGTATTAAACTGATTCATTTTCAACCCACGATATATTTTAAAACTGATTTACTTTCAACAAAAAACTGCTCCCACTACGTACTAAATTTAAAAACTGAAACCCCAACAGAATTAAATACTTTTTCACTTTCAATTTTGGTATCGCAAACCTTTTTCTTCTCTGCATTTTGCTATGTTTCTGACAAATAAAAATGGAAACTTCACAAAATCAACAATCCTAGGCGAAGAAGACAACATGATCGAAGAACAAAGACAACAACTTATTGGGAAATGATTCGACAAGAAAAATAAGTTGCCATATCAACTGACTCCAATTCCAACTCCAGTGCCAAACACAGGTAGATGTAGTCGAATAACTACAAACATAGGAGTAGTAGCCCGATTGACTATAATTAGAAGAACTACCACCCATCATTAATTTGATACCGGTAATACGATAACTAATTTTCTTTGTTATGAATTCAATTAGTTTTTAATAATTCTATTTTACTTTTGAAACATACAGGAATGGAAGTGCATGACAATGAAACTTTTACCGTTAACAGCAACACGTGTTCTTTTATCTTATTTTCATTCTATATTTCACTAATAGTTGTAGAAACCGTAACCTCTCCTTCAATTCTTTATTCCAATAATTTATCCATTTAATTAATTTTATCCATTTTCAATTTTTCTTACTTCTCTTTCCAAGTCTGAATGTACTTCTCTGTATGTAACAATTATTTGGATGAGTTTTTGTAATTTTTTGAACTAGATAATAACTATGCCAAATGTTGATTTTCGACGCCATGTATGAAAGGAGGAAAAAAATAATTAGGGGTGATAAATAATTTTTTATGGATCTTATCGTTTTATTTTGGATATATTCTTTATGTGAGTACTTTATACCAAGTTTGATCTCATTATTCAATTTTTAGTGCTTCTCCTCTCACCATTAGGTGCACTCTTATTATTTATGTTGTCATCATTCTTCTTCCTTGAATATCGTCATTGTATTGTCTCCATCTTTTCCTCGCTTTCATTTACTACCATTGCAAATTTTATACCATTTTACTACGTATATTAATTTCACGCATAACTTTCACCTTCATTTTCCTTTCTCTTCGGTTTGCTTACTAAATTGTATTCATTCTTATATATTTTTAATCTGTCTTTCACATACAAACTTTTCTCTTATCAATTTAATTTTAAAAAATATTATTTTTTTATCTGATATTTATTTTTTAATTTTTTTTGACATGTATATACCTATCAATAATGAACTGAAGAACTCTCATAAATTATTTTGTTAACTCATTCTTATATATTTTTAATTTGTCTTTCACATACAAAGTGATGAACAAATATGAGAGCTGCCATAATGGTATTATGGTAATTGATTGCGGTTGTGGTTAATAGAAGAAGAAGAAAAAAATAAAACAAGACAACATAAAGTGAACGGTAAGACAATAATACTAATAGTTATCCATGTAAAAAGAATGATAAAAAAAATGATAGTGTATAATATGATGAGATGATATAATCAAAATAAAAGTTAATAATTTTAAAATAATAATAAAATAAAAAATAATTAAAGATGTTTAATATAAGATTAAAAAAATATTTTTTTATCTATTTGAATTATACATAAAAATAAAGAGTCTTTTGAATATAAATTTTTAAATTTGCTTCAAATTAAATAAGATTGAGAAAATAAATAAATTTAATATATAAATAACTAATTTGTAAACCATGTTAGTAAATCTTTATCTTAATTTTAGTATACATAATAATAATAATATAACGTTTTACCTTTTTAATTTAAATTTAATTATTTTATATTTTTACATATCTTAAATAATATAAAATATTTTATGTTTTTATAATTAATTTTTATTTATTGATATTAAATTGATAATTTTAAAAATAAAAAAATAAAATATTTTTTTAACTCAATAAAAAAGCGGCTGAATAGGCATTTGCTTTTTTATTGTTTTCAAAAAATTAATTTTATTTTTTTATTAATATATCATCCACTCTTCAAATTTATTAGATAAGTATTTTTTATGTTAATGTTGATGTGACTTTATTTATATCATATTTTATTAAAATTAAAATTACTATAAACCAAAATATAATTCAAAAAATAATGATAATAACATTATTCTGATTCAAAAAGAGTATATATAAACCAAAATACATGTTAGTTATTTACAAAAGATAATTTTTACTTAAATGTTAGATAAAAATACTATT
>NC_029775.3:60638693-60640175 GCF_000817695.3 Arachis duranensis | reverse complement strand
CTATTGATCAAGATTTGAGAGATTGAATTGCAAGAAATTGTGATTCAATCACTTAAGATTGCCAAGGAGATCAATGAGTGCATTGATTGAGGAAGAGATGAAAATGAAATTGATCCGGAGAATGCAACATCTCCTAAGCCCAATGAACTCCTCATTTCTGATTGTACCCATTCTCTTTATTTTCTGTAATTTACTTTTATGAGCAATTCCCCCATTCCCAGTTACAATTCTGCTATTTACTTTCAGTCATTTACTTTCCTGCCATTTTAATTTCTGTAATTATCAACTCTATTCATGGATTCGTTCATCTAGATCATTCCTCTAATTAAAGTTGCTTGATCAATCAATTCCTGTGGGATTCGACCTCAATCTATTGTGAGTTTTTACTTGACGACAAATTCGGTACACTTGCCGAATAGGAATTTGTTGAGAGACAAGTTTTACCCTGATCACCCTTCATTGGTGAAATATTGCTCTAGCAACCAGAGAACTTACTTGACAGAGGTTTAACCTCTAATGTATAATTTATCTTTTTAACTCAGTTGTTTCTTAATAAAAAGCACACAAGGTTTCTGCATGCATTCAATTTGTCGAAGTAAGCAAAGAACTAAGTTTGGTGTTCACACACCAAATTAAGTTCAGAAGCTCACAAGCACATATGCATGCTAACCCTTTTCAAGTGCTTGGGGAAACAAGCAACTCTCAGTAGTGTTGCAGAAATTCAATCAATCTCAGGAAATGATCATACCTCATCATCCAAGGAAACAGACAAGGATGCAAATGCTAGGATGAGAATACCAAGGAAGACATCATGAGGTTGTATCAAACTATCTCGAAATGCAGAACTCTAATTGAAAAATGATTGAATAAAACCTTCATACTCTGCTTGTTCCTTTTTATTCACACCCAAGCGTGCTAGTCTAATGTCCGTTCTGCATGTTCATCTTTCTTACTTGTATGCTTGTCCTTTAAGTTAATCAAAAAGAAAATGCTATGAAAAGAACAAGAGTGGAGTTATTTTGTGAAGTAGGTTCTGAATGTTTGTGGTAGGATGATTAGTAAGCTAAGTTGGTTCACCAAACAAGGAAAGAAGGCAACTATCTACCCTGAATCCTATACTTGAAACACATCCTATGAGACTAACTAAATAATAAGATCCCAATAAGAAAAGAGAAAGAGCAATAAAAGTGAAAAGGAAAGAAACACAATAAGAAACAATGCTAGGCACCAAGGTTTTTAAGATTGAGGCATGTGTCTATGGTGTTCATGTGCAAGGGATATGTTTGGATAAATAAGCTCTTAGGGGTGCCTCATCACTTGGTAACTTGGATTAACTAATCCAGGATTATCAGCTGAAAGTCCACTATCAAGAGTGACCTTTGCTATAAAACACTTAGTAACCCAAAGAGGTCCTGGACACCAAGGTCTCAAGAAAGAAAAATAACAAACCATGTGCCTGTGGTGTGTATGTATGAGGGAAAG
>NC_029775.3:60626250-60638640 GCF_000817695.3 Arachis duranensis | reverse complement strand
TAAAGAATCGCCCTCTTACAGAGCACTTAGCCAAAAGAAGAATGTAATAAACCTTGGAAAATAAGGAAGGATCAACAATTAAGAAGTCTCAAAGGATGTAATCAAGAGAGTGACCAAGGACTTGATAAAGGCTTGAAACCTAGTAAAGGAAAGAACCTAAGTTGCTACGCATGAAACCCCATAAACCAGGAATTCTACTTCTATATTATCTTCTTGCTCTTTCATTCATTCTTCCTATGTTTCAGTACTTGCTTAGGGACAAGCAAGCTTTAAGTTTGGTGTTGTGATGCCAAGGCATCTAGGCCAGTTTCACTGACCTTTTCTTTACTGTTTTAAGGTAGTTTCATGCATTTTCTTAGTGAATAAGGCAAGTTTTGGATGAAAATACACTTACACCTTGATTCAAGCAATTATTGTGAATTTCACATGATTTCATGAGGATTTTGCTAGAATTGAATGATAAATTGATGATGCATAATCTCATGACTTTGGCTAGAGCTTTGATGCACTTTATTTTCTTGATTTCAAGACAAAGGAAGCAAGGAAGAACCACGTTAGTACTCACGTTAATCTAGTTAACGTGACCACTAACGTGGAATGGTAAATAGCTTGCAACGTTAAGGAGAAATGTGATCACGAATAACGCCCACGAAGCCATCATAAGCCCACGTTAATTGTCACGTTAACTAAGTTAACGTGGTAGTTAACGTGGAGACAAAAGAAAGCTCCAACGTTAGTGGTAAACGTGAACACCACTAACGTTCCAAGATTTGGCAATGAGCCACGTTAAGAGTCACGTTAACTTAGTTAACGTGAACTCTAACATGGAAAGAGAGGAACAATGCCAACGTTAGTGACACTCACCTTTGTCACTAACGTTGGATCAACTAGCATTGCCCACGTTAGTGGTCACGTTAAGACCACTAACGTGAAAGTTAACGTAGAACTGAGATTGATGAGCCAACGTTAGTGACACTCACCTTTGTCACTAGCGTTGGAAGATGGCATTACTACCACGTTAGTGGCCACGTTAACTTAGTTAACTTGAGCTCTAACATGGAGAGTAGGGGCACTTTGAGCGTTAGTGACAAAGGTAAGTGTCACTAACGCTCTCGAAGGTGAGGCATAACCACGTTAAGAGCCACGTTAGTTACACTAATGTGAACTCTAACGTAGGGACAAAGGGCATAAGGCAACGTTAATGGGAAAGGTGAGTCCCAATAACACTTGCGAAGGGTTATAAGCCAACGTTATTGGGAAAGGTGAGTCCCGATAACGCTAGCAAATATTTACAAGGCAACGTTAGTGGTCACGTTAGTGCCACTAACGTTGGAGTTAACGTAGGCTATATGGGGTTGGAACGTTAGTGAAAATTGTGATTGCTGATGTGTGGAAAACAATCCAACACAAAACTCACCGGCAAGTGTACCGGGTCGCATCAAGTAATAAAAACTCACGGGAGTGAGGTCGATCCCACATGGATTGAAGGATTGAGCAATTTTAGTTTAGTGGTTGATTTAGTCAAGCAAATCAAGTATTGGTTGAGTGGTTTATCTTTAACAGCAGCTAAATTGCTTGGGATGTAAAGGGAGAGGGGAGAATTGCAGTAAATTAAAGAGCAGGAAAGTAAATTTGCTGAATCTTAAAGAACAAGAAATTAAATGACTGAAACTTAAAGTGCAAGAAATGTAAACTGCAGCAACTTAAAATGCAAGAAATGTAAATTGCTTGAATGGAAAAGGGGAGTTGAGGATTGGGAATTCAGAATTTCAGCAAGGGAAAGTAAATTGCAGCAATTAATAAAGTAGAAGATGACTTGGAAGTAACTAAAATTCAAACAGGAAATGAAATTAAATTGCAGCAGGGTTCACAGAAAAACCAAATAGGAAAATGGGATCTCAGGACTCAAGAGACTAGAAAGCAAAGTCTAGATCTCAATTGCCTTCCCAGATCCAAGTTCACAAAGCAATTAACAAGAAATTGAAGAAGAAGCAGTAAAGGAATTTAAATTGAACTCAATTATGCAGAAGAGGAATTAAAGAGATTTTGAATGGAGATTGAGACAGAATTTCCTCAATTCTTCACACCCAAAACTCAAAACAAGAAAAGTAAAAATTGCCCAAGCCCTAATTACATCAAACTATCTCCTATTTATATACTTTCTATTCTTGGATTTTGGAATTTGGATGGGCTTTTGATTTGGTGAAGAAATGAATTTTATTGGATTTTTAATCCAATTTTAGCCCATGAAGAAAGTAGCTCCCAGGAGGCTACCCTGCCCTTGTGGAGGGCAGGGCAGAAAATTGTGCATCTGGCCCATGGTGCGTGCGTGTGGTGCGTTGGTGTGTGCAGGATGCTGCTCTGCCCTCGCGGAGGGCAGGGCAGAACTTTTTTGTGTGCCAGATTGATGCCTGTGCGTGCTGCTGGTGCTGCCGAACCGTCCCTTGGTGCGCCAGAATGGTGCGCCTGTGTGCATCACCAAAATGCTGCCCTGCCCTCGCGGAGGGCAGGGCAATGTTTCCAAATTGAAGCCCCGTGTTCGATCCTTGTGTGACGCGCACGCTACTTCTTTTCTTTGATTTTCTTGGCACCAAAGTAAGGCTTAGTTTCTTGTTTCCTCATGGTTCCGTGTTCGACTCTTGTGGCAAGCAATGGTGAACTTTTTCTTTGAATTTCTCCCTTTGGTGAGCCCGATACTGCCCTTGAGGAGGGCAGGGCAATGTTTTTACTTTCCTTGATCCAAGGCACAAATTTGTGCTCTGCCCTTGTCGTGGCCAGGGCAGCGTTGCCTCTCTTGGCTTGTTTGCTCATGTTGCCCTCCTAGAGGGCAGTGTGCCCTTGTGGAGGGCAATGCTTGCTCTCCTCCTTTATGTGCCATGCCTTTTTCTCCTTGGGCCACGCTTCCTTAAGCCACGCTTCCTCTTTTCTTCTTTTCTTCACCTGTAATAAACCAAAACAACTACTCAAAGTATCACTAAATTCACAAGGCTTATAAATCAATTAAAATTCAATCAAAATTAGCTTAAACCTCATGAGTTAGCATCAATTTAATGGTAGTTGCTTGATCTAAAGAAGTTATGTATTTTCACTCCAAATCACTTACTTAGGATGCAAGAAAGTGCATAAAGACTAATAAAACAAGTGAAATTAGCTTGAAAAATGGGTATATGATGACTTGTCATCAATTTCCACTAACGTTCTCGAACCCACAATGTCACTTAACGTTAACTTCGCTAACGCCCATGCCTAATTCATACTTCTCTGCAAGCTGGGCCCACTAAAGATTGGAACTGCTTCAACTCAAGATCCAAAGCCCACATCCAAGACTTGAAGAACTCACTAGAAGATCAAGAGGAGTAGTATATATAGGAGTAGTTTTGAACTATAGAGGAGCTTGGCACGTTGGAGAACTACTCTCTGTATATTTACTTTTCTGCACTTTTAGCTGGGATGTATTATTTTCTGCCATTTTCCATTTCTAGAGCTATGAACAACTAAACCCCTTTCATTGGGTTAGGGAGCTCTGTTGTAATTTGATGGATCAATTATAGTTTTCATTCTCTTCTTCTTTCTTCTCTTTTGATTTTGCTAGAAAGCTTTCAATCATAATTCAATTTGTTAGTTGTCTTGGAAAAGAAACTCTCCATAATTGGATCTCCTCTGAGCCTTAGAAAAGGGATGAGGAGATCATGCTAGAAATACTTTCTCATGTTGGACAAATTAGGGTCTGGGCAGAAATAGTGACATGTAATCCTCCCAACACTTTGATTTGGAAATACATGTGGTATAATCAGTGACCATACTTCATCTCTTCCCATGAGCAATTAGATCAAATAAATGGGCAATTGTTCAAGCTTAGAGAGATTGGATTACCAAGGAATTGGAATCTAATCACCTAAGATTGCTAAGGAGATCAATAGATGCATTGATTGAGGATGAAATGAAAATGAACTTGATCCGGAGAATACAATATCTCCTGAGCCCAATGAATTCCCCATTTCTGATCTTACCCATTCTCTTTATTTTCTGTCATTTATTTTCATGCTCATTACCCCAAATCCCCATTTAAGATTTTGCACTTTATTTTCTGCTATTTACTTTTCCACCATTTAATTTTCTGCAATTCTCAAACTGCACTCTATTTAGCCCAACTAGCATACTCTTCCAACTAAAGTTGCTTGACCAATCAATCCCTGTGGGATTCGACCTTACTCTATTGTGAGTTTTTACTTGATGACAAATTCGGTATACTAGCCGAAGGAAAATTTGTTGAGAGACAAGTTTTTACGCATCAAGCATATGAGAATGCAAAGATCTACAAAGAGAACACAAAAATATGGCATGATCAAAAGACAGCAAGGAGGGAGTTCACTATAGGACAAAAGGTGTTATTGTACAATTCTAGAGTTAGGTTCTTCCCTAGGAAGGTTAAGTCTAGATGGTCTGGACCCTTCACCATCATCAAGGTGTACCCGTATGGTCAAGTGGAGCTCTGGAGGACAAAACACAGAGAACATTCACTGCAAATGGCCATAGACTCAAGCATTACCTGGGGGACTCACAGGATGAAAAGAGAGTGAGCTACCACCTCAACTGAAAAAGGAGGAACGTCAAGCTACTGACGATAAAGAAGTGCTGGTTGGGAGGCAACCCAACACTTTATATCCTTTTGATTTATTACTTTATTAGAAGTATATTATGAATATTAGCATAGGAAGTTAATTTCAGTTTTGATAGTTAAGATAGCTTTGTGAGTTAACTTGTCTCCTATTTTTGGAAGTGCGGTTGGATGAAAGCATTTACTGATGATGATGGGTGATTGGGCTAAGAACTAGCTAAGTTAAGTTTGGTGTGGCCACTCACCAACTTGGTATAGGCTTACAACCATTTGGATAAATTAAATTTTTAAGGAGTAAGCCCAGAGATTAAGTTTGGTGTGGCCACCACCATACGAGAATCAATCAGCAAGCCCAATACCACTCAATTTGGAAGCATTTAATACATTGGTGGAGGCTTGCATGAGAATTTTAATGTGTTCAGGGGAGATTAAAAGCAAAGAATGTGAAAGGATTGGAATTACTTCTTCCCCATGAACACATTAAAAACCCAATGATGAACCCAATTTATTGAAATGCAAATGAATTAAGTTTTGTGTCCCAAGGGACACCCATCAGTTGCAACTCCATTCACTAGCATTGAAAAGGAATGCGGAGGATCATTTTGTCATTACTGATAGGGTTTTCGGTTTTCTTTTTTCAGGAGATTGAATGGGGCCCACTTGATAGATAATAAGGAGGTCAAATTGTACTTACACTTTGGAATGTCAGAGGGCACAATGGGATAAGGGTTGGTGCCTCTTCCCACGCTAGGTGCCACTCCCCAAGTGGAAAACATTGAATTCCCTTCTTTTCCCACCATTCCAACCACATCATTCACTCCTATAAATCCCCTACCCTTCCCATTCCCTCCAACTTCAGAACCCATTCCATACACAAAACAAACTCACAGAGACCTTTCTTTTATTTTTCTTTTCTTTTCTCGTTCTTCTTTCTCTCTATCTTTCTACTTGATTGGGACAATCAAGTGCTAAGTTTGGTGTTGGGGCAAAACTTTATTTTGCTTGTGTTTCTTTGCAACACTCCATTAATATCTCAGAACCCTCAAACACCCTTTCTCTCTCCACCCAATGGCACCACCAAGATCATCAACCTGGAAGAAAAGAAAGACCAAGGAATCAACCTCAGGTTCCTCAAGCTCAAACTTCAATGAGTACAAATTCCTCTCAGCATTCAACCAAAACCAATTCTATGGTTGGGTGAGTGAGAGGGAGATCATCCCAGAGGTCGGCTTTCAACTAGGAAGGAATCAACACCTTGAGATCAACAGTAAGATCAACAACAGGGGCTGGGCACTCTTCTGCAACCCACCAAAGAAAGTGGTGGAAGGAGTGGTAAGGGAGTTTTATGCCAATGCCGTGCCACAGCCAGGGCAAACTTATGGGTATATTAGCTATGTGAGGGGAAAGTCCATTGACTAGAGTCCCTCTAACATAGAAAGGGTGCTGATGGTGAAAAGGATCAACTCCACTCGGAGTTTTGAGGAGAGGATGAAGCAACCAGACCCAGGATTTGATGAAATCCTGAATGAAATCTGTGTACTAAATATGCAGTGGATCAATGACAAAGATGGAAAACCCAACCAGCTTAGGAAAAGGGACTTGAGCCCCCAAGCTAGGGGGTGGTTAGACTTTGTGAGAAGATCTTTGATCCCTACATCAAACACATATGAGGTGACCAAGGAGAGGGCTGTACTTATATATAGTATAATAAAGGGAGAGGATGTGAATGTTGGGGAGTTGATTGCCAACAACGTTAACAACATACTGAAAAGCACTAACGAGAGCACAAGATTGGCTTTCCCCAGCATCATACAAGAGCTATGTGATGATGCTAGAGTTGAGAAGGTGATTGATGAGGTGTTGGTGAAGCAAGATAAGCCTATAACTGCCAAGAAGATAACCAAGGTGTTTGCCGTCAATCCACTTCAAAGGGCTAGAGAGCATAGAGCTTATGCTCATGTGCCACAACTATAACAACGAGAGGAAGAGGAGGCAGAGGAGCAACCAAAATTTCTAGCACTTCAACCACCACCATACCAACAATACCAACAATTTTTTGAAGGAATAAACTGGGAGCAGCTGCAAGGAGATGTGCACCAAATGAAGGGAGATCTGCATCAATTGAGAAAAGATGTCAACCAATTTCAAAGTAGCCATAGGGAGCAATAGAATGAAGTGAATGAGAAGATACATAACCTCCAAGGAAGTTTTGAGCAAGCAAGGAAGAAGCAACAAGAGGATTTCGATTGGGGTGAGGTGCGAAGTGCACTTAACAAGGTGGTGGAGCAAAACAAATGGCAGCAGAGGAACTTTGCTGAGTTCAGGCATCTCTATGATGCCCAGACCATTTCAATGAGACAATATGATATCAACACATAAGCGAAGCTGAATCACTTGTGTAATGCTGTAGCCGCCATCAACCCCGGATACCCAACTTTCATGCAAGGGCTAGAGAAATTGAGTGCTAGACAAGAGGAGATCCTAGCTAAGCATAAGTAGGATGAAAGAGATTATATGGTAAGGCTGGGATTCTGGAAGCCCAAGGACAAGAAAGCACAAGAAGGATCCTCCAAAAAGGATGGAGATGACTCCTCCCCCTCCAAGAAGAAGGACAAAGGCAAGGGGCCAATGAACTAAAGAAGCTGCATAAGGTTGTTGAGTTCCATAGTTGACATTTCTCAAATTTCTGAATTCTGTTTAAGTTTTTGTTTGATCACTTTATAATAATGTTAGGATAGTTTATGTTTTATTTTGCTTGAAGTCTTTTGTGAGTCCTTTAATATGCAAGAAAGAAAATGTAGTGATAACTGGAGTCTTTATTTACATCAATAAAGTAGAGTTTGTCTCCATAAGAATTGTTGTGAGTATGTAAGAACAAGAGTAAATGTGATTAAGACCAAGAAAGCTTATTCAAAAGAACTAAGGAACAAAAGACTAAGTGAAGAACCTTGAATGAAGTAAAAAGAAAATGAGTCATGAAAGATAACTAGTCCTAGGAGGCATGACAAGTAGAAGTTGAGGGGTGTTCCTTGACTATCTATAGAACCAAGAAGTAGTAAGCAACAAAGATCCAAGGCTCTGAGCATTAACTACTAGGGAGGGAAGAGAAAAAATGAAAAACTCAGAAAGAGTTAGAAACCCTAGTAGATGCTTGTGGTGAAGATGTGTCAAGAAGAGGCTTGGGCAAGTAAATTCTTAGGTGTGTTTCAACACCTAGCACCCTAAAGCCAACTGGCTTGGGAGTGTTGATTGAAAGCCCAACTAAAGGGTTGTCTTGAGACAAAACACTTAGAGTCGTGGTCAATAAACAGAAAAGAAGCACAAAAGAGGAAGAAAAAAAAAGAGTTAACCCTTACTACTTTAAGGTGACAATCAATGAAAAGGACCCCTAAGACACATACTTGGAAAAATCCTTAAGGATTTAGGAGCTCTTTGTGATATTCAAAGCATTCATGCATGTGTTGAGCACTTAGTCCAAATCTTAATATATTGCATCCATTCAAGGTCAAGTCTCAATTCCCCAAAAAGACCACTCACATTGATTTGCTTGGGACAAGCAAAGCTTAAGTTTGGTGTTGTGATGACTTACATCATCTACCCTCTTTCTTGCATAAAAAGAACCATAAAAGAGGCATAATCTCATTTGATCATTGCAATTCATGCCTTAATTGATGAATATCATAGTACATTGCTTTGAAATGAGTTTGTGCTGAATTTCAGGTGGAGAAGACATCAAAAATGGGAAAGAAAACAACAAAACAAGTGGGGCGTGTAAAGCAGGCGTGCCACTTGGAACAAACACCACAAAATTGTATTAGCGTGACACGCCAGAAGCTGGGCGTGGCACGCTGGTACAACATTCTAGAGAGCAAAAATGAAGACCATCAAATGGGCGTGGCACGCCAGGAGCAGGGTGTGGCACGTCAATTCGTTACTAGAAGAACCATCACTATGGCGTGCCACTTTATGTCGAAGGCGTGGCACGCCAACCCCAGAGTTCACTTGGGCGTGCCACTTGAGGACCAAGGCGTGGCACACCAAGCCTGAGAGACCGACAATTGAATGGGCATGCCACTTGAGTAACAAGGCGTGGCATGCCAGTGAACAAGGAGACAATGCAAAAGCTGGGCGTGCCACTTGGTATTGAAGGCGTGGCACTCCAGCTCAAGAAGTCCCACTAAGGCGTGCTACTTGAGTGATGAGATGTGGCACGTCAGCACCTAAAGAGGCCAAATAAAGCTGGGCGTGCCACTTGGTATCGAAGGCATGGCACCCCAGCTCAATCATCTCACTTTGGCGTGCCACTTGAACATCCAAGCGTGGCACGCCAACCTCTGGGACCATGACAAATGAAGGGCGTGACACGCCAGTCTCATGGCGTGGCACACTGGTAGTGTTTTCCATAGGAGGAATTAAAGGGCCAGTGAACTCAGGCATGGCACCTTGGAGATGAGGCGTGGCATGCCAGCAATATGATGGAGCAAATGAAGGACGTGACATGCCAGTCTCATGGCGTGGCACGCTGGTAGTATTTTCCAGAGAGGAAGAAGAGGAGCCAATGAACTCAGGCGTGCCACTTGGATAACGAGGCATGGCACGCCATCAAGAGTGTAAAGTTTTAAGAAGGGCGTGGCACGCTAGTCCCTGGGCGTGCCACGCTGGTACAAACTTCAAGTAGCATGGAGATAAGGAAGATGACCTTGGGCATGCCACTTGGTGTCGAAGGTGTGGCAAGCCAGGTTACTTGGCCTTTTAAAATGTCCTGGGCGTGCCACTTTAGCTAGAAGGCATGGCACGCTAGGGGTTAAACAGAGGATGGCATGCCACTTGAATGAAGAGGCGTGGCACGCCAAATCAGAAACAGAAGGAGCGTGACATGCCAGAGAAGCGCCAGTCACACGCCAGCTGGAAGATCACATTTGTTGAGTTTCTTTTCCCTCCAAATTGTAATTTTCTTTACTTTTGTAATTTTCCTTTTTTTTTTCTAGATCTAGAAGTAGTATAAATACCCTTAGAAGTATTGTAAAAGGGTTAGCAAGTCACAGAGATTAGTTCTGAGGATTTCACTTTTACTTTCCACACTTCATCTCTTCCATCTTTTGTACTTTCTCTCTGAGCTATGAGTAGCTGAATTCCCTCTCATTGAGAGAGGGAGCTCTTTGTACTTGATGGATTAATGATAGTGAATTTCTTCCTCTCTTCATCTTTTCTTTGATTTGCTATAAGGAATTTTGATTTTCATGCTTATTGTTCAATTAACTTAGAAAAGGGATAAAATGCAAGATGGGTTTCATGGGAACCTTGGAAAAGGAAGCATGAAACCATGCTAGAAATCCCTTCTCACACTTGAGTAGAATCTAGGTTTTGGTGTTTGGATATGGTGACATACAATAATCAGGGACCAAGCATATCTCTCTTCATGAGCAATTAGACCAAGGAATTGGCTATTGATCAAGATCTGAGAGATTGAGTCACCAAGGGATTGGGGCTCAATCAATCATGATTGCCAAGAGGTCAATGAGTTGCATAATTGAAGAGGATATGAGCTGAATTTAATCCAAAGAGACAATATCTCCTGATCTCAATGAATTCCCCCATTATTATCTTTCTCATTCTTTTATAGCTTTACTTACATTCTGCAAAATCCCATTCCCCTTTACATTCCTGTTATTTCCATTTCTGCATTTTATTGCTTTCTTTTATTCCTTTGCCATTTATGTTCTTGCCATTTATAGTTATGCACTTACAACTTATCATGTTGAGCTTGACTAATTCACCAATTGATTAAAATTGCTCAAATCTACCAATCTCTGTGGATACAATCCCATTCCACTGTGGGTTAATACTTGGCGATAATTTTGGTGCGCTTGCCAAGAGCGGATTCATCAATATTATTAGGGGGAGTGAATTCCAAACTCATCAGAAAGCAAAATAAAATGACAAGAAATATAAAATCTAATACTACCAAATGCAAAGAAATAACAATGACAAAGCAATTAAACAATAAAGGAACATAAATCATTGATGAGCGGATAATTTATACGCTTTTTGGCATTGTTTTTAGTATGTTTTTAGTATGTTTTAGTTAGTTTTTATTATATTTTTATTAGTTTTTAGTTAAAATTCACTTTTCTGGACTTTACTATGAGTTTGTGTGTTTTTCTGTGATTTCAGGTATTTTCTGGCTGAAATTGAGGGACTTGAGCAAAAATCTGATTCAGAGACTGAAAAGGACTGCAGATGCTGTTGGAAAGTAGACATCCTGGGCTTTCTAGCAATGTATAATAGTCCATACTTTGCCCAAGAATGGGAGTTAAACGCCGGAACTGGCACAAGAATGGGAGTTAAACGCCCAAACTGGCACAAAAGCTGGCGTTTAACTCCAAGAAGAGTCTCTACATGAAAATGCTTCAATGCTCAGCCTAAGCACACACTAAGTGGGCCCAGAAGTGGATTTTTATGTAATTTACTCATCTTTGTAAACCCTAGGCTACTAGTTCTCTACAAATAGGACCTTTTACTATTGTATTCTGATCTTGATAGCTATCTTTGAGGAGTCTTATGCTATCTTAGATCATGGGGGCTGGCCTCTCGGCCATGCCTAGACCTTGTTCTTATGTATTTTCAACGGTAGAGTTTCTACACACCATAGATTAAGGTGTGGAGCTTTGCTGTACCCCGAGTATTAATGCAATTATTATTGTTCTTCTATTCAATTCAGCTTATTCTTGTTCTAAGATATCACTTGTTCCTCAACTTGATGAATGTGATGATCTGTGACACTCATCATCATTCTCACCTATGAACGTGTGCTTGACAACCACCTCCGTTCTACCTTAGATTGAGTGAATATCTCTTGGATCCCTTAATCGGAATCTTTGTGGTATAAGCTAGAATTGATGGCGGCATTCAAGAGAATCCGGAAGGTCTAAACCTTGTCTATGATATTCTGAGTAGGATTCAAGGATTGAATGACTGTGACGAGCTTCAAACTCACGATTGTGCGGCGTTAGTGACAGACGCAAAAGAATCACTGGATTCTATTCCGACATGATCGAGAACCGACAACTGAATGGCCGTGCTGTGACAGAGTGCGTTGAACATTTTCACTGAGAGGACGGGACTGTAGCCATTGACAACAGTGATGCCCAACATACAGCTTGCCATGGAAAGGAGTAAGAAGGATTGGATGAAGACAGTAAGAAATGTAGAGAGACGGAAGGGACAAAGCATCTCCATACGTTTATCTGAAATTCTCACCAATGAGTTGCATAAGTATCTCTATCTTTATTTTATGCTTTATTCATAAATCATTCATAACCATTTGAATCTGCCTGACTGAGATTTACAAGATGACCATAGCTTGCTTCATACCAACAATCTCCGTGGGATTGACCCTTACTCGCGTAAGGTTTATTACTTGGACGACCCAGTGCACTTGCTGGTTTGTTGTGCGAAGTTGTGATAAAGAGTTGAGATTGCAATTGAGCGTACCATGTTGATGGCGCCATTGATGATCACAATTTCGTGCACCAAGTTTTTGGTGCCGTTGCCGGGGAATTAAATGTCTACAGTTTCGCATTTGTTCCCTGCAATAACAGTGCCAAGTTTTGATCTGGCAACAACACCAAGTTTTTGGCGCCGTTGCCAGGGATTGTTTGAGTTTGGACAACTGACGGTTCATCTTGTTCCTTAGATTAGTTATTTTTCAGAATTTTTAAGAATGAATTCTAGTGTTTCAAGGTGATGTTCTTATCATCACCAAAGCTGAT
>NC_029775.3:60622080-60626113 GCF_000817695.3 Arachis duranensis | reverse complement strand
TTACAAAATCGAAAAAACCAAAAATATTTCTTGTTTGAGTCTAGTGTCTCATTTTAAGTTTGGTGTCAATTGCATGTTTCTGTTCTTCTTGCATTTATCATGTGTCTTAATTGATCTTCAAGTTGTTCTTTATGATTTACTTGCTCTGATCTTTAAATTCTCTTGTTTTGTGTGTTTTGTTGTTTCTCATATGCATTCTCAATTTGTTAGTGTCAGTAGTATACAAACTTCTAAGTTTGGTGTCTTGCATGCATTGTTTATTTCATTTTAGTTGCATTTTTATTTTTCCTCATCATTAAAAATCCAAAAAATTTTTAATTTGTGTCTTTTCAAGTCAATAATGCAGAGAATTGAAGATTCAGAACATACAACAGAGGAATTACACAGAAAAAGCTGGGCGTTCAAAACGCCCAGTAAGGGAGGAAAACTGGCGTTTAAACGCCAGCCAGGGTACTTGGCTGGCCATTTAACGCCCAGAAGAGTAGCATTTTGGGCGTTAAATGCCAGAATGGATACCATTCTGGGCGTTTAACGCCGGGATGGCACAAGAGGGGAGAATTTGTTTTCAATTCAAATTTTTTTCAAGTTTTAAAAATTTTTCAAAATCAAATCTTTTTCAAATCATATCTTTTCAATCATATATTTTCAAAATCAATTTCTTTCCACTTTCAAAAATACTTGCTAACAATTAATGATTTGATACGACATTTCAAGTATGTTGCCTTTTCTGTTGAGAAAGGTTTAATGTTTGAATCATATCTTTTCTTGTTAGCCAAGTCATTAATCTTAAAAATCAAATCTTTTTAAACTGTTTTTCAATCATATCTTTTTAAAACCATAACTTTTCAATCATATATTTTTAATCACATCTTTTTCAAGAATAGTTTTCAATCATATCTTTTTGATTTCTAATTTCAAAATCTTTTTCAAAAATCACTTTACTTCTTTCCCAATCATATTTTTCGAAAATCATTCTTCAATTTTTCAAAATGTTTTTAAAATCTTTTTTAATTTATTTTCGAAAATTTCTTCCCCTCTTCTCACATCCTTCTATTTATGGACTAACATGTACAATTCGAACTCTATCTTTCTAAGTTCAAATTCTTCTACCTCTTCATTCTAATTTTCTTTTCATCTGACACCTCAAGGAATCTCTATATTCTGACATAGAGGATTCCATATTTTCTTGTTCTCTTCTCTTTCATATGAGCAGGAGCAAAGACAAAAGCATTCTTGTTGAGGCTGACCCTGAACCTGAAAAGACCCTGAAGCGAAAGCTAAGAGGAAGATAAAGCACAATTCTCTGTAGAGGACCTAATAGAAATCTTCAAAGAAGAAGACATGGCTGCCGAAAACAACAACAATGCCAACAATGCAAGGAAGGTGCTGGGTGACTTTACTGCACCTACTCCCGACTTCTATGGGAGAAGCATCTCTATCCCTGCCATTGGAGCAAACAACTTTGAGCTTAAGCCTCAATTAGTTTCTCTAATGCAACAGAATTGCAAGTTCCATAGAGTTCCATTGGAAGATCCTCGTCAGTTTTTAGCTGAATTCTTGCAAATCTGTGACACTGTCAAGACCAATGGGGTTGACCCTGAGGTCTACAGACTTATGCTATTCCCTTTTGCTGTAAGAGATAGAGTTAGGATATGGTTGGACTCACAACCTAAAGAAAGCCTGAACTCTTGGGAAAAGCTAGTCAATGCCTTCTTGGCAAAGTTCTTTCCACCTCAAAAATTGAGTAAGCTTAGAGTGGAAGTCCAAACCTTCAGACAGAAGGAAGGTCAATCCCTCTATGAAGCTTGGGAAAGATACAAACAATTGATCAGAAAGTGTCCTTCTGTCATGCTTTATGAGTGGAGCATCATAGGTATCTTCTATGATGGTCTGTCTAAACTGTCCAAGATGTCATTGGATATCTCTGCTGGAGGATCTCTTCATCTAAAGAAGACACCTGCAGAAGCTCAAGAACTCATTGAAATGGTTGCAATTAACCAATTCATGTACACTTCTGAAAGGAATCCTGTGAACAATGGGACGAATCAGAAGAAAGGAGTTCTTGAGATTGATACTCTGAATGCCATATTGGCTCAGAACAAAATATTGACTCAGCAAGTCAATATGATTTCTCAAAGTCTGTCTGTAATGCAAGCTGCACCAGGCAGTGCTAAGGACGCTTCATCTGAAGAAGAAGCTTATGATCTTGTGAACCCTTCAATGGAAGAGGTGAATTACATGGGAGAACCCTATGGAAACACCTATAATCTTTCATGGAGAAATCACCCAAATCTCTCATGGAAGGATCAACAGAGACCTCAACAAGGTTTGAATAACAATAATGGTGGAAGAAATAGGTTTAGCAATGGCAAGCCTTTTCCATCATCTTCTCAGCAACAGACAAAGAATTCTAAGCAGGGCCACTCTGACTTAGCAACCATGGTCTCTGATCTAATCAAAACCACTAAAAGTTTCATGACTGAAACAAGGTCCTCCATTAGAAATTTGGAGGCACAAGTGGGAGCAAGAAAGTCACTGAACTCCCTTCTAGCACTCTTCCAAGCAATACAGAAGAGAATCCAAAAGGGGAGTGCAAGGCCATCATCATGGCCGAACTTGGAGAGGAGAAAGAGGCAGTGAGCGCCACTGAGGAAGACCTCAATGGACATCCACTGGCCTCCAATGAGTTCCCTAAGAGGAACCATGGGAATCTGAGGCTCACACAGAGACCATAGAGATTCCATTGGATTTACTTCTGCCATTCATGAGCTCTGATGAGTATTCGTCCTCTGAAGAGGATGAAGATGTCACTGAAGAGCAAGTTGCTAAGTACCTTGGAGCAATCATGAAGCTAAATGACAAGTTATTTGGTAATGAGACTTGGGAGGATGAACCCCCTTTGCTCACCAAAGAACTGGCTGACTTGTCTAGGCAGAAACTACCTCAAAAGAGATAGGACCCTGGGAAGTTCTCAATACCTTGTACAATAGGCACCATGACCTTCAGGAAGGCTCAGTGTGACCTAGGGTCAAGCATAAACCTCATGCCTCTCTCTGTAATGGAGAAGCTAGGGATCTTTGAGATGCAAGCTGCAAGAATCTCACTAGAGATGGCAGACAATTCAAGAAAACAAGCTTATGGACTTATAGAGGATGTTCTGGTAAAAGTTGAAGACCATTACATCCCTGCTGATTTCATAGTCCTAGAGACTGGGAAGTGCATGGATGAATCCATCATCCTTGGCAGACCCTTCCTAGCCACAGCAAAGGCTGTGATTGATGTTGATAGAGGAGAATTGATCATTCAAGTGAATGAAGAATCCATTGTGTTTAAGGCTCAAGGATATCCCTCTGTGACCATGGAGAGGAAGCATGAAGAGCTTCTCTCAAAACAGAGTCAAACAGAGCCCCCACAGTCAAACTCTAAGTTTGGTGTTGGGAGGCCACAACCAACTTCTAAGTTTGGTGTTGAACCCCCACATTCAAACTCTAAGTTTGGTGTTGGGAGGTTCCAACATTGCTCTGAGTATCTGTGAGGCTGACGATTGGATTTTTGACGGTTTAGAATTTCTCAAATAAAATCTCGTCGAAGTATAGTTTCTAAACCAAGCAATAATCCTTTCATACAAAAAGTTGTTTGTCACTAAAACAAACCCCTAAATTTATAAACCGAAGTATTCAAACCTCGGGTCGTTCTCCCTAGGAATTACAATAAAGTGTCTTGTTACTGGTTGTGAGTTATTTTGGGGTTTTTGAGATTATGGACAAGAATTATAAATGGCAAGGGAAATAACCTAACAACTAATAAAGCTCTTGGCAAGATATGAGAACTAGAAGTCCTATCCTAGTTATCCTCCTCAATTGTGATAACAAATTATCCATTACTCCCACTTAGTTAACCTCTAACCATGGAGGAAAGTCAAGTGGATGAATCAATTTGATTCCTCAAATCCTAATCAACTCCTAAAGGAAAGACTAGCTTTAGAGGCATTCAAATCAATTAGCAATCTCTCCAATTATCAATCAACAAAGGA
>NC_029775.3:60614108-60621666 GCF_000817695.3 Arachis duranensis | reverse complement strand
AAGGCTTCTAAAATCGCTGGCCACGTTTTGCTTCAAGTGGACTAGGTGGCAGCAACGGCGCGTGCGCGTACTATGCGCGTGCGCGCCACCATACTTGTAGCAACTATGGCAAATCTTATATCGTTTCGAAGCCCCGGATGTTAGCTTTCCAACCCAACTGGAACCGCATCATTTGGACCTCTATAGCTCAAGTTATGGTCGTTTAAGTGCGAAGAGGTCGGCTTGACAGCTTTCCGGTTCTTTCATTTCTTCATGAGTTCTCCAACTTTTCATGCTTTCTTTCTTCATTCCCTTGATCCAATATTTGCCTCCTAAACCTTAAATCACTTAACAAACATATCAAGGCATCTAATAGAATCAAGGAGAATTAGATTTAGCTATTTTAAGTCCTAAAAAGCACGATTTCACTCTTAAGCACAATTAAGGGAGAAGTTATAAGACCATGCTATTTCAATGGATAAATGTGGGTAAAAGGTCGTAAAATCCCCTAAAATCAATACAAGATAAACCGTCAAATTGGGGTTTGTCAGAGGCTCCATGAGAGCCCACTGTCAAGCTACTGACGTTAAAGAAGCGCTTGTTGGGAGGCAATCCAATGTTATATTTATCTATATTTCCTTTGTTATTTTATGTTTTCTATAGGTTGATGATCATGAGAAGTCACAAAATCAATTGAAAAAGCAAAAATAGCACGAAAAACAAAAAGAAAAATAGCACACCCTGGAGGAAAAACTTGCTGGCGTTTAAACGCCAGTAAGGGCAGCAAATGGGCGTTTAACGCCCAGTCTGGCACCATTCTGGGCGTTTAACGCCAAAAAGGGGCACCAGACTGGTGTTAAACGCCAGGAAAGGGCAAAAAGATGGCATTAAATGCCAGAAATAGGCACCAGTCCGGTGTTTAGCACCAGAATTGGCAGAAGGAGCATTTTTGCTCGCCACTTGGTCCAGGGATGAATTTTCCTTGACACCTCAGGATCTGTGGACCCCACAGGATCCCTACTTACCCCACCACTCTCTCTCTTCTTCACCCATTCACTAATCACCTCAACACCTCTTCCCAAAAAAAACCCCTCACCAATCAAATCCAACTATTCTCTTCACTACTCACATTTATCCTTCATAAAACCCCACCTACCGAACCACAAAGCCACCTCCATCTCCTCTATTTCTTCTTCTTCTTCTCTCGTCTTTCTTCTTTTGCTCGAGGACGAGCAAACCTTCTAAGTTTGGTGTGGTAAAAGCATTGCTTTTTGTTTTTTCATAACCATTTTTGGCATCCAAGGCCGGAGAAACCTCTAGAAAGAGGAAAGGGAAGGCAAAAGCTTCCACCTCCGAGTCATGGGTGATGTGTGGAAAACGATCCAACACAAAACTTACCAACAAGTGTACCGGGTCGCATCAAGTAATAAAATTCACGGGAGTGAGGTCGATCCCACAGGAATTGAAGGATTGAGCAATTTTAGTTTAGTGGTTGATTTAGTCAAGCGAATCAAATATTGGTTGAGTGATTTTGTATCCAACAGTAAGTAAATAGTAGGAAATGTAAAGGGAGAAAGATGAATTGCAGAAATTAAAGAGAACTGAAAGTAAAGATGCTAAATCTTAAAGAGAAAGAAATTAAATGACTGAAACTTAAAGTACAAAAAATGTAAATTGCAGTAACTTAAAGTGCAAGAAATATAAATTGCTTGAATGGAAAAAGGGAGCTGAGGACTGGGAATTCAGAATTTAAGCAAGGGAAATTTAATTGCAACAATTAATAAAGCAGAAGATGAATTGGAAGTAACTAGAATTCAAACAGGAAATGAAATTTAATTGCAAGTAGGGGTTCACAGAAGAACCAAAAGGAAAAAGAGATCTCAGGGCTCCAGAGACTAGATAGCAAAGTCTAGATCTCAATTGCCTTCCCAGATCCAAGTTCACAAAGCAATTAACAAGAAATTAAAGAAAAAGCAGCAAAGAAAATGTAATTGAACTCAATTATGCAGCAAGGAAATTAAAGAGATCTTGAATGGAGATTGAGACAGAAATTCCTCAATTCTTCACACCCAAGACTCAAACAAGAAAAGTAAAAAGTGCTCAAGCAAGAACGAGGAAGAAGA
The DNA here is from genome assembly GCF_000817695.3 of Arachis duranensis. Taxonomy (NCBI): domain Eukaryota; kingdom Viridiplantae; phylum Streptophyta; class Magnoliopsida; order Fabales; family Fabaceae; genus Arachis; species Arachis duranensis. The sequence goes on along the minus strand of NC_029775.3, from coordinate 60,619,564 downwards.
GAGATCAATTCTCCTCCCCAATTCTCTCAAATCTCAGTTCCTAGCTCTCAATGAAGTCTCAAAATTAAAAATCAAAAGAAGGTTCAAAAATCAAAAGTAAAAGGAAAACTTCTAATTACATCAAACTATCTCCTATTCATACACTTTCTATTATTGGATTTTGGAATTTGGATGGGCTTTTGATTTGGTGAAGAAATGAATTCAATTGGATTTTTAATCCAATTTTTAGCCCATGAAAAAGTGGCTTCCAGGAGGCTGCCCTGCCCTTGTGGAGGGCAGAGCAGGAAATGGTGCGTGCGGCTCATTGCGTGCGTGCTTGGTGTGTGTGATGCTGCAGGATGCTGCCCTGCCCTTGTGGAGGGCAGGGCAATGTTGCCAATGGTGAGGTTCCAAGTTCGAAACTTGGTGGAGGCACACGCTGCTTCTTTTTCTTTGGTTTTCTTGGCACCAAAGTAATGCTTAGTTCCTTGCTTCCTCACAGTGCCGTGTTCGATTCTGGGAGAATGAAAGCAAGCCAATTTTTGCTTGATTTTATTGTGCTTGAGCGCTACTCCTTTCCTCTTTGTCATTGGGTTCGAAATCCATAGGAAGCATTATGAAACAATTTCTTTTGAATTGTTCTTGGGTGAAGCCCGATATTGCTCTTGAGGAAGGCAGGGCAGAGTTTTTGCTCCCTTTGGTCCTTGGCATCAAATTGTGCTCTGCCCTTGTTGTGGGCAGGGCAGTGTTGCTTTTCAAAGTTTGGCTCATTATGTTGCTGTCCTGGAGGGCAGTGTGCCCTTGTGGAGGGCAATGTTTGCTTCCTCCTTCCATGCGCCACACTTCTCATCTCTTAGCCACACTTCTTAAGCCACATTTTTCTTCTTTTCTTCCCTTCTTCACCTACAAGAAACCAAAACTACCACTCAAAGTATCTCTAAATTCATAAGGTTTATAATTCATTAAAAATCAATTAATTCTTGCTCAAACCTCATAATTTAGCATCAATTTAATGGTAGTTGCTTGATTTAAAGAAGTTATGCATTTTCATTCCAAATCACTTACTTAGGATGCAAGAAAGTGCATAAAGACTAGTAAAACAAGTGAAATTAGCTTTGAAAAAAGGGTATATGATGACCTGTCATCAATGGGAGATGGAGAGATTCATCTCAAGGGTGCATCAAGACCACTTCTATGAAGTTGTGGCCATGAAGAAGGTGATCGCTGAGGTCCCTTTCAAACTCAAAAAGAGTGAATATCCAGAGATCCGACATGAGATCCGAAGTTACTATAGATCGGGCCATCATGATTCATAGCATCATGATTGGAGAGGAAATAGAAGTTCATGAGGTTATATCCCAAGAGCTTTAGAAGGTGGCGGACAAGTCCTCTACCTTGGCAAGGTTAGCCTTCCCTCATCTCATTTGTCACCTCTGTTATTCAGTCAGAATTGACATAGAGGGAGACATCCTCATTGATGAAGACAAGCCCATCACTAAGAAGAGGATGAAGCAAACAAGGGATCCAACTCACCATGAAATCCCTGAGATACCTTAAGGGATGCACTTTCCTCCACAAAACTATTGGGAGCAAATCAACACCTCCCTAGGAGAATTAAGTTCCAACATGGGACAACTAAGAGTGGAGCACCAAGAACATTCCATTCTCCTCCATGAAATTAGAGAAGATCAAAGAGTCATGAGAGAGGAGCAACAAAGGCAAGGAAGAGACATTGAGGAGCTCAAGCACTCCATAAGATCTTCAAGAGGAAGAACAAGCCGCCACCTTTCTTATGAATGTCTTAGTGTCTATGCCTTAAAGTTATGAATGTCCTATGAATCCATCACCTTTCTTAAATGAAAAATGTTCTTAATTGGAAAAGAGAAGAATTGCATGAATTTTAAATTTTATAACAGATTAATTATTTTGATGTGGTGGCAATACTTTTACTTCTGAATGTATGACTGAACAGTGCATATGTCTTCTGAATTTGTTGTTCATGAATGTGGGCTCTTGAAAGAATGATGAAAAAGGAGACATGTTACTGAGGATCTGAAAAACCATAAAAATGATTCTTGAAGTAAGAAAAAGCATTGAATTAAAAAAAAGAAAAAAAAGAAGAAAAAGAAAAAAATAAAGTTGTGATCAAAGGCAAAAAGACTGTGCTTAAGAACCCTGGACACCTCTAATTGGGGACTCTAGCAAAGCTGAGTCACAATCTGAAAAGGTTCACCCAGTTATATGTCTGTGGCATGTATGTATCCGGTGGTAATACTGGAAGACAGAGCTTTGGGCCACGGCCAAGACTCATAAAGTAGCTGTGTTCAAGAATCATCATACTTAACTAGGAGAATCAATAACACTATCTAGATTCTGAGTTCCTATAGATAAAGTGAGATGCCAAAACTGTTCAAAGGATAAAGTGAGATGCCAAAACTGTTCAAAGGCAAAAAGCTAAAAGCCCCGCTCATCTAATTAACACTGATCTTCATAGATGTTTTTGGAATTCATTGCATATTCTCTTCTTTTTATCTTATTTGATCTTCAGTTGCTTGAGGACAAGCAACAATTTAAGTTTGGTGTTGTGATGAGCGGATAATTTATACGCTTTTTGGCATTGATTTTAGTATGTTTTTAGTATGTTTTAGTTAGTTTTTATTATATTTTTATTAGTTTTTAGTTAAAATTAACTTTTCTGAACTTTACTATGAGTTTGTGTGTTTTTCTGTGATTTCAGGTATTTTCTAGCTGAAATTGAGGGACTTGGGCAAAAATCTGATTCAGAGACTGAAAAGGACTGCAGATGCTGTTGGATTCTGACATCCCTGCACTCGAAGTGGATTTTCTGGAGCTACAGAAGCCCAATTGGCGCGCTCTCAACTGCGTTGGAAAGTAGACATCCTGCGCTTTCCAGCAATATTTAATAGTTCATACTTTGCTCGAGATTTGATGGCCCAAATAGGCATTCCAATTCAGCTCAAGAATTCTGGCGTAAAATGTCGGAATTGGCACAAGAATGGGAGTTAAACGCCCAAACTGGCACAAAAGCTGGAGTTTAACTCCAAGAAGAGTCTTTACACGAAAATGCTTCAATGCTCAACCCAAGCACACACCAAGTGGGCCCGGAGGTGGATTTTTATGTAATTTACTCATCTTTGTAAACCCTAGGCTACTAGTTCTCTACAAATAGGACCTTTTACTATTGTATTCTGATCTTGGTAGCTATCGTTGAGTAGTCTTATGCTATCTTAGATCATGGGGGCTGGCCTCTCGGCCATGCCTAGACCTTGTTCTTATGTATTTTCAACGGTAGAGTTTCTACACACCATAGATTAAGGTGTGGAGCTCTGCTGTTCCCCGAGTATTAATGCAATTACTATTGTTCTTCTATTCAATTCAGCTTATTCTTGTTTTAAGATATCACTTATTCCTCAACTTGATGAATGTGATGATCTGTGACACTCATCATCATTCTCACCTATGAACGTGTGCTTGACAACCACCTCCGTTCTACCTTAGATTGAGTGGATATCTCTTGGATCCCTTAATCGGAATCTTCGTGGTATAAGCTAGAATTGATGGCGGCATTCAAGAGAATCCGGAAGGTCTAAACCTTGTCTGTGGTATTCTGAGTAGGATTCAAGGATTGAATGACTGTGACGAGCTTCAAACTCACGATTGTGGGGCGTTAGTGACAGACGGAAAAGAATCACTGGATTCTATTCCGACATGATCGAGAACCGACAGCTGAATGGCTGTGCTGTGACAGAGTACGTTGAACATTTTCACTGAGAGGACGGGACTGTAGCCATTGACAATGGTGATGCCCAACATATAGCTTGCCATGGAAAGGAGTAAGAAGGATTGGATGAAGACAGTAGGAAAGTAGAGAGACGGAAGGGACAAAGCATCTCCATACGCTTATCTGAAATTCTCACCAATGAATTGCATAAGTATCTCTATCTTTATTTTATTCTTTATTCATAAATCATTCACAACCATTTGAATCTGCCTGAATGAGATTTACAAGATGACCATAGCTTGCTTCATACCAACAATCTCCGTGGGATCGACCCTTACTCGCGTAAGGTTTATTACTTGGACGACCCAGTGCACTTGCTGGTTTGTTGTGCGAAGTTGTGATAAAGAGTTGAGATTGCAATTGAGCGTACCATGTTGATGGCGCCATTGATGATCACAATTTTGTGCACCAAGTTTTTGGTCCCGTTGCCGGGGAATTAAATGTCCTAACTACAGTTTCACATTTGTTCCCTGCAATAACAGTGCCAAGTTTTGATCTGGCAACAACACCAAGTTTTGGCGCCGTTGCCGGGGATTATTTGAGTTTGGACAACTGACGGTTCATCTTGTTGCTTAGATTAGGTATTTTTCAGAATTTTTAAGAATGAATTCTAGTGTTTCAAGGTGATGTTCTTATCATCACCAAAGCTAATTGATCTTTGATGACAAGTCATCATATACCCATTTTTCAAGCTAGTTTCACTTGTTTTATTAGTCTTTATGCACTTTCTTGCATCTCAAGTAAGTGATTTGGAATGAAAATGCATAACTTCTTTGAATCAAACAACCACCATTAAATTGATGCTAACTCATGAGGTTTAAGCAAAATTTAATTGATTTTTAATTGATTTATAAGCCTTGTGAATTTAGTGATACTTTGATTGGTTGTTTTGATTATTTGAAGGTGAAGAAAAGGAGGAAAAACGAAGCGTGGCTTAAGAAAGCGTGACTCAAGAGATAAGTAACGTGGCGCATGGAAGGGAGGAAGCAAACATTGCCCTCCACAAAAGCACACTGCCCTCCAGGAGGGCAACATAATGAAACAAGCTTTGAGAAGCAACACTGCCCTGCCCACAACAAAGGCGGAGCACAATTTGATGCCAAGGATCAAGGAGAGCAAAAACTCTGCCCTGCTCTCCTTAAGAGCAATATCAGGCTCCAATCAAGAATAATTCAAAGGAAATTGCTTCCTAGTGCTTCCTATGGGTTTCGAACCCAAGGACAAGGAGGGAAGGAGTAGCGTTCAAACAAAAAGAAAATAAGCTTGCTTTCATTCTCCATGAATCGAACACGGCACCATGAGGAAGTAAGGAACTAGGCGTGACTTTGGTGCCAGAAAACCAAGGAAAAGAAGCAGCGTGCGCCTCCACCAAGTTTCGAACTTGGAACTTCACTTTTGGAAACATTGCCCTGCCCTCCGCGAGGACAGGGCAGCATTTTGTGGTGCACAGCCAGCGCACCAGATTGGCACGCACCAAGGACTCTCGGCAGCAACGGCATGCACGGGCAACAAAATCTGGCGCACCAAAAAACTCTGCCCTGCCCTCCACAAGGGCATGGCAGCATCCTGCAGCACCACACGCACCAACACGCACGCACAAGGGCCGCACGCACACTTTCCTGCCCTGCCCTCCACAAGGGCAGGGCAGCCTCCTGGAACACCACACGCACCAACA
>NC_029775.3:60609172-60613346 GCF_000817695.3 Arachis duranensis | reverse complement strand
AACTTGCCAGTGAGTTTTGTGTTGGATCGTTTTCCACACATCAAGTTTTTGGCACCGTTGCCAGGGATTGAAATAGATTGACAATGATTAAGTGAAGTGGAGGTCTAGATCAAGCACTTTGTCTTTTCTGTTTCTTTAAGTTTTTACTAACACACTAACTGTTTGAAAATTTGCCTCTATCAACTCACTAACTGTTTGAGAGTTTGTCTCAACTAACTGCACTCAAGAGTGCTGCTTGTTTGTTCCTCCTGATTGTTTGCATGCCACAGGAAAATAGGGAAGTCAGAAGATAGACTATCATTGGAAAAGAAGTCTCTGCAGATGAAGAATAGCATGACATGAAGCCACCACTCATTACACTAATCAAGAACAATTGTTCCTACGACGGAAATCCATTGGAGGATCCTCAACAGCACATATCCACTTTTCTGAAGACTTGTAGTGCTGTCCAAACTGATGATCTAGATCATGACACTTATAAGATCCTGTTATTCCCTTTCTCATTAAGGGGTGAAGCTGCACAATGGCTTGAAACTTTTCCCCAAGGAAGTATCACTAGTTGGGACAATTTGGTCACCAAATTTCTGGCCAAATTCTCCCCACCCCGACAGATCATCAAGCTGGAAGAGGGGGAATGTCCATTCACACAAGGAGAAGAAGAACCACTCTTCAAGGTATGGGAAAGATACAAGAAAGCAACTGATAAAGTGGGTTTTCGAGCTTTCTATGAAGGATTAACCCCAGAAACAAGAAAAGCAGTGGACTACTTCTCAGATGGCCTACTCAAAGCAACAACAACTGCCCAAGGAATTGCAAATTTCAATGACAAAGGAGTCAACAACCAACACTCATTTGAGAAACCACAGAATGCAATCTCAGAAAAATAAGTAAAGAATCTTGAAGGAGTGAATGCATTCGTGAACCTGAACAACCAAATGCACCATCAAACACAGCAATGCATGGAGCTGAGAGATAGAAAAGTTGATTGCCTGCAGTCTACTGCAGTGAATGCCCAATTTCCACCATGGAAACCCCATTCTTACCTGAGAATGAGGGAGTCTCAACACCAAGAACAAGGAAGTTTCAACCAGGGCAAATCCATGACCACAAACAACCAACATCACTCACCTACTAATACCAATCAAAGCCAATACTCACAACACAGACACTTCCAGACTCATTCCAACTGGAGAAGGACTGAGTACCAAAATTATGAACTAAGGGACTTCAATTATAACAACCCCAACTTCACAAACCAACAAAAACACCATTATAGTAACAACAACCACTACATGCCACCACAACACCCATCCTTCCAACCTTTAACATCCCACAACCAACCAATCTCACAAGAATCTCAGAGAATCACGAACTTGGAGATCTTAATGGAGAGAATGATGAAACACCAATAGGAGATAACAAAGAACCAAGAGACTTCAATCAGAAAAATTGAGGGGCAGATAGCTCAACTGGTGAAGCACTTTGCAGAAATGGGTGAGAAGAGGGTAAATACTTCCCCCATAGCCACTGGAGACAAACCAACTAACAACGAAGATGCTGCAAAGAAGGAAGGATGGAAGAGGATCATAGAAGAAAGTAAGAAAACCTTGGACAAAGAAAGTACCAGCCAAGAAAAACACAACAAGGAATTCTTACAAGGAGAGACAGAGGATAGAATTAAAGAAAAGCAGAAAATCCCCACTGGAAAATTTTCACTGGGGGATAGAGTAATGATAAACAGTCAAACCATGAAGGTGTCCCCACAGCTGTCTGATCACTACATTGTGACAGAGATCCTTCCACAGGAATTCATAGAGGTCATCAAAGAGGAAACCGGAAGGAAGTTCACCGTGAAGAAAAACAAGCTAAGGCACTGTGATTTTCAATCTTCGTGATCAGCAGAATGGAAGATGTCAAGCTAGTGACAATAAAGAAGCGCTTGTTGGGAGGCAACCCAACCTGAGGTAGTTTTCTTTTCATAGCTTTTTCAATAAAAATGTTGAATAATTGGGATGCATTGCAAGGAGCTAAGTTTGGTGTTGCACACCAAAACAATTTAAGGGAGAATGGAGGAATCTAAGTTTGGTGTTCCACCAAAATCTCATTTAAACGAACATTCTCACCTCTTGCATGATGCGAGCTCTAAGCAATCAAACAAATTATTCAACTATTTAACTGCTTTCTAGCTTTAATTTCATTAACCTTTAGCAAGGACACAAGGTTTCACATATGGTTAACTTGTTGCATCAAAGGCAGTGGCAAACAATTAAGTTTGGTGTTCCCACACCAAAATAAATCCAAGAGCCACACTCAATTTATGCATATTAACCATGCAATTAAGGGCTTGAGAATCAAGCAACTTTGAGAATTATGCAGGACATTAGTCAACAATTAAAGATATTGTGCATCTTAACTCAAAGAAAACACAACAGAAGGAAGAATCAAAAGGCTGCAACTTCAAAGGTTGTATCTAAACTTAATCCTTGTTGCTGTGAAGTGTTTTGAATATGGAAACCATTGTATGTCTTGTTAAAGTGTTTATCTAGTTGCAAGTGGAATTGTTTGTTAAGAATGCTTATTTGCATAAGTGCTTGTCATCCATAACCGAGCTGAATTTTGTTCTGTTTCTCATTTGCTTGAATAAAAGAGAATTGTTTGAATTGGAAAGTAAATATCCAATGTTGCATAAGTCAGAATGGAAGTTAATGGTGGTGTATGTGTTTGATTAAATGCATAACTCATGAAATAATTGCTGCATAGTATCATTTTCATTGAAGTGTGAGCTAGCTTGTTATTATAAAGGTTCTTATCAATAAAGAAAAAAACCCTTGAGAACAAAAGAAAATAAAACAGAAAGAAAAGGAAGAAGAAAAAACCAATGTGGCAAGAAAAACAAGGAATAAAGGTTGGACACCAATAGCTTGGACCCTAGGACACATGCCTGGATAAGTAAATTCTGAGGGGTATTTTAAAACCCGGTCACTTAGATCAACTGATTTGGGATGGCCAATTGAAAGTCCACAATAAAGAGCAACCTAGATACAGAACATTTAGTTATCCAAAGAGATGCTGGGCATCAATGATCCTAGGAGGAGATAGTGTGCCATGTGTCTGTGGTGGAAAGATGTTGAGTAAAAGAAAAAAAATAAAGCCAAAGGCTACTACTGCAACATTAGACACCAAGCCTCCAAAAGAATAATAAGCTTGTTAAGCAACATGAGAAAAGAAAAGTTAGCAAGGGACCAAAGAAAGAATAAACTTTATAACAGCAAGTTTAGTAAGCCTTTGAGGAAAGATGTATATTATGTAACAGCAACAATAATTGAGTTATCATTGTCTGCATAAAAACTCCATAAACCAAGTTCTGCTATATGCCTAATAAGGATATGTTTTCTCTTATTGTTCATTTCATTTTCTCTTAGTTTTGATGCTTGCTTGGGGACAAGCAAGATTTAAGTTTGGTGTTGTGATGACAAGTCATCATATACCCATTTTTCAAGCTAATTTCACTTGTTTTATTAGTCTTTATGCACTTTATTGCATCTCAAGTAAGTGATTTGGAATGAAAATGCATAACTTCTTTGAATCAAACAACCACCATTAAATTGATGCTAACTCATGAGGTTTAAGCAAAATTTAATTGATTTTTAATTGATTTATAAGCCTTGTGAATTTAGTGATACTTTGAGTAGTTGTTTTGGTTTATTATAGGTGAAGAAAAGAAAAAAAGAGGAAGCGTGGCTTAAGAAAGCGTGACTCAAGAGATAAGAAACGTGGCACATGGAAGGGAGGAAGCAAACATTGCCCTCCACAAGGGCACACTGCCCTCTAGGAGGGCAACATAAGGGAACAAAGCATGAAAGGCAACTCTGCCCTGCCCTCTACAAGGGCAGAGCACAAATTTGTGCCTTGGAATCAAGAAGAACAAAACCTTGCCCTGCCCTCCACAGGGGCAGTATCGGGCCTTCATGGAAAATAAATCAAAGAAAAATGCCTACCAATGCTTGCCACAAGAGTTGAACACGGGACAATGAGGAAGCAAGGAACTAGGCTTCATTATGGTGCCAAGAAAGCCAAAGAAAATGAGTAGTGTGTGTTTCTACCATGTCTCGAACGCGGGACTTCAGTTTGGAAACACTGCCCTGCCCTCCGCGAGGGCAGGGCAGCATTTTGT